>NC_073224.2:14389000-14692250 GCF_029281585.2 Gorilla gorilla gorilla
ATGAATTAGTCCACTATTCATCCTAATTTCTCTCTTGAGAACAGTGTGGAATGAACGAGTAGTTGAAACTAGGTCCTGTGCAGAACCTTCTTTCATAGATGGACTAGCCAGAAGGAGGTGTTTTTTCCAAATCCCCATATAAAAGGCAAGTCAGAAAAGTCACATTGAATTTTCTCTGCTTTAAAACTAATTGTTTGGTGGGTTAGAAAGATCGACATCACTGTTCAAATACTTCTGACAAATAAAATCCATCTTAACGTTGTAGTGCCTTGAATCGGCAACACTAGCAAGGGTACAATTAAAGTAGAAATCTTTTCCTTTTGCCCTTCTACAGTTTACTCATTGATCTTAAAAGAATTCTAGGAACTGGAAATTTAAAAATCATTGTACAAAATAAGTAAACCAAGAGTGTTACACGGAGAAAAAGGTCAGATTCAGCAGCTGCAGAAACCACTTTAAAACTTTGAAAACCATGAAACACCTAAGACAAATAAATCACCATACTTATGTTTATTTTTAGTGTGTATACCTGAAATAAATCTTCTTCATTGGCATGAGGATGCTTTTGTCCTTTTAAAGTGCTTTTGCCCTACCTTCAGGTTATAATCCCTTTTCAATTTCATTTTGAAAATGGTAGTTAGAAACATGGTATTGTTTCATGGACTAAGCCAGCTGGATGGACCCAGGCAAAGCACTATCATATGTATGGTGGTGATGGCTGTGAGGTCATCCCTTTAATTACTCTTGGAAGAACTCTACTAAGACCATCCCAGAGACATCTCTGGGCTGCATTTTATAAGTATGTTACCATAAAAATAAATGACTTAAGTAACATTTCTTGATATCACATCATTAAAAATATATATTTTTAGCCCTTCTGCCTACACTTAATCCAAAGTCCTCATGTTTCATCTCAGTGGAAGCAGAGTACTGCTTTCTCTTGTGGCTTCAGATAGAGCATTTCATGCTCTGACAGGTCCTGCCCAGGTTTCATAAGAATATTAAGCTCGAATGACCTGAGGCATCTATTGTGTGTAATAAATAAACTTCTCTCCTATGCGTTTGGAATGCCACTAGTCCTGTACCAGCCTTGAAAGAATTGAGAGAAGAATCACCTACATGATACTCTGAAATGTTCTAGGCTCTGCATCACTGAACACATGATGACAGAGCCTTATTTTCAACAATGGGTACATTTATTGTTTTCAGTCAGTTTATGGGAATAACAGAGATGCTTTTAGTCCATAGTGCACATTCAGTCTTATTTCCTGGTTTGCAGTGTAGGATTAGGATGGAAGTAAGCAAGCATAAGGCTGTTCTTCCCACCATCAGTCCTGGAGTTGTGTGAAGGTGTTGGAGGGAGAATATCTGTAACACAGGTATCTGGAAACGGGTCTGTGATGCCCAGTGGCCATCAATAGACTGGGTTGTTTTTACGCTTGTCTTTTCATTTTTTTTTTACTTGTAGAGAGTGGGGGTCTTGCTATGTTGTCCAGGCTGGTCTCAAACTCCTGGCCTCAAGCAGTCCTTCTGCCTCAGCTTTCCAAAGCACTGAGATTACAGCGTGAACCATGGTACCTGGCCTCGGCCCGGTTTCCCTTACAAATATCAAGTGGAGCAGACAATTGTAGAAGGATGTGCTCTATACAGAACTATGAGGATGACTGGGTCTGTTGCTCACGAAAAGGAGGAGGAGATAGTGTGGATCAACATTTATGGACGTACGAATACCATGAATAGGATAAACAAGGTGTTAGTCACTAAATTCTCATACTGTAAAGTGGTGGGGCTTCTTTTGAGCTTGAATGAGGCAAGAATTAAATAATAGGAACTAGATATGAATTCATCTAGCAGATAATTTACATACAGAATTTATTACCCAAGGAGTTGGGAAACTTAAGTGGCTTCCAAAATATTTGTATGAATTTATAAAAAACAAAGACATAAATGGCTACAAAGAGAAGCTGGGATTTAAATCAAAGACTTGAAACATTAGAGTAATTCTTATGTTCCAAAGCTATTTTAAATCTGTTGTACTCTGTGGAGGTATTGTGAGACCGCTTTCCTTTAGTAAGAATGTTTTAAAATGGCAAGCTTGGCCAAGTGCGGTGGCTCACCCCTATAATCCCAGAGCTTTAGGAGGCTGGGGCGGGTATTCACCAGCCTGGATAACATGGTGAAACCCCATCTCTACTACAAATACAAAAATTAGCTGGGCATGATGGCGGGCACTTGTAATCCCAGCTATTCGAGAGGCTGAGACAGGAGAATCACTTGAACCTGGGAGGTGGAGGCTGCAGTGAGCCAAGATCGCACCATCATACTGCAGCCTGGGCAATAGAGTGAGACTCTGTCTCAAAAAAAAAAAAAAAGTGAGTGAGTGAGACCCTGTCTCAATAATAAAATAAAATAAAATAAAAATGAAATAATAAAATAAAATGGCAAACTCAGCCAAGAGCCCTTTGACTTTTTTTATGTCCTTCCTGCCAAAATCTCAGAGATTAGCTAAATCCCAGGCATCTTCTGCATTCTCTGCCTTTTTCACTCATCCAAATCAATGGCTGTCTTTAGGTATTTTGTTTGCTAAATATCATTGTTCATTTATTTTTTAGAGGAATGATTCGTCCATTTTTGTTACACATAGAGGTTGCTGAATTTCAAGTTGATTCCAGAAGCTAGAATAGAAGGGCTTGTCTGAAATCAAGCACCTGCGTCAATTAAAAAAAGTCCCAAGAGAAACTTTTCATCTGTCAGGAACTGTGGTCTCTCCATCTGAAAGGGGGCTGATGATAAGACTATTGATTCGGACTTCCAGTGTTATTGGAGATGTGACTAAGAAAAAAGGGAATGTAAACAATTTCGTTCATTAACTCTGAATTTAAAAGATTGTAAAAAGAGATAATTTGGAGGTAGACTAGTTTAGTTGTTGAAAGTCAATAGCAATTATACAGAATGTTTACAGGGAGTATATTGTAAAGAGCAGTTGGCGATATTTAACCCTCAAATGTGTTACAACAGACATTTGAGTAAAGAACTTAATGTTTAATATTTTAATACTATTAAAGTGGGAATTCTTAATTATTATTATTATTATTATTTTTTTGAGATGGAGTTTAGCTCTTGTTGCCCAGACTGGAGTGCAGTGGCATGATCTTGGCTCACTGCAACCTCTGCCTCCTGGGTTCAAGCGATTCTCCTGCCTCAGCCTCCTGAGTAGCTGGGATTACAGGCACCCAACACTAAGCCCGGCTAATTTTTGTATTTTTAGTAGAGGGAGCGTTTCACCATGTTTGTCAGGCTGGTCTCAAACTCCTGACCTAAGGCGATCCACCTGCCTCAGCCTCCTAAAGTGCTGGGCTTACAGGTGTGAGCCACCACGCCCGGCCAGAATTCTTAATTATTTCAAATAGAAAATAATATTAATTATAAAAGTAATACGTCCTGTTGGTGAACATACAAACACAGCAAAGAAGTATGTAAAGTAAAAAATGGGGGGTGATAATTCCTCATGGACCATGCCACAGATAGCAAAACTAATGCAAATTACCAAAGCCTTTATAATCTAAAGAGAATGATATTTATGTTAATAAATAACTTATATGTAAGTCATGTAAAGCAAGGTAGGGTAAAAAAAATTTAAACTAAAAATAAAGATCTCAAGTAGTTTAACAGAGACTATGATCATATTCTGTTGGGATGAGAGAGGTAAGGGGAGGGATAAAGACGGACGTCAGTAGGAAATTACAATTTGGAATGATCCTAGAGGTATAACTGAATTTCCACAGGCACAGATGGAAAAGGGAAGGGCGCAGCTGGCATGAGGAAGTGTATGTGAGAAGGTGAGGCAGGCAAGAGCAATTTTTGAGCATGTGGGAAGCAAGTTATAACGCTAGAATGACAGTTGGGCATCATATTGTGGATAAATTTGGGTGGTCATTTCACTTACAGAAAATTCATGGGGTTGTCAGGCCAATGAAAGTTTTAAACAAGAGACGAAATATTTAAACTTGTTCCCAGGTTAATTCTGGGGTTTGCTACTTGAGCGAACTGATGTGAGCTCAAGTGGGATCAGGAGGTAAGGAGTTCATATAAGAGAGAATTTCAAGCAGGCAGTATGTGAACTAAGTTGATAGCAAAGGTGGAATTGTGTTTGAAAATGACTACAGAGACACCTTCCAGAAGGGTTAAAATTGTCAAGTTGGAGAGGCAGAAGGAGAAGGATTCTGACAGAATTCATTATTCTGTGCAGGAGTCTTATTCATTCCCATCTTGACACCGAAGATGAAGCAATTGATTAAAGTATTCATGTGCTCTGCCTCCTCCTTTCCTTTATAGCTCTCTATCCTGCCTACCCTCTAGGATCAGCTTAATCTTACTTTTCCCATGAAGTCTTTCCCAAATAGTTCAGGGGACATTGACAACTCTCCTATTTGAACTTTGACTGCAATAAAAATTAGCCACGAGGCTCCTTTTGAGAGTTAAAGAAGTGATACCTCCTAGGAACAAAAAAGAAATCTGGAAACCTAAGTTACTTTGTCACATACATTTAGCACCGTTGGTATTTTCTACCTCGGGGCAAATACTTACCATGCCGAAGAGTGCAATGTAATTAACCAGGTGGTCTATTTGGTCATGCTACTTCCGTCTTTCTGTCTTTCATAGCTGTGAAATCTCATTCAGTTGTTTGACTTGTCTGTCCAACGTTCTTTTCTGCATCAATTTTTGTCTTTCTTTGGCGCTTTTTTTTTTTTTTTTGAGATGGAGTCTCGCTCTGTCGCCCAGGCTGGAGTGCAGTGGTGTGTTCCCGGCTCACTGCAGCCTCTGCCTCCCGGGTTCAAGCGATTCTTCTGCCTCAGCCTCCCGAGTAGCTGGGATTACAGGTGCGTGTCACTACGCCCAGCTAATTTTTGTATTTTTAGTAGAGACTGGCTTTCACCATGTTGGCCAAGCTGGTCTCAAACTCCTGACCTCGTGATCCACCTGCCTTGGCATCCCAAAGTGCTGGGATTACAGGTGTGAGCCACCGCACCTGGCCCTTGGGCTCTTTCTCATTATTCAGCAACCACCCACTCTTATTTTTTTGAGACTGCTTTTCTTACACTTTTTTCTGCTATATAACTCTATCCATGTATCGTTCAATGGGTTTTTATATTGAATAAGGTGATAACGAATGCCTTTAGTTTCTCTGCCCAGCACCCCTTCCAACTCCACCTCCAGTGTTATAAATCAAAGTTTTTGCCCCAAAATTCAGGTATGGAAATTAGAGAAGGAATTTCTCCTTGGGTTCATATAAACTTGTCAGCATTAAATAATGAGATTCAGAAAATATGATTAAGTGTAGAATTTATTTGAGCACAAAGTTTGAGGCTGTCACCACCTGGGTAACACAGACTCCAAAAGAATGGGGTTAGTGCATCCAAGTGTGGAGGTAAGGTTTCACCTATATAGGTAGAGACAGAGAAATGTTAACAGAGTTGCAACATTTTTCATGCAAGACCAATTCTTAGATTATGTTACAGGAGTTTGATTAGTTATAGTTTACTACATTCCAAGGAAGACTGATTCGACATTTTATAAGGAGGAGTAATAGACTCTTATTTATGGCACCTTTCAGCCTTTCCTAATCATCCACAGCACAAGAGTAACATACTGTAATCTGTAATCGGAGAAGCAGGAATTGCAGCTGCATGCTATGTGCTCAGGCCATATATTCACATTTTTCTCAAAGCTCAAATAATTTAAAGTTCCAACAGCTTTAAGTTGGAATTATTTAATTTTACAAACTGTAAACCTCAAGCAGTAAGGGCAGCCATTTTTGCTGTTCTGTGCATTGAAGAACTAAGAGAGGACTCTAGGCCGAGAAGAAAAAGTGGGATCACCACAAGGAGCAGAGTGGAGGGGGCAGTAAGCATGCCCTAAAGGCGGGCTGATTATGAGACCCACTCATGTGCCCGTCTTCGAGTTCCAGAAAACATCCCACAGTACTTACAACACATTTCTTTGTTCATGACAATTGAATTTGGGATTCTGTCAATCCAAGTAATCCCAACAAACACAGTGAGCATAATTGTTTATTTATCTGTTTATTTATTTTCAGTAGAGGTTATATTCCTTGAGATGAATGAGAGAAATGCTTTATTAAAAAAAAAAAGCAGAAACGTCTATAAATTAGAAAAAAATACCTCTACTTTATTTCTGCAAAATCACAAAAGGATAAAATTTCTAAGTTTCTAAGCTTCTAAGCTTTCAAATGAGTTATGGTATCATGTGTGTGTGTGTGTGTGTGTGTGTGTGTGTGTGTGTGGTGGTGGTGGTGTTTTTTTTTTTTTTTTTGGAGACGGAGTCTCGCTCTGTCACCCAGGCTGGAGTTCAGTTGCGCGATCTCGGCTCACTGCAACCTCCGCCTCCCAGGTTCAAGGGATTCTCCTGCCTCAGCCTCCTGATTAGCTGGGACTACAGGCACCTGCCACCACACATGACTAATTTTTTTGTATTTTTAGTAGAGACAGAATTTCGCCATGTTGGCCAGGCTGGTCTCAAACTCCAGACCTCAGGTGATCCGTTGGCCTCGGCTTCCCAAGTGCTGGGATTATAGGCATGAGCCACCATGCCTCACTGAGTTACTGTTTTTTAAATAAATAAATCTATATTTAAGATAAACTAGGACAGATTTACATGCAATAAGATTTTACTAATTTCTATTTTTAATCGATTATTCATGAAAATGGCAGTTTTTTAATATGAAAAGAGTAATTAATTCTGAGTTAAGATACTGACTGCAATAAACTATAACATGGGGAAAAATCATATCAATTAGAAGCAGCTTTAATTGAATTATTACAGCAAAAAACAGTTTGTCTTGCAAATTTTAATCTCATTATTCTTAATTTAACTTTCATTAGAGACTGACTCTACTTTCTCTGTTTTCACTGACGAATTCAGAAGTGTAAATGATTTTCTGCATTCGAAAGGCTTTCTGAAGTAAAAAGAATTATAGGCGAATTTAAATTATGAAAACCTGCCACCACCTAATTGCCCAAGAAATCCAAGAAGCGCTTCAGTGATCATTTCTCCCATTTTCATAGCTAGCACTTAAAATGACAGTACACACCATAATTTGAAAGTATGTGCACATACAAAAAAGCCATTCAATCTGCCCACTTAGTCTCCAAATGCCTGTGCTTAATGGTGGTTGTAAGGCAGAGTTGGAAAACTTCTTCTGAAATTTTGATTGATTCATTTCTTTTTCAGAATTACAGAGTACAAAACGTTTTAGCTTTACTTCATAACAAATGTTTTGCCTACAGTCATGGTGTCTCTGTAAAGCGATTGGCTTAATTAAATCAATAATAATGATATTGTGGTAAAGTTCCAGCAAATATAGCTACAAGTTAATTTAATTAAACTCCCATAATTGTTTAGAACATTAGAGAACTGGAAAGGTTTCAAGGCAGTGCTTTTGTTTTCATCAATATGTGGGAGCCCTGTCTGGCAGCCCCTCTTGAATAATTAGTAACTCTCTTCAAAGAAGATGGACCTGTGTAATATGCTCCTTCTTTCATTCCGCCAAGTGTTTGGGTGGGGACTGTTTAACCTGAGTCTTTTTGAAATACATCACAAGCTTGAAGTGACATCTAAACTATTCCAAAGGAAATGCTAATTATGAATTCCTGGGAAAAGAGCAGGGTGTTGAAGTTCAATAGTGCCTTTCATCTTGAGGGCTTACACATGGCAATGAACTTGAGTGTCACATCTACAAGCAAGAAGACAGCCTCATCAACAGCCACTGATTTACTCTCTTGCATTAAAGGAAGAAATTCCTCTAACAAGTAAGCTGAAGTATCTCTGCATTAGATAGAGCAGAAAAAATAAGAGGGATAAGAGTGTTTTAACCTGCACTACGCTGAGCTACTCTGTGTCACTATTTCTGATGCTGATAATGTATTTTTCACAAAAGTTACATACAAAGAAAAAAACATATCAAACATCTCAAGACCAAATCTTAAATTAACTTCCACTTTTGTTTTGAGGCTTTCAGAAAAAGCAAACATATGCCTTAAACAAAAATACATCAATCCCCTCTCCTCTTTTTAAAGTGAGCCTCCATTATGGACCAGGCACTTTATGTATTAACAATGCAAAGATGAGTAAGGTAAGAATTTTTTCCTCCAGAAGTTTACATCTAAGGGAAAACAGATAGTTTTACTAGTTAATGAAATATGGAGGGTTCTGTAACAGAAGCATAAAAAAGTTTTGAATGAGTTCAGCAATACATATTCTCAAAATTACTTTGCAAAATACAGTTGTTTAACGTTTACTTTAATCACGCATAGTGAATCAGTTTGCATTAAAAAATTAAGTCTTGCAAACAGCACTCAATTTAATTTAATTTTTAATCTTCTAAATAACTTCAAGAGGCAAATTTGTCAAGAAAAGATGAGAGCAAAGACATTTTCATTTTGTTAAAAGTGAATGCCATCTCATTTCCCTTTCTAAATATGATTTTTTCGTAGCTTACATAGCCTTTGCTTATATGCACAAATATTTCCCCTGACATTTCTTCAAATTAAATCTCCTGTCTTGCAGGGGCCAACATGAACTCAGTTTTTTACAGGAAATCAAAGACAGAGCTTATGTATAGGCATCTCTGACTACTTATTGCTTGACAATTTATTGCGTCTAACAAATATTTGCACTTAACTACAGCATCTTTACCGGCTGAATTATAAAAGAAAAAGGATCCGTATCTTCCTAGTACAACGATGAAGGAAGAAAATTATGTTGATGATGATGATGATGATGGTGTTGGTGGTAGCATCATAGTAAGCATTTAATTAGCATTGTTTCAGTAATTCTCACCCTTGATAAGATGTATACAATTTATGATTATCTCCATTTTACAGATGAGATAACCGAATCTTTGAGTGTTAAATTAACTCACCTGTTTAGATGGCTTATAAGTAGTACAGTCAGGATTCAAACTCAGGTCTAACCGGCCTAAATGCATGCTTTTAATAACTACGTCTTGCATTGAAACTAAAATGTGCTGACAAATTGGAAGCAAATACATTTGTATAAGGTCTTGTTTGATTTATTATTTTATTTTATTTTATTTATTTTTGAGACAGAGTCTCATTCTGTAGCCCAAGCTGGAGTGCAGTGGCAGGACCACAGCTCACTGCAGCCTTGACCTTCCAGGCTCAAGAGATCCTCTCACTTCAGCCTCCTGGGTAGCTGGGATCACAGGTGCTTGCCACCACGCCCTGTTCATTTTCCTATTTTTTTTTTAAGAGATAGAGTTTTGCCATGTTGCCCAAGCTGGTCTCAAACTCCTGAGCTCAAGTCATCTGCCTGTGTTGGCCTCCCAAAGTGCTGAGATTACTGGCATGAGCCACCGAGCCTGGCCTGGCTTTATTTAATTTAATAGCTTCATCTATTTGTCTGTAACAGGGAATTGGCTCTTTGACCTAGTGTGGAAACTTACCTCCTTCTGAATGCTGATGATTATTTCCAGACTTCAATCATTTTGTAGCTAGGAGAAGTCTTACAGATCATCTGCTTTGAACTTCTTAAGAGTAAAGAAAATAGCCTTCAGAAAAATCCTCGGTGACCCAAGGCATGCCAGCTCTCCTGCCCATGCCCATCGTCTAGTGTTCTCTTCTCCCATGCCCAGTTTCCTCACCCTCAGAAACAGGCTTATGGAAGTGAAAACACAGAACTCAATGGCATTTTAATGAATATATGCATGTGCATATATGTGTGTGTATACACATGTATACATGCATATATATGCGTGTGTGTAAGTATATATATATATATATACACACATATATATACACACACATACATATATATATGGGATACTTGAGGTACCTGAGTCTTTTGGCCTTAGACTAAATTGCCCCAAATATTTTCATATTTGTTGGAGTTGCTTTTTACTATCCCTCATACCTCTTACTGTCTAACTAACTTGCTCTGTTTTTTTTTTTTTGCTTGCTTGTAGCATTTTTCTTCTCATCCAATTGCTGTTGCGAATAGTGAGAAAACAGACCATCAAGCATGTTCAAGTCATGCTTAATATAAAAATTAATAGACTCTGAGTGAATGCTCGAGGGAACATCAACAGATAAGATGCATGTGTTTTTTTATGTGGACTTGGTGACTGTGACAACCAAAATGAGTGATTGAGACATAAATCTCAATCACTGAAGCTTGTTGAGCCAGCTTGAGGACAAGTTACCAATTCCTGTGTGGCTGTTTTTCCCAAAGAGGTTCTTAGGAGGTTTAGTATTTATACATTTTCCTTAAAAAAGAGGAGGCAACAGTGAGAGGAATGATTACATACTTGCGAGACTTTAAGTAGTGCCCTGTAAGTTTACTTTTTACATAAGATAAGGTGAACATTTGAAGAAAAAGGGAATGGAGGGAGCAGACATCCCAGAGAGGAATGAAGGAATGACTGATCTCATTTTAGCTTTGTTCTGTCCTGGGAAGATAAGTCATTAATCAACATTATCAATGTGGAGTCTTTCAAAAGGGTCAGTTTCTGTTTGCCCCTTAGGGAAGAAAGCTTGATAGTGGTTAGTGAGGAAGGAGTACAACGAGGTGTGTCCCACCCCCCATCCCATCATGGCCATGAAGTTAGCTTCCAGGGTTTCCCTGGGGTCCCATTAGCCAAGAGGGGGTCCCTTCAGTCATTTGAGGGCTAGAATTTTCTTTTTCTTTTTTAACTGATTTTAGTTTTTAGAAAGCAGGGTTTTTTTTTTTTTTGTATGTGTCTTTGTTTTTCATTTTGTTGTTGTTGTTGTTGTTTTCTTTTGTTTGTTTTTGTCTCATTCTAGGCCATGAGAAGGTTCATGGATAAATTATGTCTGGATAAAGATAAAAACAGCTGAATGCATGTAAATGATCACGTTTTCAGTCTAGAACACCAATCCTATTTTTACTTGGAGTTAAAATTTTTTTCTCTTGTGGAAATGATGACTCAGAAAAATGGAATATTTTGAAAAACAACCACAGAAGTCACTTTTACTTTCCGGCCTCCTATTCTCACTCCTTTGGGATCCCGTGAACTGAGAGGGGATGAGACTGTACAAAGAAAACACTGCCACTCATAGCTATGCACCTTAATTCAGCCCGAAGCAGAGGTGACTGCTGCCGCATCTCTAGGTGCTGAGATGAAAGTGCGAGTCAGAGAGGTTTCCATATCCTTCTAATCCAGCCTGCTTTAAACCATTAAGCAGATAATACAAGGGTTTAGAGGCTGATGTGAGGCAGGACAAAGCAGCTTATTCTGCATTTCTGAACATTGTGGCAGGTCAATCATGAACAAATAGTAACAAAATAAAAAGTCATGAGAGTATATCTATTTTCATGTTTCTATACTTAGAGATCTTTATTACAGATCTTTATTACAAAAGAAGTGGGGTATTTGGTATTTGGTTATTGTTGGGGTCTTTTACAGGCCTGATAAAAGCATTTTTTTTTTCTTTCTTTCTTTTTTTTTTGTTTTTGAGGTGAAGTCTTACTCTGTCTCCCAGGCTGGAGGGCAGTGGTATGATCTCGGCTCACTGCAAGCTCTGCCTCTGGGGTGCAGGTGATTCTCCTGCCTCAGCCTCCCGAGTAGCTGGGATTACAGGCGCCTGCCATCATGCCCAGCTAATTTTTGTATTTTTAGTAGAGACAGGGTTGCGCCATGTTGGCCAGGCTGGTCTGGAACCCTTGACCTCAGGTGATCTGCCTGCCTTGGTCTCCCAAAGTGCTGGGATTACAGGCGTGAGCCACCGTGCCCAGCATCATGTTCTTTTTATACTTGATTTCTGAGCCAACTGAGAACTATAACCATAAAGACAGGCACGTAGGGGTCACAACATCACCCTGATTGCTGATAAAGGTATTATGGAAGAATGTTTGTGCACAAGTCACTGTTAATCCTGAAACACAATCCTGAATAGACTTGCTCACCCACTAGGGCAGGCATCTCTACATCAGCAGAGTTAGATGTGGGCTTCTAGCCGAGAGAAAAAGAGTGGGCCCTGCAGGCCAGTTTCTCATTCCCAGCTCTTCTATCTGATAAGTCAGCTCAGCTCCCCTGGAGTAAATTAGGGAGCAGAGACAGGCAAGGGGATTAGGGTAATGGCGCTCCTTCCACATGGAAAGAAACATGAAGGTGGAGAATAAGCATCCCCAGATATCATGGGTGTGCATGGACATTTGGTCTAATATTTGTTGTTCTATATATGTACCAGGCTTTATATATGTTGTATCATTTGCCCTTAAAATACTTTACCCCACCCTAGGCCCAATGCAATCCCATGAAGAACGCTATGAAGAAATTATTACAAGTATTATTATCACCATTTTATGGATCAGAAAACTGAGTCTTAGAGAGGTTATTTAACTTACTCAAAGAACATAGATAATAATTACAAGAGCTAAGAGTCAAATACAAACCTGTGTTTCATTAAAACCCATTCTTTCCACATCTCCAGTTATTCGTCATAGTAATACATCTGTTCATAGTGTGATTACAACATAGTAATACATCCGTTGATACCAAGAACATTAGATTTCTCAGCTGAAAACCATTCTAAAGCTGTGTTGATGGAATTTTTTTTTTTTTTTTTTGAAACGGAGTCTCGCTCTTTTGCCCAGGCTGGAGTGCAGTGGCGCCATCTCGGCTCACTGCAAGCTCCGCCTCCTGGGTTCACTCCATTCTCCTGCCTCAGCCTCCCGAGTACCTGGGACTACAGGCGCCTGCCACCGCGCCCGGCTAATTTTTTGTATTTTTAGTAGAGATGGGGTTTCACCGTGTTAGCCAGGGTGGTCTCGATCTCCTGACCTCATGATCCGCCCGCCTCGGCCTCCCAAAGTGCTGGGATTACAGGTGTGAGCCACCGCGCCCGGCCAATGGAAATTTGATAATTCATTAATATAAAGTTTAGACTGTGTTTTTTTTAACTGTTTACTTTGAAATAATTTTAGGCTTATAGATAAAAAGAAAAGATAACAGAATTCCCATACACTCTTTACTCAGCTTCCCTTAATGTTAATATCTTACATAACCATGGCATAATTATCAAAACAAGAAATTAACATTAGTACAACACTATTAGCTAAACTACATACTTTACTCAGATTTCACCTTGGTTGTCACTATTGACTGAATTTTTTGAGGGTAGGAACTGTATTGTATGCATTTTCATATCCACGGTGCCCAGTCATGTATCTGGTGTAGAGTTAGTGATAAGTGGTTGTGGAATGAGTAAACAGATGAATGGATTTTAAGTCCCATACTACCACTTGGGTATGTTTGTGTGTCTCTGCATCTCCCAGGTTTAGAAGCACATGAGTAAAGTCTGTGGCTATGATTTGAATGAATGAATGTTCTTCAAAACTAAATTCCACATTGACTCTGTGAAGCACAGCCCTTTAGAATTACCAGCAATTTGTAAAAGTAAAAGAGAGTGTACTAATGAGATTGAAACAAAGATAAAGGGGAATCTAGTAAACGGGCAGAAGGCTGTGGTGTTACATTCATTTTATTGTATATATATATGTGTGTGTGTGTGCATGTGTGTGTACATGCACATGTATGTGTACTCGTGTGCATATATGTGTGTGTGTACATGTGCATGTGTGGAGTGTATGTGCACATGCATGAGTGTATGTGCGTGAGAGTGTGTATGTGTGTGTATTTGTTTCCTAACACACTTCAGTAAGTACCTGGGCAAGAGATGTAATAGTAGTTGGCAATCAGTCTTGGATTTCTAGGCAGGTTTTAGAACTTTATTGTAAAACAAAATCATGGAAATTCTCTTGCTTGAAGAAGCAATTCAAGCAGATGCTTTTAGGGCTCTACTTGCTTTAGCACTGATTTTAGTAGAGGTAACATTAATGAAACATGAATGTGCTATGACAATGGTTTCTAAAACCTTGTGAAATAAACACTCTTTGATCTTAACCTTTATAACCAAGGTACATGAAATCAGGAGAAAGGCAATATTCAATGCGCAAAATTCCTATTGGTAGCTTAATGGACCCTAACATGGCTGTTTTTCTTGCTGTTTTCTCCATCTCTTTTTAACAGAATTTTAAGTATTAATGTGGCAAAAACTAGAAAGGCAAGAATACGGCATTGTTCTTAGTTGGGCAAAACTGGAATACAAAATTGTTATGAGAGCTGATTTTTTTTCAAAAAAGTTCAACTTCATAAAGGTTTTAATTATGTTATTATTGTTTAGATGGAAGACGTCATAGCACGGATGCAAGATGAAAAAAATGGAATTCCTATTCGTACGGTCAAAAGCTTTCTTTCCAAGATACCTAGCGTCTTCTCTGGTAAGTCTGCATGGAGCACAGTTCTATTTTCTCCTGTACCTCTTGGATAGCTATTTAAAACCGATTCCAGCTGTTCACTATTGAAACTCTGTCTCTAATCCATTATTCAGTAACTACTTATAAAATGCCTGTGGCATATTTATCATGTGAAACACTTGAAATGATAGTAAAACAAAATGCCAAAAATCATGACCCTGCTCTAGGTTAGTTTGTAAAGACCGAATGAACAAATGTGAAGTAAAACAATATTAAAATAAATAAAGACGTATAAAAAACAATGTTATGAAGGTTGTATATGGAAATTAGGAGGGTGAAAAAAATCAATGATTTCTTTTTCCTGACTGATGGGGAGTAAGGAAAGGGTTTCTACAGAGCAGTGGTGAGCTGTTTGAAAGATGAGGAAGAGCCATACTCGCTCAAGACCGCTGTCACCACCAACTGTGCTCACCAAACTCGACAGTGACCAAACTGTAGAGAACTTGGGTCAGGTTATGAGGGTCTGTGAAAGCTAGCCAAAGAATCTAATTCTGATAAAAGGGGAAATATGGAGACATTTAAAATTTTTGGCAGAGGATATTGTGATGAAAGTGCTCGGGATAAATTGGCATTCAGTAAGGGCAATAGCACTGTGACAAGGGTAAGGCTGTTGCAGGAACAGATTTGGGTGCCCAGGTCCCTGATATCCAAGGGCTGAAGGAATAGAGAGGAAAGAGCGTGAGGGTTTAGTGAATAAGCATGCAGAATAAAAGACATAGCCCAATGTATTTCATTTTTTTGTTGTTGGTGGTTTATTTTAAAATGGGGAGACTGAGAGATGAAAGAATCATTATCCAAAATGAGGAACCCCCACGGGTTTGATTAGCAATGACTGGAGAAACCCAAGACACAAGGAAGAGTAATAAGCTAAGCATCTGTGCTCTGACTCCAGGGGGTAGTGAAAGTGCCAGTTTTGGGGCCTGGGATGTGCTGGGGCATGGACTGGCACAGCTTAGGGAAGAGGTAAGATCAGACAGCCCGAAGCCTCAGCAGCGAGGAGGGAGAAGAAGGCGGCTGATGCTGAGTGTGGGTGGGAAGGGTGCTTCATGGGATTCCTGTGCAAGGGTTGCAGGCTGCTTCCTCATGACCAGGATCAAGAGAAGATTCATGATCAGGAAGCTATCAAGCCTAGGAAGAGGGTAGAGATCAGGACAGGAATAACAGGCAAGCAGGCCTCAGCGCTGGGGTCTGAGATCTGTGTTGCTGTCAGTGAGAAGAGAGGGAGCTTGGAGCTGAGGAGAGCTGCTGTGGAATGACATTTTCTCTAACAAAATGTGTCTTCTTTTTTCCATGTTACTCCCTCTTATGCCCACTTCGTTCTAGTTTCTTGCTTTTTCTTAATGATGCCTTGCACTTTTTACATCTGTGGCTTCACTCCATTTCTCCTCTCCTCACTTACAGGCCATTCTGCCTGTTAAATTCCATCCATTCTTCAGTAGTCAGTTCAGAGAGCTCATTGGTGAAAACTCTCCTGAAGCTTTTGCCTCTGTGCTCTCAAAGACCTTGGTTTTTGCATCTCTTGTATGCTCCACTTTGTCTTAGAGTTATTTTGCATATGTCTTATATCCCTAGCTAAACCTTAAGCTCCATTTGGTCAAGGATTCAGAGTTAACTCCACTTCTAAACACGCATATAAAAATGTTACTCATATATATATTGATGAGCTAATGAAAGGGGTGAACTTATCTCCTTTAGAATTCAGGCAGATAAATGCACTACGTTGCCATCCTGCACTGGGAATTGTGGTCAGTTCAACTGTGTATGGCCTGCTTAGAGGCATTCTAATTCAGGAATTATGAAAATACATAGGCTAAACAAAAAACTTTGCTCATCTGACTAAGTTTGGCTGCAATTTTGTGATACCTACTCTAGTGGAGTCTAAAATTTTTGATTGAGTTCTTCAGATGGCAAATATCTCAACAGCAAGCTGTTGGAAGAATTCTTCGTTGACAACATTAAGATTTTAATTGAAAAATAAGATTGGACATATAGATTGAGAATTAACCTGGGAATCTCTGATAATTGTTTTAATGTTCACTGCTGTAAAATAACAGTGGTAGCTATTCAATAAACAGAATATCAATGACATTTTTCACGTTAATGTAATTAGGTCCAAATAATCATTTTATGTTCCCTGGAAACTTTGCAGGCGCGCTCTGCCTCGTAGGTTCAATTAGATTCTTTGTCGTGGATTTAGTTGATATATCTAGTATTATGTCTAGCACTTACCAGCTTCTTTATATTAATATTCCCAAATTATAATGTTCTCAATCTCCATTCACTTTACTAGAAGTTTTCAGTCTTTTCTAGTTAATATCCCTCCCCAGATTTTTCTTATAATCTGTGGGGATTATTAATTCCTCTATTCTTTTGTGGCCCAACTTGCAACGGACTGCTGGCTTTCCCAGCTCTTTCACCTTCCCCCTTCTCTCCCTGAGCATGTTTCATGGTCTACTGCAGAGCTTCTAATGAAACAAGGAATCTGCTGACTTTATTGCCCTTAGTAGAACTAGAAACCATTGTGATGAAGTCCTGCCATATGTGAAAGGAGGGTAGTGCAGTTGTTGCAGACTGGAGTCAATCTTTGCTATGGACTGTTCCACAAGGAAGGAAGGATCGCAAATGTTGTAAATCTAACTTTCTCAAGTTACGAATTTGTGCTCCTTAAAGCCTCATTACTTCCATGGACCGTTAGTATCAGAATCACTTGGAAACTTACAGGGAGAGATGTGTTAAAGAATGCGAAATTACAGCCACATAGTTCCAGTGTTCTATGCCACCGTAGAATGACTATAGTTAACAATAATATATTGTGTAGCTTCAAATAGCTAGGAGGACATTGAGCCGTCCTGACAGAAAGAAATGATAAATATTTAAGATAATGGATATGTTAATTACTCAAAAAGGATAAATGTTTATCATTTCTCACTTTTCATTATTTATCACCATACATTATTTGTTTCTTGTTTTGTTTTGTTTTTTGAGACAGTCTTGCTCTGTCACCCAGGCTGGAGTGCAGTGGTGCAAACGTGGCAGCCTCACCCTCCTGAGCTCAAGCAATCCTCCTGCCTCAGCATCCCAAGTAGCTGGGACCACAGGCACCTGCCACTATGCCTGGTTGATTTTTAATTTTTTGTTTGTTTGTTTTGGTAGAGACAAGATCTCACCATGTTGCCTAGGCTAGTCTCAAATTCCTGGGCTCCAGTGATCTTCCTGCCTTGGCCTCCCAAAGTGCTGGGATTATAGGCATGAGCCCAGCCATCATACATTATTTGTATCAAAACATCACTATGTATCCCATGAATATGTACAATTATTATTTGTTAATTTTAAAAGGAAATATAGTATCTGGACCTACCCCCAGATGTACTAAATTAGAACCTCAATTTGTGCACTAAAGTTTAAGACATATTGCCTTAAAATGCACCCAGAGAAGCTGGGCAGCTCCGGGGAGCATGCTTGTTTTATTGAGAGCTCTGGGATCAGTGGCCACCTTGCTTGTGCCGATCTTTTTCTTTGAAGGGCTCTAATCATCTCTGCAGTCTGGCCTCAATCAAGGCCACCCCAGTCTATCTAATGACTTTTTAAAAAAAATTTTACTTGGGGAAGGAAAAAGCAGTTAGGAAGAATAATCTAGTTCTTTCTCCTTCCTTTACTCCCAAGCTGAGAGTCTCTGTTGCCCCTAAGATTGATAGCTGTCAACAGCTTTGTGGGAGAATGAACACTACCCAACTCCACCAGACAACTCCCATGCTTCAAAGGAAAACATAGGTCATGGTGGCCAAGTAATGCCCATATCCACCTCAAGTGAAAACAGCTGTGTTGAGAAAGTGATGCTATAATCCAATTCCCCCTGCAACATCTGCAATCCAGACCCAGATCATGTCAAAGAATGCAATGACAAATATAATCTACCTAATAATAGGGTTTGTGTTTTGTTTTTGTTTTTCCTGCTAAATGCATTTTGTCCAGTGAAACATCTAAGACTTTTCTTTGTTGTGTTTTTTTTTTTTGTTTTTTTTGTTTTTTTTTTTGGTTTTAGAGTTGTTGATTTCAACCTCCTGGTTTCCATAGTCCCAAGACCATAGGACAGTATCTTTGGATAATTCCTCTATGCCATTTCCTTGAACTCTGAGATGAGAAATGTCCTTGAGTGGATCCAGTCACAGCATTACTTTTTTCTCCAGAAGTGCCTTCTCAGCTGCAGAGATAGCTCAGGCAGCTGCACAGGTTGTATGTGACCTGGTGTCTCAGGGCCAGGGAATGAGATCAGTGGTGTATGTACATTATAGAACTTGGCTAACAGCTCTCTCCTCTGGGCTTCTGTTGAGATTCCCAGAACTTTGGTGAAGTGTGTGTGTGACTCTGTGTGTGTGTGTGTGTGTGTGTGTGTGTTTATGTATGTCTGGCACTGAGGCAATGTAACCTAGGGGCTGGGTAATGCCCCTGTGCAGAGAGCAGCAAAGGAAGCCTGTCTGCAGTTGAGAACAGTGAAGCATGTAAGGAAGGAGAAGCAGAGAAGATAAGGCAAAGAGTACTGGGTTACTGGTAGCTTTGCAGCTCTTGCCCCAGTCCTCAGGCACAGTCCAGCAGTCTGCACAAACTTCCTTCTGGTTTCTTCATCTCCTTCAATCCTCCACAGTAAAACATCTACCTTTTGTTTCACTACGTTTTCGACTTTGACTTCCCTTTTCTAGCTTAAACTTTTCCCATCTCAATATTTCTTCTAATTATACCTAGGAGTCATCCCCCATAGCACATGTACTGGACACAGCGTACTTAAGGTTGCAAAAAAAAAAGGATTGTACATAAAAAATGCTATAAAAGGAGAATATTTGGGATTGATGAAATGCCACTCTGGAGTATGGCTGCAACAAATTCTCTGGAGAAGGTCTTAGGAATGCAGATTTCAAATGCAAACCACAGATATTCTAATTCATTAGTGCTGAGATGGAACCAGGGAATCTATAATTTTTGTTTTTATTTTACATTATTTTATTTCTTTTTTCCCCTAGATTAAATATTAAGCTCAGATTATAGAAATATGTATTTTTAAGCTGATTTTAAAAATATGGGATTGGTGTCTGCTGGTCTTAGACGCATGCTAACTACGTTTTTCTTTATATTTTTAATTCAATGCAATGAACATTGATCAAATACTCACTATGTTCCAGTAACTATACTGGGTTTTGTGGGCTAGTATTTTACCGTTGCTGGGGAAATAGATTACATATACATTAGCAATAAACGTGTAACTAACTTGTATGAGGAACCAAGGTAAGTTCCTTTAGCAGAGGTTTAAAAAGTCAGGTGTAGGAACAGAACTGTTTAAAGGCTATAACTTTGTAATCTCATCTTCAACAAAGAACTTGAATTGTCTGTCCTTAACTACAAAAAAAAACCTTTAAGAAGTTTGAGTATAATAGCATCAAAGGCTTTAGAGCAGGCAGATAGATGACTATTTGTATCTTATTTTGTGATTTCTGCGAAATTGTACCAAAAGACATTTCCTTCATGCTAAGTTTCTAATGAAAAAAACAATAAAATAAATGTATTTTATAATAAACTACTAAAAAATTGTTTTTGAAGATAAATTTGACTTTTTCCTTTTTAAAAACAATAATGTATAACTTGTATTTTCCTTTTCCTTTTTTCTGTAGTTGCCAAGAAGTTCACTGCTAAATTTAATGTTCCATTCTTTCTTTTTCTCATGTGATTCATCCCTGACATATCTGCCTTTCTTTGTCTTCTAATTGTTTTTTTTTTCTATCTTTTATTGTTGTTCTTTTAAGTTTGTTGGGGGGGGCTATATTGTAAATTGCTTCAAGTCATATTTTGAAGGCAGGTAAGGAATAAATCCTGAAGAGGCATCTGAGAAGTGTCTTCTTTGTGGTAAGGAGTGGTTTTGCCCGGAATCTGCCCCATTCAAGTGGGGATATACATCTTGGCTTTGAACAAGTGCTCTACCACAATAGAAAATAAAAGATGAAGTTCAAATATTATTCCTTGAGAGTTTCATAAAAGTGCTCAGTCACTGTTAACACCATTATGTCTTCAAATTGAAAAAATAACTATATAGCTAAAAATATATTTGTAGATTTTGCTGAAGATTTTCTGTAAATGAAATCCATAAGTCTTATTCTTGCATGATAGCTCTTTCCCTGGAATTCATATCCTGTAACTTACAATGTTTATTCATTTTCTCATCTGAAAATCTTTGGTAAAGCAAACTATAACACTCATACCAGCTAAAAAATCCTTTGTACTTAAAACTCTAAATTTTAGAAGAATAGAGATCCAAATCCAGATGAAGCATGAAAGTTTATGAATAAAAGAGGAAATGATTAATTTTACATTTGTAAGATAGTTGCTTCATTTGTGGTACTATTTTAAACTATACCATTTACCTTGGCTACAGGCATATTTAAGTGAATTAAAACTGACAACATAGGTTTTCACTTGCTTAACAAGATATTGAAATAGCACATGGTTTCTTGTGTGCTGTATTCTAGAAAATACATTACAATATAATAATATGAAATACTATTTGGATATAGATGTTTTGATTCATAATCATGGGTGCTTTATAAATTTTAGGTGCATTATGTAATAAATAGGCTTTAAACCCTGATGACCGGAATAATTGCTTTTTTAATATTTTAAAAAATATTTTAATGTTTCCAAATAATTTCAATGAGCCCTTGAGATTTTTTTAAATAATAAAGTTGGTTTTTTGGTTTGTTTGTTTGAGGCAGAGTCTCATTCTGTCATTCAGGCTGGAGCACAGTGGCACAGTCATGGCTCACTCCAGCCTCAAATTCCTGGGCTCAAGCAATCTTCCTGCCTCAGCCTCCCAAGTAGCTGGCACTACAGGCATGCACCACCACATCTGGCTAATTTTTTAAACTTTTTGTAGTGATAGGGTCTCACTGCATTACCCAGGCTAGTCTCAAACTCCTGGACTCAAGAGATCCTCATGTCTCTTCCTCCCAAAGTGTTAAGATTACAGATGCGAGCCATTTCATCCGGCCAGCTTTTTTATTTATTTATTTATTTATTTATTTATTTATTTATTTATTTATTTATTTATTGAAACGGAGTCTCGCTCTGTCGCCCAGGCTGGAGTGCAGTGGCGTGATCTCAGCTCACTGCAAGCTCCGCCTCCTGGGTTCACGCCATTCTCCTGCCTCAGCCTCCCTAGTAGCTGGGACTACAGGTGCCTGCCATCACATTCGGCTAATTTTTTGTATTTTTAATAGAGACGGGGTTTCACCGTGTTAGCCAAGATGGTCTCGATCTCCCTACCTCGTGATCCACCTGCCTCGGCCTCCCAAAGTGTTAAGATTACAGGCGTGAGCCACAGTGCCTGACCAGCTTTATTATTTTGATGACATCTATTTTTTTTTCTTTACTTTGGAGGAAAATATTAGGTAGTAATTTGGAAACCTTCTATGTGGTTAGTGGCTTTAAATACATTCGTTTTATTCCTTTCAACACTTCAAGGTAATTATTGCTTTTCTCCATTTCCTAGAGAAGGAGATAGAGGGTCAGAGAGTTCAAGCTTTTGGCCCCATTTTGAACAGTTTACTAATATGTAAACCACAGTGGGTTTGAGGCAAAATCCCATTCTGTTTCTCACCACCTCATGGGTAACCCCATGTTAGTTGTCCTTCACATGATGTCCTGTGTTGTTTCATTATGACAAGCACACACATGTCAGAATTGGTAGGATTCTGGGTACGTGGGACTCTTACATTCATCTCCCAACATGCTCCTGTTCCAGATGTAGTCCTGTGGAGTACTCATCAAAAACACCTGAGCTTTTGTCTTCGTTTTACCTCTAAGGAGCAGTGTGATCCTGAGTAACCCACTATAGTTTTTTCACCTGTAAAATTTGGAGATTATATCTGATGATCTCCAAGTTTGTTTTCTGCATAAATTCTATAATTCAGAGAACCCAGTGAAGGAGAAAGAGTGGAAGAACAATTAATAGGATAAGATAATAATAAACTAGACTATTTACAAGGTAATTGAAATAGCAACACATCAATGGAAATCTCACTCTACTTTTTTTTTCTCAAGGCAATGCCATCCGTCTCATGGCTTAAATTAAATATTTCTAAATGTATGTTTCTAATTCAGACCTTTTCTGTGAACTTCAGTAAATTCAACTGTGTATACAGTATTTTCGCTTGGGTATGTCAAAGAAGTCTCAAACTGCACATGTCCAAGATGAGAGTCATTGTCTTACCCTCAGCCCCTTCCCTGGTTTCTGCCTCAGTAAAAATTGCACATCCCAGAAATGCCGGGGGCGCCTTGACTCTTCTTATCCCCCTCTTCTCATATCTGTTGCATCCACAAGTGCTGTCAGCTTAGCTTGGACCATGTATGCTTGTATTTCTCTACTGCAAAATATTATCTCCGCTTACCTGAACTATCTCATTGATTCCTAACTAGCCTCCACATTCACTCTGCACCTCATCCTGCCTTTCTCCAAAGGACAGCCACACTACTATTTTCGAATTGCAAACCTGTCCAATTAAAATCTATCTTTGATTTTAGGATTAAGACCGAAATTCCAAACAAGATCCCTATGGAAGAAAAAAAACTTTTCCTGTTCTCTCTCTTTTTTTTTTTTGAGATGGAGTCTCACTCTGTCGCCCAGGCTGGAATGCAGTGGCGCGATCTCGGCTCACTTCAAGCTCCACCTCCCAGGTTCACGCCATTCTCCTGCCTCAGCCTCCCGAGTAGTTGGGACTACAGGCGCCCAGCTAATTTTTTGTATTTTTAGTAGAGACGGGGTTTCACCGTGTTAGCCGGGATGGTCTCGATCTCCTGACCTCGTGATCTGCCCACCTCTTCCTCCCAAAGTGCTCTTGTTCTCTCTTATGGTCTGTTTATGGTTCTTACTAATTACGATAGCAAAAGACAGATTAACAGGAGAAACATACACATTTTCAGAGGGATATGCTGAAGGTATTAGTATTAGGGTGGAAGTTTAGTTATTATATTTGTTATACAAAATGGAGGATTAATTTAGTTGGAGGGTCTTAAGATTTTTAGGAAAATTACATCAATCAGGGGGTAATTGTTGGGGTGTTCATGGTTAAAATATGATTTCTGGGCTTTGTGTTTCATTTTAGTCTCTGGGTTTTGGGGTTTGGCAAGGGTACGTTTACCTATGTCCTGCTTTTAGGCAGAAAAGGGAAAGGTGGAGAGCCCTTCATGCATTTTCTGTTTCTCAATTGCCTTTACCTCAGAATAATCAATATGCCAAAATGGTATGTTTTTTGGTGGCATGTTCTGATCCTCTTCACCCTTAAGCAGCATCCTGGATCAGTCCCTCCCTTCCTCTCAGACCTCATCTGGTATCACTTCCTCTCTCGCTCTCTTGATTCTAGCTATAGAGGTCACTTTTCCATGGCAACTCTGGTCATGGAGACTTATCCCTGCTCTGCTTTTTCCTCCATCTAAAATGCTTTCCCTCCATCTAAAATGCTTTCCCTCCTTTTCCCCTATGCCCAGTTGAGAACCACTCACCTTAGGTCTAAGCCAGTTTCTACATATATATGTATGTATATGTATATATATATATATATATATAGAGAGAGAGAGAGAGAGAGAGAGAGAGAGAGAGAGAGATGGAGTCTTGCTCTGTGGCCCAGGCTGGAGTGCAGTTGCACGATCTCAGCTCACTGCAACTTCTGCCTCCTGGGTTCAAGAGATTCTCCTGCCTCAGCCTCCCGAGTAGCTGGGGTTACAGGCGTGCACTGCCACGCCCAGCTAATTTTTGTAGTTTTAGTAGAGACGGGGTTTTGCCATGTTGCCTGGGCTGATCTCAAACTGCTGACCTCAAGTGATCTGCCCACCTCGGCCTCCCAAAGTGCTGGGGTTACAGGCCTGAGCCACCGCACCCATCCTCTTATATGGTTTTATAAAACCACAATCTTCTCTTTCAGAGTATTTCCCTCCATTTTATAATTATAAACTCATGAACAGTAAGTAGTATTTGATTAATCGCCTTCCAGATGATAGTGTAAACTACAGGAAGCTTCCATGTACCCACTCTGCTAACCCCTGTATCATAAAGAGCATCTAACATCAGAGGGGTTCATTAATATTTGTTAGATGGGTGAATAATAATTATACTTTTTAGAAGGAATATTTGCATTCATATGGTCACTTTTGTGATTATATGGCTTTATCAACAAACGTAAATTATTTGCATTTTTAAAAAGACCTTTTGTTAATTTTTTTTGCCCTTTAAATATTGTTCAAGTGAATAAAGGAACTTCTCTGAAATTATTTTATTCACAGTATAAGTCATAGGAACAAGAACCTAGGCATTACTCCCTTGTTTTCTTTGAAGTGGGTATCTGAAGTCTGCTGTACCTCAGGATCTGTGGAATCCTATGTGTTAACAATAAATTAAACATCGTTCAGGAGCCTACTGTGTGTGAGTGTTTTGTCAGGCCTAGCGATACAGATAATTAAGCCATGCTGTCTGTCCTGGAGGGGATCACAGTCTAGGGAGGAGAAGGACAAATCAAGAAAGTGAGATAATTTCCTAATTTCCACAATAGAGGTAAACCCAGAGGGCTGCAGGAGTGTGTGGAATTTCACTCAGGTTCCTGGGGTCAGAGGCTTTTCTTGGAGATGGTGACGTCAGAGCTTAATTGTAAAGCCTGAGTCAGACTTAGCCAGGGAAAAGAGGAGCGCCTGTGCAACAGCTCGAAGGTGTGAAAGGGTCTGGCGAGCTCTGGGAACTCCAAATATTGTTGCGTGACCTTTGCACAGGATGAGGTGTTTGGAAAGTGCAGAGAGATGACTCCAGAGAGGAAGGCAGAAGACAACAGTTAGAATCTGGAGGAGTTCAAATTTCATCCTGAAAAGAGTAAAGAGCCATTGAAAATTTTGAGCAGGGAAATAGCAGTATTTGTTTTTCTTTTTTTTTTCCAAACATATTCCTCTGGGTGGGGGGAAATGTAGAGAATAAACATCAGATGGTAGAAAAGGGAGACAAGGCTGGGGACTGTGGCTGCAGTCTAGAGCAGAGATGATGAAGGCTTGACCCAAGGCAGGCCAGTGAGATTTAAGAAAAAATAGGATGCACGGGAGACTTTCAGGACATAGGAAGGACTTCATTACTAACTGAATGGGAGGATTAGGGGTGGTGGTGTGGGAAGTGAGGGGGCAGGTGAGTTAAGGGAGAAGGCCCTACCAACAGTGATGTCACCCATATGTATGACTTTGACAATGAATGCACCACTATGCCTTCCACATTGGGAAACACAAGAGATTCTCTCTTCCTTTCTTTCTTCATGGAGAGAATGATGAAGGCATGATATGTTTTGGCTATATTCACTTTCAGGCAACGTATATAGAACAACCAGATGAGATGCCCTGGAAACTGTTGGATATACAGGTCTGAAATCTAGAGGGATTTATTCACACACATATTTGAAACCAATGAATACATGAGATACCTGTTGGAGTTGTGTGTGGAATGAGAAAATCAAGTCGCTAAAGATGATGGGCCTCTATGGAACAGAAACACCGAGGGGAGCACAGAGCCCACAGTTCCTATGTGCTTGCTGTTAGTTTCTGGCCTTAGCTCACTTGGAGCAGCAAGGGAAGCAGGCTCAAGGGAAGATGTTCTGGGGAACCATAAAGACCGCTTGTAAGTAACCAGGAATCCCGTTGTGCTATGTCTTGAGATCTAGCATTCAGTGGATAGGACTCCAGTGGTTTTGAGTCTTAACAAAGAGAACCAGTCAGCACATGAAGTCCAAACCTTCCACCAGTCTGCCTCTTTCAAAATGGGTCATGATTGGTGCATAAGAAAGTATGAGGGAGGCCAGGTGTGGTGGCTCACACCTGTAATCCCAGCACTTTGGGAGGCCGAGGTGGGCAGATCACCTGAGGTCAGGAGTTCGAGACCAGCCTAGCCTGGCCAACATGGCAAAACCCCATATCTACTAAAAAAATATAAAAAATTAGCCAGGCATGATGGTGCGGGCCTATAATCCCAGCTACTCGGGAGGCTGAGTCAGGAGAATTGCTTGACCCTGGGAGGTGGAGGTTGCAGTGAGCCAAGATCACGCCACTGCAGTCCAGTCTGGATGACAGAGACTCTGTCTCAAAAATAAATAAATAAATAAATAAAGTGTAAGAGAGAAGCTGTCCCCGAGTTCATGATGTACAAGCTTAAAACCAATGTTTCGTTAAACTTCAGGTAATATCTCTGGAAATATCCACCACCACTGCCCCCAGCCTATCCATATTAACCTAGCTAGGAATGAAACGTACTTAACCAGCAGGATGTTACAAAATGTTCTCGTGTTCTTGATATTCATTAATTCTACCATTCTACCATGAAGAAAAATGAGGCTTTCCCTATTGGATGAATTCCATTCTCCTGCATGGATTCATTGGAAAGTTACTATGCTTCCAGTGTAAGCCATAGCAGAAAAGAAACCAGAATTCCCTTCTCAATTCCTTGTAATGATGTAGGTTCTCATTAAACTGGAATTTGACTTGCCTGTAAAGCAGCCCACTGTGATTATAAAAGTCTGTAGGACTGCCTGTTGGCGGCGATCAAATAAAAAGGCCCCTATTAAATCAGGTCACTGAATGTGTTTGAAGATGGAACTTCCTGAACTAATTGGCAGGAGCCAAAAAGGCAGGTGTTCACTCCAGATCATCAAGCACTGTTAATAGGGAAGAAAATGGTCAGAAATTAATAGGGAGTTATTGTCAGCCATTTCTGTGTTTCATCTGTTTCTGTCTTGTATCTTTCATTAGTTTAGGAAGGTTCTTCATCATAAAAATGTTGATAATTAAGGCACGGAGTCTCATTGCCCTCTTCTGTTGAAATTTGACTTCTAGTCCTTATCTGATTTGGTTACTTTTAACATGCTCTCTTACCAAAGGATTATCACCAACTGGTAAGAGCAAAATTTGAGGTCAGAAGAGTTGTCTAATAGTCCAAATGTCATATGAGTGTGACTGA
The DNA here is from genome assembly GCF_029281585.2 of Gorilla gorilla gorilla. NCBI lineage: Eukaryota > Metazoa > Chordata > Mammalia > Primates > Hominidae > Gorilla > Gorilla gorilla. The sequence continues at coordinate 14,416,389 of NC_073224.2, forward strand.
CCTTAAGTCTTAAGGTTCATAAGAATGTCTTTAATTCTGTAGAGCTCAATTCCTGTGATTTTTTCCTCACTGTTCTATTCTTCTCAGCAAGTTTGATAACAAAGGAAGCCCTAATTAGTGACATGTTGACTTCAATTGCATAGACATAGGACCTGTTATATTTAATATCATTAAATATGGAAGAATTGTTCATATTTTACTATTTTGGTCCTCTAACAGTGTGACCAGTTCTCTGTGATGACTTGTTTTCAGCCACGTATATGAAAACTGAGCAGTATATGAGTTTTAAAGTCAAGTTGACCTTAAATGTCACAATTTGAATATATCTTGCCTGTTACTCCTTATCCCTCTCAGGGTTGTATGAATATGTCTCAGTGTTATGGAAAGATGATTAATTAACATAGGCTTAAACTTGTCACAGGTGCAGTCATACATGTAAGAAGGAGCAAACTTGGTAAAATGGACTGGGCCAATGCAAGTTTTACTGAGGACATAGTCTGCATTTAATTGTTTTTGAGAACAACTTTTAAGGAACCTTATATGACTTAACCCTGCTTATTATATTTGGAGTCAGTTTGAAGAAGATAAGAATAAGTAAGGTGGAATATTTTTCTGTGACGCCTATAAGACCGCCTAGGTAGTTCTAAGATGCTTCTGAGACTCTAATAAGAGACTCCTTTCTGAAACTGACAACTAATTGTGAGATTTTTTTTCATTCATCATAGGAATGACTAAAATGGGTTCTATAGAAGTTAAGAGAGAAATAGATTGCTTTTGAAAACAGTTATAAAACATTGTGTCAGAAATTATGCTTGTAATATTTTTCTTTTATAACATCCCAGAGAAAATTCAAGGATACAAACAGATAATGTATAAATAAATAAAGAAAGAGTATACTAAAAATATTGGTAGTTCTTAAAGTTCATTAGGAAAAAAATTAATTCTTGCAGAAAACAGGAAATGTTAACTAGATCCGCAAGAGACATGACCAATTTGCAAAAAGCTAGTCCTTTCTTCTTCACCTTCTTCACACATCCTCTCTGACAGAACTGAGTGACTAAGCAACTTGCACATAATAACTACATAGCCAATCGAGCTGCGGAACAAGAGGGGAAAGTGAGATGTCACATAGTCAAATAGACACTTCAATTAACCTTGCTATGAAAGAGTCTATATTCCCCTATTGGTTGTTACTCTTTCCTTATTGTAAATTAGCACCTTGAAGTGGTTAGAAATAGTAAAGAATGTTAATCTCAACCACTTGGGCTCTGACATAAAACTCTTTCTTTTCTTTTCTTTTTTTTTTTTGTCTTGTTTTGTTTCTTTTTCTTTTTCTTTTTCTTTTTTTTTTTTTTTTTGAGACAAAGTCTCGCTGTGTCGCCCAGGCTGGAGTGCAGTGTCATGATCTTGGCTCACTACAACCTCTTGCCTCCCAGATTCAAGCAAGCCTTCTGCCTCAGCCTCCCAAATAGCTGGGATTATAAGCAGGTACCACCACACCTGACTAATTTTTGTATTTTTAGTAGAGACAGGGTTTCACCATGTTGGCCAGGCTGGTCTTGAACTCCTGACCTCAAGTGACCCGTCTGCCTTGGCCTCCCAAAGTGCTGGGATTACAGGCATGAGCCACTGCACCCAGCCTAATAGAATTCTTTTTCTAATAGCTAAATCCTGCCGGGCAATGACAAAGTTCTCATTGTATTTGTAGAGAAATAATTTATCTTATCTTATATCATAGTTGTACATATTTTGACAGTAGATGTGATATATTGATACATATATAAAGTGGGTAATGATCAAGTCAGGGTAATTGGGATATCCATCACTTTAAATATTTATCTTTTCTTTGTGTCAGGAACATTACAATTCTTCTCTTCTAACTATTTTGAAATACACAACAATTATTGTTAACCATAATTTCGATAATGTAGTATTGAATGCTAGAACTTACTCCTTCTATCAAACTGTATTTTTGTACCTGTTAACCAACTTCGCTTTATCACCCCTCACCCTTCCCAGCCTCTAGTAACCATCATAGTAATTAGAGAAATGATTTGTTTTTAAATGTGGTTGGATCCATCTGATACGACCAAGATGAAAAACAAGATCTGACTTATTTTCACCAGAACGTTCAAAGGAACAGTACAAAATTGGCAATATCTAAATGCTTTGATTTTAGCTTTGGTTTTCTTTGTAGCCATATATTCTAGTCCCAGGGACTGTTTTCTTTTCCTAGATAGCTGTCGCTTGTGGTGCTGCTTCTGTGTAGTGCCTTCTGAACATGTGAATTTGCCATTTTATATTTGGAGTGAATATTATTGGGACTGGAGGTGATTTTGGATTGGGAAAATAAAACCTTCACAGCTTCCATTGACTTACAATATCTCAAGGGAATTACAATAATTACATAATTACAATAATTCCTTTGAGATATTTCTGTGCAAGTAACTCAGGTATATCGACTTATTCCCAAACTTAGCTGGACCCTTTGTCTTCTGAATAACTCTATTCCATAAAGGAAAAATTCTTTCCAAATACATAAATATGTCTATCAACATCTACAAAGAAGCCTTCTCTCTGACTACCAACTGTGTTGATTGACTGAAATGGTTCTATTATGCTATCCTTTACCTGGAACACCATACCTTCTCCCTGTGATGGCCTTGGTAAAGGAAAATTCTTCTCAGTACAACCAAATCATTTTATTGCTGTGTGGCCAAAAGGAGTAAATAAATCTCTGGAGATGAATTATTTTACTTAAGATTGTAAACTGTACTCAACAGTAAATCATTAATGATGGACCAAAATGCACATTTTTCTGCAACATATATCACTGTGCCTACAGAATACTGTTTGCCTATCCTTAAGTACTCTCTGAAAAAGACTCCAAGAATCATAGGAATGAACTTCCTGTTCTCTCATCCCTATGTGGGAACCTGACGTGATCCGTTCATTGTGCAGGCACAAGGCCAAGAGTCTATGAAGAAATATTGAACTTCACTAAGATTGTAACTTTGTTTCTTGACTTTGAGGAAAGGGGAAATCGATGTACTTTATTTAGTGTTTCCCCAAACCTCTAATACATTTCTACCCCAAATAGGCCTCTCCATGGCAGTGTTTGGGACTGTTCTGGCATGGCTAAGGAGTGGCATAAAAGGCAGCAAACATAGTGCAGGCATAAACAAACAACTTTCTGGAAGTTTGGGGAATCCCAGCTGGTGTTGAATTTTATCTTAGTTAGCATTTAGATGTTATCTTTATAGGCATCTGGAATTTTCAAACTTGCAGATTATGTCAGACTGTACTAAAAAGTGGGCATCTAAGCCAAGAAAGAAAAAAAGATGAGAACATTGAGATATGTGAAGAACAGAAAGTTATCAAGAGAGATCCAGTTGACCCACATAGAAAATAATACATTTATGAAAAATAATGCAAAGGTGACTTTTGGGAGGGCAGGTTCAGCACTAACAGTTAAGGCCCATTAAAGGGACCCAAGGGTCATGGATAGCCTACTTCATAAAGTCACCGCTCCAGTGTGCTCCCGTGATCAATAAGACCACATAAGGTCTTGAGTGAGGTGGGAGGATATTGGACAGAAACAGAAAACAATCCTACCCATATTCGAAACCACGTGAATATGGGCTCCTCAGGCCATAAATTAAATTAGGACCATTTTATGCTTTTTTTAAATCCAGTCTTCAGGCAGACTTCACAGAGCTTGAGAGGTTCCATAAGAAGGCATTCCTTGAAAAGGAAGCTTTCAGACATAAAAGAGATGTTAGTAATTTACTTAGCCTATGTAATTAAAAGGTAGAACTTGTTACCAGTCATGTGTTAAAAATATATATGGTTCTAAAAGAGTGAATCTGGATAACGCATACACAACAGATGAACAAGAAAAAAAATGGTATATTTGGACTTTATCCTTATTTTTTATGGTGATGTCACTGGACAATTCAGTATTTCTAACTGGTGTATGGAACACATAGAAGGTGAGCAAAAACTGAAAAGATTATTATAGTTTTTACCATTATTATTAATGACTTTATTACCACCTCCAGAGGCTTGGATTAAGCCCATATTTAGACATTTTCTTACGTCCTAGGTAGTTAATCTATTGCAAGGCCAAAAAATTACTTATGTTAGATTTGCTATAGTATCGGCATAGGTTTTCTTATCAGATAGCCAAAGGGTATTTTTTGAATTCTTAGCTATCACTTTCATTAAATAATAATTATTTTCTACATTCTCAAGGTACCTTATAGCCTTTTTACACTCTTTAATGTGTCTTTTTTTTTTCTATTCCTCACAACAAATGACTATACATATCAAATGCAAATCTTCCAGGAAGATAAAAGGTTTATTAATTGTTTTTTTCATGCCTCATCCTTTAAATTTAAGATCATTATCTATTGATATTAATTTTTGTCCTAAATAAATCCCATTTTGACTTTCTTAGCCTTTTTTTATGATGATGATGTCACTACTCATTGGATGCCATCTGGACTGTTACTGAAAGAATAAAATCGTCAAAGTCAGAGGCAATATTGCAAATTTGTTTTGGGAGATTTAACTGATGCAGACATATTACATTTCCATTTTGTAGTAATCTTCTCTTGAAATTGTTTCTCACAAATATTGGCTATTCTTTAAAGCAACAGACCTGAGAAGTTTAATTCTGTTCATTGGTGAGTTATTTTTTTAAATCCTAGAGATTATAGGCTGCAAAAATAAATAAATAAATAAATAAATAAATAAAAGCCTATGGGGTGAGGGTGGGGATGGCTTGCTTTCTTTGAATTAATGCATTAACATTGCTTTCTTCTGAATTGCTAGTCCGGTTGTGTTTTTGTAAAATGCTGATTTATCAGACAGCACATTCAAGGTGCATGTATAATCTACTGTTTTGCACTGCCTTTTTATTCTGATGACATCATTTGGTTTTCTCTTCATGCCTCTTTCTCTTTAAACACGAGTAGAAGAGCTCCAAATTTTTACCTCCTAATAATTCTAGGAGAGAGAACTGTCCCTGTCTCACTGTCCCTGTCCTTAGCCTTTCTCTCATCATAGCCCCCTCCCCAAGCTAGCTGGCATTAATCATTCCTTTTCTTGCATTTTCCTAGCACTCTGTTCTTCTTCATGGAATTTTTCTTACCTGACATTTTATTCTCGATGGACATGTGATATGATTCTTAATAACGGCTTTAAGCACCTGGAGTACAAGAATAATCTCTCATTTCAATTTGCGTCCTCTTTAGTACTCAGTGTTTGGCACACAGTAGACATTCAGAAAATGTTAATGACTTCTCATAGGACAGCTGATGTCCCCAGCGCTCAGGTGCATCCACAAAAAATTTCACTTTCCGATTCATTGGCTGTGGAAAGAGCACTCAGTCTAATTATTTGCTCTGTTGGCATCCGGTGCTGCACGTCGCTTTTATCTCAGCAGGGAACACTAGAGAGATAGGAACTCGGTTTTGCTGTCTGTTACTAGCTTAGATGCATTTCAGGATGAAGAGCCAGGAAATTAAATACAAGTTTCAAATTCCTCCAGAGCCCCCCAAACACTCTCCATTTAAATTTTGTCATTTGGTTTACAGTTAATTTTTAGAAGATTGGATATTCTCATTCAAATGTAAGTATTCCTCTGTCTGAGTAGTGGAAAGAGTACATACCGGTGGTAGAGGGGCCTGGATTTTCGTGCCATTTCTCCTGTTGCAAATGAGAACATTATATTTTCAACAGCAGCCCTGGCTCTGATGCATATATGATTGTGAATGTGTTTTGGCCATGAGTGCTGTCAGCAACTACTAACATTTATTAAGTGCTTATACTCTACCAGCATTCAGTAAGTATTCCTTAAATGTATTAATTTATATATTTATGGTCTTATAAGTAAAGAGAAGTTAAATAACTTGTTCCAGGTGTTACTGTTAGTAACAGAGCTGATATTTAAATCTTGGTTAATCTAATATATATGGAACAAGGAAGAATAAATAATACAGATTACCTGCACATGTACCCCCTGAATCTAAACAACAACAACAAAAGTGCTACCAGATTAGGATATGTATATGTATGTGTATATACATATATATATACACACACACACACTTATAACTTACGTGTGTGTATGCATTATGTGTGTATAGATATCTAGGACCACAGACCACATATTATATAATACATAATATGCTGTGTATATATTTTATATATACTATTTTGGTGATCTGTGCTTTTGCAGTATCAGTTTATGCCACACACACACACACACACACACACACACACACACACAGAGACCAGAAGCACATATCACAGAAAAATATGTTATATGTTTTTATATATATTGTATATTATCTATATTTCCATGGTCAGTGCTCCTCTGATCTCTCTCCATCTAAACAACATATATATTATTTATATATTAATATATAATATTTCTATATATGCCCATAGATGCATACACAACAATTTGAGTCCATAGAAGCACAGGCCATGGAGATCTATAAATATATATTATATGTAATTAAATATATTTTATATGATATATAATATTATGTATACGTGGTATATATATATCTCACTCTCCAATAAGTCAGTGGTCTGTGTTTCTGTTTCTTTCCACCCTGTAATTCAGCATCATGTGACGTCATAAAATAATCTGAGTTCTTTCCTGTTTTTTGCTTCATTCTGCACTTAGTTTGGAAAATGCTCTGTTCTTTAAAGAGAAGTCACCCCAGTAAGAGACTTCTCAGGGTAGGGGTGACATGGATAGTGATCCAGACGCTTTTTTTTTCTTTTTTTGGAGACTCAATTATTTTACAAGCAACAGCTTTTTCACTTTACCCAGTGAACAAGTGGCATGCTTATTTAGCAGAGAGCAGCCATCAGTGGAGGAGAGGCAAACAGCGTACAGAGCTGTGCTGAAGGATAACAGTGTGAAAACAGAACAGAAACAGAGAGCAATCGCCGGAGGGCTGAAGAAGTGTGACTATCGCTGGTCCGCTGGACCATGATCCCTTTTTCCTCCCCTTCCACTGTCCCCGAACAGCAGAGAGAGGAACAAAAAGATCCAGTGTTCCCAGAACCCAGGCCAGATCTTGACACATCCAGAATTCCACAGTAGTATGCCCATCCCTTCTCTCCAAATACTGTGATTTGGAGACTTATTATTAATCACACAGAACATATTTGTATCCAGTTAGCCATTTTTGTGTCATCCGTTCATTCTTTATTCTTTGGGTCAAATTTCTGTGAACCCTTATCCATTTTCATGACAGCCCAGCTTGTTTACAGGGAAACAGTTTTACTTTCTGTGTAAATTAAGATTTTGTTCTAACTTCCTTTTGTCACATTTTGTTATGGAGGAATATTTGGGCTAGCTGTTTATTTTTAAAAGTATTATCATAAAACCTTTTCTTACAGAAATTATGTGTAAAATTATTATTCTGAGGTAATCCTACTTTTACCTTGTACATAGCACTCAAGTGATAAAAAAGAATAGTTGGTATAAGAGGGTTTGTTTTGACCAGGGAGAGGCAGAAAAGTGAAGTTATAAGGTTGGACTTTTAGTTTTGTCTCTAGCTTGTCATCTGTAATTAATGTAGAGCATGACCTCTTTCCTCAACTGAAGATTTGGGGAATGATTGACACAAAGTCAGATTTTTACCATGAGAACAAAAATGACAATTTTGAAAGCTACACTCTTTCTTTTGAGGCATTGGAGTTTCTCACCGACTAAAATTTTTCCCACTGCTTATTGCAGAGGGCTTGATTCTCATGTGAAATAATCTAATAAGCAAAGAATTATCAGAATGTAAACAGAAATCAATTGGCCATTGGGTGCACCGGTGATCACGGACAAAATACTCTTCCTTTAAACAGAAACTATACACTCAGTTTGTATCTAAATGAATGAACACTAAATTAAGTCCAAAGATCACTAGTGTGATTTTAGGTCTAATTCTTATTGATATGAGCAACAAATTCTCACCTCTTTTATTAATATCACTGGGAATTTAAACTTTGATATTGATTCACACTGATTTGATATTGATTCACACACTATATGAGAATGCTGTATATCTAGCTTCAGATCGTCTGTTCAGAGATTGCTCCGAGTGAGGAGCCCACATGTATTTATCATAGCCATACTAAAATTCCAAATGTGAGAGCAAACTTTCAATTTGAACTAATTAGGGAGGAATGTAAGACAGTTTATCATTAAATGTAGAGTTGTTCCTGTCTGTGGATTTCAAAGTGAAGGGAAGCCATCAGGAGGGCTGGGTTAACCCGGGAAGGACTCAACCAGGAAAAGGCAAAGAGAGAGAGAGATGTGGAGGTAAATGGATAGCAACCTAGAAGAGGCTCCATCCGAGAAACGTAAAGCCTGAATCAAACAGAATAAGCCACGTTGCATACATCATGCCAGGTACAGCTCACTCCCATGCTCCATGGCCTCTCTGTGGGGTCCTCCAGGAGGGCTGCCCTATGTTCAGTGCCATCTTAGGGAGGCCTGGAGTGTTAAGCCATCGCAAGTTGGAACCTGAAAATTGCCAATTTCAAATGAATTTGGAGTAGAATGGGGTGATGGATGTATCACTCCAAGAGCCGACCTAGAAGATATGTTCAAAAGGAGTTGTACTGACAGTTTAAAAAGTTTGGAAAGTAAAGCTTGGTGTAAACTTGATGTAAAGCACCTGGTCACTTTCACTCCACAGTACCTCAAGGTGATGAGCTATTTTGGTAGCTCTTCCTAGTAGGACAATTCTCATAACCCAGACATCTTCATGAAATTGTGTAAAGGTATACTGACTACTGTCTTTCAGAACAAATTTCCTTTTAGAAAAATCATCTAGGGCAAGCTTGTCCAACCCATGGCCCACAGGCTGCATGTGGCCCAGAATGACTTTGAATGTGGCCCAACACACATTTGTAAACTTTCTTAAAACATGATGAGACGTTTTTGCATTTTTTTTTCTTATCAGGTATCATTAGTGTTAGTGTGATTTACGTATGGCCCAAGACAATTCTTCTTCCAATGTGGCTCAGGGAAGCCAAAATACTGGACACCCCTGATCTAGGGCCTGTATATGGAAAATTCTGAGATGACTGAACCCTGAATTGCACGTAGAAGGGCCTCCTTTCTCTCTCTTTTTCTCCTCGTCAAAAGGGGGTTAGGGTTAGGGTTAATAAAAGGTTAATTCCCAAGTATAAAATCTTTTGGTTTTCAAGTTTTTGTTGCTCGACCTATTTCTTCTTATGTTAGTCTTAAGCCTTAGACAACCCAAAAGTGAGTTAAAAATAGAACTAACATTTTCTTTAAAAGTTTAAAGAATCTTCCACTTTTGGATGTGAGTGAGATTTTCTTTAATATTCGACTTTTCCCCCTTCTTTTTTTGGCAGCCTTTAAATGTACAAATCTCATTGAAGTCATTCCAGGCTGAAAAGCATTTAAGAACAAATATCATAAAGCTAAAAATAAATATTCTACTCTTTCTGTAGAGTCTATTGGATATTTCTCTTAACATTTCTGGTCAGGTGGCCTTTTAGCAAGAGATGGATGCTAAGAGTTGCAGGGGGCAAATGCAGTGGGAAGCTCAGTAAATAATTCAAAAATAGCTACACTCCAAACCAGCCTTCTGTGCTAAGCAATTTGGCTTAATTCAAAACTTAAATTTTTTTTTAAGTGGTGATGCAGCTAAAACTCCAGGGCCAGTATTATCTTACACTAATTGTAGCTACCGCATATACTGGCTTAAAAGCCTTCTCCCCTTTTCCTGGCACCATTTCCTTGGATTTCCTTTGTGTAACAACCTGACCTGACTCTCGGTTCATATGGTTTGAGCAGGGCAACCCAGTCCTCTGGAGTGAGGGTGAGGAGGAGGAATGTGACTCAGGTTTGGCAAGTCAGAGACTTGTGGCCAGTACTTTCGCTAGAACTGCTGGGGAAAGAGAATATTTCTGCACTGATTGCTAAGCTGTTAGGTGTAAACACGAGAATGAAATCTGTCTGAACGTGAAGCCAGTACAGAAGAGGGAAGAACCTAACAATTGCGTTTTAATACCTGGCTCCAGCTGTACCTGAAGCTTTGCAGCTACTGAGACATTAAATTCCCACTTCCTTTAGTTTAACTTGGGTTTCTGGTAATTGAGTTTTGAATAATAGATCCCTCTTCAGTATCCTTCTCTATTCCTCAATCCTCACCGATTTTCAAGGGATTCTTTGCATCTGACACCAATTCGGTTATTTTTATTTTTATGTTTTTACCCTTGGCTGAAAATTTTCTTTCAAAGTTGCATACTTCTATTTCTTTGGGTGGCATAAACCAAAACAAAGCACCATTTTTCCTCTTAAAATTAAAACAAACTAAGAGACAGGAGGGCATGATGGCTCAAGCCTGTAATCCCAGCACTTTGGGGGGCTGAGATGGGTGGGTCACTTCAGGTCAGGAGTTTGCCAGCCTGGCCAACATGGCAAAACCCCATCTCTACTAAAAATACAAAAATTAGCCAGGCCTGGTGGCACATGCCTGTAATCCCAGCTACTCGAGAGTCTGAGGCACGAGAATCACTTGAACCTGGGAGGCGGAGGTTACAGTGAGCTGAGATAGTGCCACTGCACTCCAGCCTGGGCAACAAAGCAAGACTCTATCAAAAAAAAAAAAAAAAGGAACGAAGAGACAAAGACAGAAAGACAGTTAATCATCTCTACTTTTATCGCTAAGGTACGGCATAAACTTGGCTTGCCACAATTGCAGAGATTCAAAGAAGGAAGATGGCATTTATAATGAATATTGAAAGGTGAATTAATTAATTCCACAGGGTGTTGTCTGTTAACTTATTAACTGTATGACTGTAATCAGGTTTCTGTATCTTTTTCTTACTCCCAGACCCTGGAAAGACTAGGACATAAGCCTGGGTGGTGCATGCTCTTGTTCCCATCGAAATTTTGCAGATTCACCCCATTCCAAGGGAGTTTCACCACATTACTGACAATAAAGAATAAGAATTGTGTTTTATCTGCCCTGGCATCCAGTGTCAAGGGTCCTAGTATAGAATACTATACTCAGAAAATGTTTGCTGAACAAGCTAGTTTATCTAACTTTGTAGCCAAAGTGTACATTTGTTGTATGTAGCCACCTCTTCAATACTGATTTCTTTTTGAGCACCTTCTGTAGTCAGGTTCTGTGAAATGCACTAAGAATACGAAAAGGAGGCATATTCCACCCACCTGTGCTGGGAATTTATCATTACAGATGGAAAACTGGCCAGTAGAGTTAGTCTCCCGTTCTTCCCCAAACCAATAGAAGCTGCAATAAAGAAATGTTCAAAAGGTGGTAATCCACAAGGACAAGGAGAACAGGACAGAAGGAAATAATGAATGAAAGATGTGTTTTTTTTTTTTTTGGAATAAAGGAAGAGAAGTGATGGAAGAGCAGTAACTGCCTTAGCAGAAAGGATAGAGCTGCAACCCAGCTCTCAACATGGAGATACCTGTGATCAATGAACCAGTTTGCCCCATGGAACTCAGCACCATGAGAAATGAGATTGAGGAATAGGGCTGGAAAGAGATGGATTTATTGTAAGAATGGATCTAGAGGAAGCTAGATCTCCAGGGTCTTCCCCTACTCCATGCAGCCTCCCAGGGAGGCCACAGAGGTTTATTATTTGAAAATACTGAGAAGCTCCTGACTTGAGAACACCAGACAGTGGCAAGACCTGGGATAGAAAAGGCATGTAAGTACATGCCTATATTACTGAACTTGGAGAGCTTGACCTCCTTTCTCCAGCCAGCCTCTGGTGCTATCATGTGCATATTACCTGGCTGGGAGCTTAGGGAGTCCCCTCGAGAAAAGACAGGTGCATAAATACACACACCTGGAGAAAAGCATTGATTCAGCTTCAGTAACCCAGCATATACTTCTTCAGGGTCTCATCCCTGTCCCCACAGGACACCATCAACCTGGAGGGACCGGAAAACACGCATCACAGGGAGTGAGCCACTCTGTAGTTGAGAAGTCAATTTCATACTAGAGCTGCATGGTTTTACAGTCCGCAGCTGTACCCAAGAAGGGCGAGGGGGAAAATTCCATGCCTCACTGGTACCAGTAGGTTGATGGGAAAGAGCCTCATGACAACCTTCGGCAGGACACAGAGCCTCCTGCAAGATAGGGAGGTGGATGTGAAATGGCCTGCGACAGCCGTGGATAGCTTGCTCATCATGCCATGTTCCGGAAAGGAAAACAGAGCATTCTGCCCAGACACGGCTCCAACGCCATTGAGTCTTGCCTACATGGCTTTTGTGGGAGCATGCAACGCCACAGGCCACTTTGGCCAGGCCATCCCCTACAACTATCACCACTCAGGGTCTTTTAGAAATTTCCAGCATTGTGGTATTTTAATGAAAAATGTAGCTTTTACCTCCACCTGGCTTAACTCATCAGGTGTGCTCTGTGTTTATCAGATGTCTTTCAAGGTATATGTACCAGTTAGATCACTTGGTGTTTGATCTATAATGAGGGATGTCATAAAGATGGCTTTCCAGCTCTCTCTGTTTCTGAAAAACTAATAATTCCAACTTACTCTAGTAAATTTCAAAGTGAGAAGAAATTTTTCAGTAAGACAAAATAAAATTCTAATTAACAACTATCACATAGTATATTCTTTCCTTTTCTTTCTTTCTTGTTTTTTTTTTTTTTTTTTTTTTTGACAGGGTCTCTCTCTGTCATCTGTCAGGCTGGAGTGCAATAGTGTGATCATAGCTCACTACAGCCTTGAACTCCTGGGCCCAAGGGATCCTCCCATCTCAGCCTCCCAAGTAGCTGGGACTACGGGCACATACCACCATGCCCAGCTAATTTTTTTTTTATTTTTTTGTAGAGATAGTAAAATTATACCTTAAAATTAACTGAACACCTAAGGCTTAACGAAGATTCTACATAGTGTTTTATTGGAGTCTTTCAAAAGACTTGTGAGATAAGCAGAGCTGACTTCATCTTCATTTTACAGTAAAGTGACTAAAGATCAGAGAATAAAAACGTTTTGACAAAAACATCACTGCTAGTAAATACAAAAAAAAAAAAAAACTTAAACATAGGTCTGACATATTTTTACTTATTTGTAATTATATTTGAACTCATACATGTTCTCTAAGGCATAAAAACAGAAACTGAGGAGTTTCGTAAACCAGATTCTACATTTTTTAATTTTTTTAGGCTAATCTAGCTTTCTATTCAGGTCAGTTCCTAATAGAGACCACAGAATGTCTACTAAATTACTGCCATGAAAGGTGAATGGATTTCTTTTCATTTTTTCTTTTCATTTTTTCTTTTTATTTTCCATGAATCCCAAAATACCCAGCAAGACATGCTGTCTCTGAGAAATATCCTGTTACCTAAAATGTAATCAGTTCAGTCCAAAACCACCTGCCCAGCAAGGCAGATAGGAAAATTAAATGAAGAGTATGTTCCTCCAGCTATAAACTAAGGTGAAATTTCTATAGAGGCAGAAAAAAAGTAAAAGTACTAGAGAAAGCTAGGTTTTTATAGAAAATGCTACCTGCCACCAATATAGTTAGAAAATAGAGGTTTAGTAAACATCAGAAAAAGGAGGACAATCTAGTTCTTCTTATTCTGTTTCTTGGTGCTTGCTGGTATTAGAAACCCAGTCCTCTTGGCAAGATTTCTGAGAAGCAATGGACATATTTTTATGCCCATCACTGACCTCTTTGAGTCATGTTCTTATGGTGGATTCTTTCCCATTTTCTCTTCCAGACAGGGCGCCTCCCACATTGCACTTGACGGCTGGCTACCCAAACGTGGCCTTCTGTTGGGCTGTCGTATTTTTATGTAGTGGCTTGCCAAATCCTGTGCCTAATTTAAACTTGACCCATTCCCAGCCTCCCTGCACTGTCTCTGGGTTTGCTGTTGTGCCCATGGGCAGGGCAGCTGGGCCTGCAGTGTAGTGTAGCCATCATCTGTTTCAGGCTTAGCTCCACCCAGCCCTAATCAAGGCCTCAAGAAGCTCTTTCTATTCACAACCATGTGGAATGCAACATTTTCACAACTTTGCAAAGCATTTTGTAAGGTTGCCTTTAGGTCAAGGTGAACTTAAAAAGCAGTCGTGCAATGAGGCTAGAAAACAATTGCTGGATGAACATTAAGAAACCACTCATTCCCCATCTTATGAAAGTGAAAAGTCATAAACGAATTGATTTTGTTTAGCATAATCGAATGACTTCTTGGCTAGTGCTTTTTTTTTTTTTTCCATTTCTCCTCAGCTGTGGAGAATTCCACAAGTTATTTGGGTTACCGGCCTATCTGGAATAGCACTGCAAGCTATCAGCAAGCAACCCATCAATTTATCTTTCACGAAAATAACCAGCTCTGCTCCTCCTGGTGAACTTTCTTCTACTCATGTTTCCAGATGTTATGTCTCTTCACCTCTGTCCACCTGACACTTGGCATCAGAGCACAAGTGTGGATCACCTCCCTGTGAGCAGGTGACTGCTGTCCTTAGATGAGGTGTCATCCTAGGCAGAGGCTTTGTCATCTGAACCTCTTTGAAACCTGCCTCATTTGTGTGCGACATTGAGCACCTACAGTATCTGAAACCCAATTTTCTCATCAGTAAAATGAGGATACCAATACCTTTCTCACAACATTGTTGCAAGTATTAAATGATCAAATAAGGTACCCAGTAAAATAGAAGGAATTCATGACATATAAATTCTTCTTAATAGAGACTCCGATTGTTTTTCTTCTTTCATTTACTTTTGTTTCAATTGAATTTTCTATTATCCTGTTCCAGTCAACAGCGGTTTTGATTATAATATTTTCTGATGTTTTGGAAATATGTCAGTGAAGGACTAGGGTGTGCTTCTCTTGCATTTTTGTACGTAAACTAAACATCCCTTTCAGCCACACCCTCATGGATGGTTTACCATTTCAGTAGTACAAAAAGCCACATATGAAAAATTAAATAAATGAGAAGGGTGTTATACTACTATCCACCCTCCCCAAGGAAATTGATATCACTGTATAATTTCTTCTCATTATGATTATTATTCATATAATGCTTTTGTTTTTCTTTTATTGACTTATATAGGGAAGATTTACCAAGATGTAAATGGTTCCACTTAAAATTTATATTAGCAAATTTTCCCCCATTCTTCTTTATTGCTCTGAGCTATTGGAGTATCTGGCAGTTTCTCAAGGTACCCACCACTAGGTGGTAAAATGCTTTTAAATTAGGGATGTGTCAGCATTGTGTCTCTGGAGAAATGGAATAAGTGAGAATCAATTACTAATTTCTTATTTATACAAAAATACACTACTGGTTTGAAAACACCTATATATCTCTGATAACTTAAAGGACATGATAGTGGCCAAGATTGGGGGAAAAAAGTATCCACATCTCTATAGGACATTCTTGCTGTAAAGAAATACCTGAGACTGAGTAATTTGTAAAGAAAAGAGATTTAATTGGCTCACGGTTCTGCAGGCTGTAGAGGAAGCATGGAGGCATCTGCTTCTGGGGAGTCTTCAGGGAGCTTCCAGTCATAGCAGAAGGCAAAAGGGGAACAGACACACACAGGTGAAAAGCAGGAGCAAGAGGAGGGGGAGGTACTACACACTTTTAAACAACCAAATCTGATGAGAACTCCCTTCCTATTGCAACAACAGTACTAAGGGGATGATGCTAAGCCACTCACGAGAAATCCACCCTCATGATCCAGTCACCTCCCAACAGGCCCCACCTCCAACGCTGGAGACCACATTTCATCATGAGATTTGGGCAGGGACAACATCCAAACTATATCAACGTCTAAGCTGCATCCATATTTTTAACATCTTTCTCCCACTCACCAAGACTTTAAAATAAACTACACTGCTTCCCTCTGTCTTCCATTTCCAAGTCTTTCTCAAGAAAAGATGATGTGAGGCAGGGATCAGGATTCAGACTCAGATGCCACACTCCCTTGATCAAGCACAGCTCCTCCACTCATAAACTTTTTGACCTTGGACTGGTTCCCCAGTTTTATGGTGCTTCTGTTTCCTCATCTGCAATAAGGAGAGTAATAATAGTTGTTGTAAATCTTAAATGAGTTAATATAGGTAATGTATTACTGTAGTACCTGACTGCTGATAGAAGATGCTCAGGATGTTTTAGCTATGGTTATGAGCTATCATAGAGCAGAATAAGGAGAAGAAGCTAGAGGAAATCCACAAGATCCAGATTTCCTTAGCTTTGATTATTTAGTGCAACTAAATATAGGTCTTTAAAACATGATTATACAAGTAATATATATATACAATATTTTATATATATATATATACACACACACACGCATACACACACACACACACACACAATTTATGGATAGAACCCAAAAGCAAAGTAAAGTTTACTTTCTCTGATAAAAATACTGACCCACTGAATTAATGCAGCTGAGTATTGTGTTATTAGCTTTCATCCCACTTCTGACTGCTAGGGTGCTTGTGGTCAGCAGGAAAACTCATGCGTTTCAGTCGCTGTCTTCCATTCTGTCTTGCTGCTTTTTAAAATTTTAAATGTAGGACTTTGGTTTTATGGTTTCATTTTCTTGGACTCAGCCCATCACATACTCTCTGTCTACATTCAGATGGGAGCAATTCCTTATGCATCTAAACTATTAGGCCCGAAACTAGTTAGAAAACATAAATTTTTATTGTTCTGATTAAAATTATGCCTATAATAATTAATCTACTTGCAGGTATTATTCTTAGAAAATATCTCATTGTAGGCCGGGTGCAGTGGCTCATGCTTGTAATCCCAGCACTTTGGGAGGCCAAGGCAGGTGGATCACCTGAGGTCAGGAGTTCGAGACCAGCCTGGCCAACATGGTGAAACCCCATCTCTACTAAAAATAAAAAATTAGCTGGGGTGGCACACACCTGTAGTCCCAGCTAGTCAGGAGGCTGAGGCAGGAGAATCACTGGAACACGGGAGGCAGAGGTTGCAGTGAGCCGAGATCGTGCCAGTGCATTCCAGCCTGGGCAACAGATTGAGACTCCATCTCAAAAAAAAAAAATCGCATTATTCAGTAGGTTTCTGTATTTTACTTGAATGTTCTACTAGCTGAGTATAGAGGTGTTTAAAGCCCTGGAAGGATAGCTCTTGGTGGTCTTCATACTAGCCCACTTATCTGAAAAACACTGATTATTGATTGAATGCCTACTACATGTCAAGCTAGGATCATGGAATACAGAGCCTACTAAATGTCAAGCTAGGAGCATGGAATACAGAGTTAAGTCAGGCACAATCCTTATACTTCGAAAGCTTCCATTGTAGTGGGGAAGAGAGAGTTGATTTTCATAGTACTGTGTCGTAAGTGTCGTAATAGAAGTAAAAAGGAGACCACAAGAAAGACAAACCCCAAACACATAGTATAGATAATTTCTTTTGCTTCATGTAACTATCACAGCTTTTTATGAGAAATGGGAATGTTTAGTCTTAAGGACACACTATGGGCAACTTCACACAGCTAATTAGCCACTAAGCCCTTTGGAAAATTCAAACCTCCTGATGCTAACTTATGCAAAGTAGAGCACACTGTATTTCAGGCCCAGAGGGAAACATTTCTTGTCCTCTCTTTCCACTATAAGTTAATTATTTGTTTCACTGGTCCCAGAGGCTTCTTGACAACCAAGCTTCTTTGAAGATTCTATCTTATTTCCTCACATAGCGAGCTAAAGGGCCTAGTAGGTCAGTGTCACCTGAACATCTAGGAATGTTCTGCACAAAAGCATGTAAATAGATTTGTTTTGTGATTCCTATTTCTAAGTCATTCAAGTACCTTAATTTAAAAGCTTCAGTGAGTGCCTTTTAGTGGGTCTTTGATGTGATGGTGATTATAATTTGAGGAGCCAGAGGAAAGAGTGTGAATAGTTGGGCTCATCTAAAGAGATGGGGTTTCTTAGGAAAAAAGAAAGAAGTCTGCAAGAACTTAAGAAAGACACGTTGAGCACGCAGTGTTGCTAATTGTATACATTAAGTTAAGATTACATGTTGTTTTATTTTTAATGGTAATGAACTTGGAATATGGCTAAGGAGAAGCAAACAGAAATTGAGATCTTCAACTAAGCATTTAACGAAAGTCCTATGACTATAGTTTCTTTATTTGTGTTGCTTATGCTATGGAGATCAGAGCAAACCTGAGCTGGAAGGGTCACCTTTCTTCAGCATGATCCCTTTGAGCAGGGACCGTCTTAGAATGGGGTAGATGCTTCAGAGGTCTATATCCACATATCAGTGAGCACACATTTCTGATTGCTCATCCATTCTTGCATATAGACAGACTCAAGGAGGGAAAATGAGGAACACCTTCAGGGAGAGTGAAAATAGAGTTAGGAGTGATATCAAATCAAAATTCCATAATGTTGGTAGTTGAGTTTTCTTGCATTAGAGGAGATGAATGAGAATTTCATTTACTCCATTATTCATTTATAAGATATACTTTATGCTACACTTAACTTCCACTTAAGTAAGTTTATATACTCTTTTTACCTTTTTAAGATGCTTTTTTACTGTGTATCTTCAGTAACTATTCTTTGGTAAATAATACTAAATAGCATTGCTATAGTGCATGCCAAATGCCAGGTATTGTTCTAAGTACATGATTTATGTAATCCCTGCAACAATCTTGTGAGATACTATTATTAGCCTAATTTAACATTTGAGGAGTTTGAGGCTAAGAAATAGCTTGTCCATCATCACTCAGTTAATAAATAAAGTGTATTACATGCAGGCAGTAAGACTTAGCTCTTCCTCTTGAGGATATACCCTCTCAATAAATTTATTGGATGGCCAACATGATTTGTTGAATAAGTAAATGGGTGATTTGTTTTTAAAAATAAGTATAAATAATATAGAGAGGAGAAACATTTTTTTATTTTGAGCATTAATTTCACATCTAAGTTTTCTGATAATTTAAGCTGAAAAGAAATACGGTGGTTTAAATAACTCCCATTGACATAAAATAGAAAGATAATGTGTTAACGTAAGTATTGAACTTCAACCCGGCATCGAGGTGTTTCCTACAACATAAGGGCCAATGTCTTAAGAAGAGCATTTAAGAAAACACATAAAAATAATTTGTATATAGCTACTCTGTAAAATTTGGCAGAATTTGGAAGGGGTGGGGGTAAATTTTGGGGAGTACCCAGTGTAAGCCCACTCATTTGCCAGGTGTTTATCTATAATATATCTGTCATATATCTATTATATCTATATTATAATATATCTGTAATATCTCTATTATATCTATATCTATGATATATCTTTTAATCTGATTATCTTATCATTATTTTTTGCTATTGTCCCCATTTTATAGCTGAGAAAATCAAGACTCACACAGACAAATTAGCTTGTTAAATTTACATAACTAATAAGTGGTGGAGGTGTATCTTCCCGATTCTAAAATCTGTGGTTTCTCTGTGAGGCCACATTTAAAATACAATGATGGGGCAGCTAAAGAGTCTCATAGATGTGACTTTCTAATGTGCTACACTTAAAAGAAGTGATATTTTTCTTGCATCCTTTTTTTTTGAAGACGTCATACAGGAAACCCAATAAATAAAAGACATGAACGTGGAGGTGTTTCTATTGGAGAGAATGTGTGCCTCTTTTCTCCTCCTTCATGACAGGGATGGATATGGCACTATGGATGCACAAAGAACATCCAGAGTACTGCTAAAAATCCAGATTCCTGGATTCTGACTTTTTTTTCTTTCTCTCTTTTTTTTTTTTTTTAAATGAGGTCTTATGTTGCCCGACTGGTCTGGAACTTCTGGGTTCAAGCCATCCTACTGCCTTGGCCTCCCAAAGTGCTGGGATTACAGGCGTGAGCCACCTCACCTGGCCAAATGTTTGGTATTTTTTGTTGTTGTTGTTTTTGAGTCAGGGTCTTGCTCTGTTGCCAGGTATGAATGCAGTGGTGCAACCACTACAGCCTTGACCTCCCTGGCTCAAGCAGATCCTCCCACTTCAACCTCCTGTGTAGCTGGGACTGCAGGTGTGAGCATGCCTGGCTGATTTTTTTTTTTTTTTTTTTGGTAGAGACTGGGTCTCTCTATCTTGCCCAGGCTGGTCTCCAATTCCTGGGCTCAAGCAATCCTCCCACCTCAGCCTCCCAAAGTGCTGGGATTACTGATGGGAGCTGCCACACCCAGCAGAATCTGCATTTTAAATAGGTACTTCCAGGGATTTCAATATCGGTGTCTTGTGAAAAACACTGACCTACAAAAAGCACAGCACCTTTCTCTTATTTGATTTTTTTTTTTTTTTTTTTTTTTTTGAGACGGAGTTTCACTCTTGTTGCCCAGGCTGGAGTGCAATGGCATGATCTTGGCTCACCGCAACCTCCACCTCCCAGGTTCAAGCGATTGTCCTGCCTCAGCCTCCCTCGTAGCTGGGATTACAGGCATGCACCACCATGCCCAGCTAATTTTGTATTTTTAGTAGAGAAGGGGTTTCTCCATGTTGGTCAGGCTGGTCTCGAACTCCCAACCTCAGGTGATCCGCCCACCTTGGCCTCCCAAAGTGCTGGGATTACAGGCATGAGCCACCGCGCCTGGCTTTATTTGGTTTCTTTCATGTGGCAGTGTCCTTAGTTTCCTGACAAGATCCTCTACATTCTTCAATACAGGTAAATTTTACTTGGATTGCAAAAACAAATGCTTGTTTCATTCATTATAATATCACCATCATTTTTACATGTAATAAAAAAAAAAACAGAGCAGTGCTTGGTACATAATAGGTTGTCAATAATGTTAGCCAAATGGATGGATGGGTGAATATTATAATTGTAAGGAATTGTTACATGTTGGAAAATAGGACAAGATATAATACCTGAGTCCAGATCAAAAGCCGGTGAAAGCAGGAAATTTTAAATGGCCCACAAATAAATAAATCCTGTACCTTTAAAGAGAACAGGCCCTGTGTTTAAAATAGCTGCTCTGGGGCCTATTGACTAAATCACCTGCCTCTTGGGATTCACATGCTGAGCGGCTGTAGTGCTGCTCTGAATCTCTGTGTGGAAGCCTGCACTTCTGATGGTTGATAGGCCTTCATCTAAGCCAAAAACAAGACATTTACTGCCTTTTTTAGAGGAGACTATTGAGTAAGTGTGTGTAGTGATTGAACCTCCACTTCGTATTCACCATCGACCCAGTAATGGAATGCCTGCTTAGACTGCAGCATTATAGTGCAATGCTAATACTCCTGCTCCTTAGAACTCCTATTTTTCTTTTTGCTTCTTTTGCATCCCAGTGGTAACTACTATCATTATAAAAGTTGGGATAATCCATACTAGCTTTATGCAAGTAAAGAACTGTCATTGAAGAACTGTCTACCCTGAGCTTATTTTCTGCAACCAAACAAAGCAAACATCAAAAAGCTGTTTGCTACTTTGAATTACTATCCAGGGTTGAAATGAACACCTCACACTACACAAGACTTATATCCGTGTGTGTGTGAATTCAGTGGAGGAGTAACATGGCTGTTTCCAACTCTCCTTTGTATGGAGTGGTGTTGATAATATTGCGGGAAGGGGAAACTTGATCTGTGCCCAAATACACTTGTGAAAGGAAGAGTTAACGAAGTAAAACTAGGCTATTTACAGAAGTAATAGGGTCTTTAACACGTTAGTGTTCATAGTGAATTTTCAAACCAGGGCTATACTCTACAGTGTTTCCTGAAGTTATTTCATCCAAGAGGCCATTTTTAGGCATCTCACAGGATAAGTGGGTTAAGGAGCACACTTTAGTATTTATAGGGAAGCAAAGACCTTTGGGGAAAAAAAGGGGTATTGCATTTGTTTATTTTTCTTTTCAGAAATAGCTGGAAAATATGAGCAGCCTGGGGAGTCAATTCAGTAACTGCAGAGTCTGGGGAAAACTACTTCAGTTCTAGGTCATCTATTTTGACATTGCTCCCATATGAAATGCTCTAATTCTTCAAAACTATTAACTTCCATTGAGAGATTTAAATAATTTGCGTCTCTCTTACCTCAGTCTCTGTGATCAAATTTTCACCGGTAATCTGATGTTGGTGAGAAATTGTGATGGAATAAGGTTGAATAAAAACTAAGTGAGGACTTGATGAATCTTTGTGACTGTACAGTATGGTTGTTGGCCAGCCAAGCATTTGAGGGGCTAGCAGGATGATGTGAAGCAAAGAGAGATGGGATGTGGTCAGCTGAGGAGTTTGCAGTCTTGGTTAAATCATCCTTGTGGGACTTGCCATACAGATGCCTGTTTTTAATGGATAAATATTTATGAATACACAATGCTAAACAAAGTGCATTGGTCGCTTTTCATGAGAAGGAAGCCCTTTCCATGTGGGTATCTAACCACTCGAAAGATTTCCTATAGAAGATCACTTTTGAATAAGGTTTTGAAAGTTGGTGATGATGCCAGCTGCCATTTGTTTAATGACTAACAGAAGTGTAGGTGATCACTGAAGGAAAAACAAAAATAGAAACCATGAGCAAATTAGCCTTATTGGAATGGAATAAATATGTTGTGATTCTTGAGTGTTGAGATACGACCAAGCATGGAGCTTGGAGCTAGGTAGACCTCTTGGGAGGTACAGACTCAGAATTTCACAGAGAGTGAAGGTTCAATGGGGCAGATGTAATAGATAATAGGGAGCTAACAGATGATGGTCTAGGCTAGCAGGAAGTATTGGGAGGTCTAGCTCAGAGGGGTGAGTGGGTCCCACCGGAGGAACAGTATACCTCTCCTAGCTTCCCAAACCTTCACCTGGTTAATTTGCCCCTTAAGACTTAGCTCAGGCATCCCTCCTTTTGACACTGCCTTCTCCTCGCCTGTTCCCTACTCTCCCCCACCTTAGCCTATTTAATTGTCCTCCTGTGTGCTCCCAAGCACCCTATTTATGTATCTATTTTAGCACTTATTAGGAATAGATTAAGATTTAAGAGGTCCCTTTTATTGGGGAGACCAAACTATTGTGTAACCCCACATAATAAAAATCATATTAAATTATAACATAAGGGTAAGGAGATCGTAAAGCTCTGAACTTGTCCATTGGTAATTGCTTTGGTTTTTTATATCAATTCTGTCGAACTCTTCTAAATTTTTCTTGATGTCCTCAGTGTCCTGCTATGCTGATATCCTAAATATGAGTTTAGTCTGCCTGTTGGATAACACAGCTTCAACATTTATTTACTTAAATGACTCAAACGCATGTTTATTTCCACCAAAATACAGTGACCTTTACAAGAGAAAGAGGGTATGACTCATTTGTCATTATAATTGCTAAAGATTGTCAATGAACATGTGTTGAGCTGGACTGTCAGTCTTGGGGGTCTTGGGTGACTCTAGGTAACCAGCTTTTCTAGGGGAAACTTCTTTCCATTGGTTTGATTCCCATCAAAGCTGAGTCTTAGGCAGCATCTGATGCTCACGCAGTTTATTCTGGCAGAACCCTGCAAGACAGGTAGCGGGAGCAGGTGGTGGCATAGGCCTGGCACAGCCTGAGGGGCAGGTGACCCATTGACCAGGAGAGTTTCCATCCAGAGACCATTCTTAGAGTTTTGGGGATTCTTCCCCTTTCCTTATACCTGTATTCCTTCTGGGTCAGTTACAAGGTGTTTCTTTCACAAAGGGAGTTTAAGCTATTCTTGTAATGCTAAGCTTTGTTTTAAGGTTTATGAGAACTGCATCTGTGCTGAGGTAGTCTTGTCTCCTGGAAATTCCCAGGCCAAGGTTGCAAATCCCTGGGCCAAGATGCATCATACTGCTAAGTGACACAGAATATAGGCCCTGTGAGATGTTTGACTGGGCCCTATAACTATCATTAACCTTATAGCAATGATATGTCTCATAGAGTATACTATGTGGAGTTAACTAAACCCTGGTAGAAAATCAAGAAGTCAGTTGCTTCTAAGTCCAGGGTACCATTCAATAGGATTTAGGGAAACTTCTCAGTTTCTTGGTTTGAGGCATACTCCATCCTTAAGAGGAAAACTGGGAGTGGAAGTTGGGGGGAGAAAAAAAAGGTTGATTGATTGAATGTTTTCCCATTCATGTTCTTTCATTTTTTCAGTAAGAGCCTGCTGTCTGTCAAGCATTACTTGGCATAGAGGAAACAAAGGTTAACAGTGATATGCCCAATCTACAACATAACGAAGTTAGGATAATTGCAGCAATAACCTGGCTTGTTTAACGTGGTGTTTTATAACTATTTTTCACTGTAAGTGGTTTGGCATTTGTTTTGACTTGTTGGTACCTATACTATTTAATAGTTGTTAGATATTTTCTCTATCAGCCTTTTTTTCCTATAAGTAACTACAATATATTAATTAAACTACAGATTTCCATTTCCTGAGTCACTCTGGCTGATGTAGAGTAGAAGGGGTCCAGCTGGGGACAGGAGAGAGGAACTGGTGCCCTAGGTTTGGGAGGTACCTGTGGATTGGGAGAGAAATGGGTGAATTTGAGAATGACTTAGGTGATGATGTTGATGGAATTTGGTAATTGACTGACTGTGGATATGATGAGAATGGGAGAAGTTAAGACTAATGTCCAGATTTCTGGCTTGGCCCATTGAGTGAGTGTAGATCCATTTACTGTATAAAAGAACATAGAAGGAGGATCAATTTTGTGCAAAGAGGATCAGTTCCATTTTGGACCTGTTGAACTTGATGTGTAAGGTGCTATCCAATAGATGTTCAAGATACAACGAGCCTTGAGCTTTGCGTGTGGTGGGACCAATCAACCACAGGTAGCAGAGTTCTTTGTGAAGAGAGAGACACAGAACCAGGAAGCCAGGCACTGAGTTGTGCTTCAAAGGCATAGGCTGCTGGGCTTCCTGGGTCTTTACACCCCCTTCCTATAGCCAAACATATAGTTCATGCGTCACTCATCCACAAACGAAAAATTATGTCTAACATTGCTGTCTAATTTGGCCTTCTGGGAGAGACTCTTAACACAGTGTGAAGCAGTTTTGAAGCCATCTCTGAATATGGATCCCTGATTAGGTACTGCAAATTCCTATCCATTCCTAGAGTGTGGATTCCAGATTTAGATATTTCAAATGCTGACTAATATACTCTACATATATATACTGTTTATATGGAAGTATTTTAAAGTAAGTTATCACTTTTTACCACTATACCAAGTCTGAAGCTCAACAGAAAGATCTGGGCTGGAGCTATAGATTCAAAAATCCTTAGCATATGGGTGGGAAAGCCCAAGCAGTATAGTGTGGAAAGCGAGAAGAGAAGGACCAGTGACAGACCCTTGGGAAATCCCAACATTGTAGATCTGGGTAAGGAAAGCAGATCCTAAAATGAAGACGAAGCATAGCACCCTGAGAGATGGATGGAGAGAAGTCAGCAGCACTGTGTTACCCAGTTCAAGGGAAATGAGCGCTTTAAGGAAGAGGGGATAGTTAACAATATTAGATGTTCTCAGGAGACGCAATAGGTTAGGACAAGAAATGCCTTTCGAAGTGTGTTGTTGACTTTGGCAAGCAGAGATTCAGTGGCATCAGTGGGGCTGAAAACCAGATTGCATTAAGTTGAGGAGCAAATCAGAGGTGAATCTGTGCAGACACAGCCAACTCCTTCAAGAAGAGTATTCAGTCAATGCCTGAATCACACACTCTCAGAAAGGACCTTAGATTTCACCTGGTTAATGTCAAAATTGTTGCATGAATCCATCTCAACTCCTCATCATTTTAAAAGTAAATAGTGAATGCCTACTGCATGCAAGGCCTGGAGCTAATTGTCTCAGATTATTCAAAGATGAACATCGTCTTTACACTTAAGTAGTTTCCAGCCTGCTGGTGAAATAAGATACAGACAAGCTAACATTGTTATAGGTGGAAGTTATCGGAGTCACATGGCAACAAAATATGTTAGCTGTGGCGGGTACCCAAGTTACCGGCTGTGAATCCTTACGGGTTTTCAGCAACCTCGATTCTTCCCTCCTCAGGAGAAAGAATTCAAATAAAGCAAATGAATTCAAAGCAAGCAAAGTACCCTTGGAAGAGGGCCAAGAGGGCATCTCAGAGGACAAGTGCCCTATTTGACCTTGGACTTAGGGTTTTCTATGCTGGCATGTTTCTGGTGTCCTACATCCCTTTTCCCTTGCTTCTTCCCTTGGGGTGAGCTGCGCACATACACAATGGCCTGCTAGCACTTGGGAGGTGAGCATGCGCAGTGTGTTTACTAGAGTTGTACTTATGCTCACCTGACTCATTCTTCCCTTCACTGGTGGAACGCCCCCAGATGGACATACCAGTGAAACTCTGCCATTTTGCCTCTTAATGCACATGTTTGAGCCCATTTGCCCAAATCCTGAGATCTCATCAGGAAACTGATGATAACCAGTTTCAGGTGCTTTTTCTATCTATATGGAACCTGCCTTTCCTGGTGCTGGCTGCGACCAATTATTATTTTAGAGAGGCAGCGTGACAACTGCATGACCATCACCTGATGGTTGCCTGACATTCCTAGTTGGGTGAGGGGAAGCCTCACCTCCCCTACTCATGACTGACTATCTACCTACTATAACAACATGAGATCCAAGGATTCACAACCTATAAATTTAACTCTTTTTTAAATTATTATTACTATTTTTGAGATGGAGTCTCACTTTGTCGCCCAGGCTGGAGTGCAGCGGTGTGATCCCGGCTCACTGTAGCTGGGATTACAGGCGCATGCCACTATGCCCAGCTAATTTCTTTGTATTTTTAGTAGAGACGGGGTTTCACCATATTAGGCTGGTCTCGAACTCCTGACCTCAAGGGATCCACCCACCTCGGCTTCCTGAAGTGCTGGGATTACAGATATGAGCCACCACGCCCAGCTATAAATTTAACTCTCAGAGATGAATAGGAACAGAGATCCTACAGTAAGACAGATGAATAAGAGTTTGAATTCTGGCTTTAGACTACCTAGATTCAAACCATCTCCACCACTTAAAATGTGTATTATTTATTCTCTCTGCCTCATTCTCCTCATATGTAAAATAGGAGAAATAATAGTACCGACTTTGTAAGTTTTTTGCAAAGATTGACTGATAATTAATTTATAATAGTGCTTTGAATGTAATAAGTCTGAATACATAACAGGAATTTTTAAAGCCTAAACTGGCCCTCTTATTGTACAAATGAGAAACCCAAGGCTCAGGGAATTTAAATGACTTATCCAAATATTTCAGCTGGTTAAGGTGAGAGGTAGGACTGGAACGTTAAATAACTGACTTCTAGTCTGGTGTTCCTATTTCTTACCAATGTTCTGTCTATCTATCTGCAGTGAAAATTCAGGGAAAGCCATACTCATACAACATACATAATATAAAATTATCAATTTGGCTATCTCTCCCCAGCTAAAAAAATTACTTTTTGTTTTAAATACTATTAACTAAATCAGTAATGCCAGAAAAAAAAATAAATGTCTTGGAAATAAATTACCATGAATAAATAATCATATATCAACGGTGAACATATTGGCAAGAGCTAGGAAATAAAGCGAGAGGAAGGACAAAAAAGGACTGTGTATTCCAAGCAGGTAGTACCCAGGACAGTAAGAAAAGTGGAATCCATTAAGTCAGTCTGTCCTAATTTTAAATAAATGGCTTTATTTATGTACATGTTTGTGCAATTTTAATAATGGTTGCCCTGAAAGAAACCACTGCCTATTAAATGACTATTTAGTAATAACTATTTATTCTTTCCACATAAAGAAAGGAGAAGCCAGACTCCATAATTAACAGTTTAATGTGCTGAAATGAATGGTCTCTTGGACTGAACACAAAGCCAAAGGGAGGAGTTTTGAATACTAATTCTACAGCCTTGACTTTTCTACACGGGGCCCTGAGAAGCCCAGGAGAGACCAAAGGTTTCCCATTATACCTCAACAGAGGGGAATTATGTCTCCAATTTTCTTTATTCATTCAACAAATACTTACTGAGCACCTGTTGTGTGATAAACATTATTCTTTGCACTAAAGATACAGTAGTAAACCAGAGAAATGTGGTCCCTGAACTCGTGGAGGTTTACATTCTAAGAGAAATACATAGAAAATAAAGACACACACAAAAACGTAAATGAATGAGATGAGATGGGTACACTGCTAAGAAGAAGCTGAAACAGGGTGATAAGATAGCTGTGGTGAGATGAACAGTACGGAAGGTGTTGCTTTAGAGATAAGTCCCTAGCAGGAGGTAATACTTGAATTGAGATATGAATGGTAAGAAAGAAGCATACATACAAAATGTCTAAGGATAAATTATTCCAAGTAGAGAGAATAATGTATGCAAAGGTCCTGAGGCAGGGGTGAGCTTGCCTGCCTGAGGGCTAGAATGAATGTTAGTGAGGTTGTAGCACAGTGAACAAGGTATAGTGTGGTTTTAGAAAGGATCAGAGAGGTAGTCATGGGCCAGATCATACAGGTCAGGGGCTTGCAAACATTTTTTGAATGTAACTCATATTAAGAAAAATGTTTTGTGTTGCAAACAAATACACACATAGCCTAACTTAATATGGTGATTTATAATAAAATAAATATATTTGGCATTCCTCTTGTTTTCTAGCACATAGCTCCTAAAACTCTTGGAATCTCCAAAGTGACAAGTGTCTTTTTGTAAGCAAAGGAAATGACTGGTGGCTGGGGGCTCCTGGGTAGCCTCAGGATGGGGGCTGGTTTCCAGGGAAACTGAAGAAGTAATTAAAGAGTTAGAACTTTCATCTCCACTCCCCACTTATGGGAGATGTAATCAATCAAGCCCATGTAATGATGCCTCCATAAAAATCCAAAATGACTGAGTTTGGGTAGCTCCTGGATAGCTGAAAATGCAGAGGTTTCTGGATGGTGGCATGCTTGGGGAGGCCACGGAAGCTCCATGCTCCTTCCTGCCTGTCTCACCCTATGCATCTCTTACCTCAGGCTGTTCGTCTGTATCCTTTGTAATATCCTTTATAATAATGAATGACCATAAGTGAAAGTGTTTCCCTGAATTCTGTGAGCTGTGCTAGCAAGTTAATCAAACCTAAGAAGAATGTTGTAGGAACTCCAATTTATAGCCCATTAGTCAGAAGCCCAAGTCACAACCTGATACTTGTGATTGCCATCAGAAGTGGGAGGCAGCCTTGTGGGCTGAGCCATTAACCTGTGGGATCTGAGGCTACCACCAGGTAGATAGTGTCAGAATTGAAAGGACATCCAACTGATGTCTGCTGGAGAATCTGGTGTCAGTAGTCCTGTGTTGAGTGGTGTTGGTTTTTCCTATCTTTTATACCTTAATATTTAAAATTAAAAAGCATCACAAAATACTTCCCCTTACTACATATGGTGCACTGTGGCATTTTTATTCCACTCTATTTTTTTAATGTTGTCATGATTTACCAAACTGCATGATTAATAGTTCTTGATTTACTAGACTGGGGTCTTTCAGACCATAGTTAGAAAGTTTGGATTTTATTCCATTAGCATTGAAAAACCACTGGAAGACCACTGGAGTGTTTTAAGTAGAGTAATGATATACGTTTTAGGAAGATAACTCTACTTGTTGGTCAGGAGAAAGAGGATGTTGGCTTATACAAAGGTGGAAACAGTGGAAAGGATAAGGCATGATTGGATTTGCTGACAAATCAGATATGGGCAAGAAAGAAAATAGAAGAGTCAAGGTTGATTCTTAGAATTTGGTCCAAGCACCTGAGTGAATATTGGCACTCTTAATAGATGTGTGGTTGATTGAGGAAGTAGCAGGTCAGGAAGTAGGATATAAAAGTTCTATTTTGGACATGTTATACGTTTGAATTACCTATTACATATGGAAGTTGAGTTGTCAAGTAGGTGGTTGGATCTTTATATCAGGTGCTCAAATGGGAGATTAGTATCCATGACATTAACTGAGAATCATTCATTCTATGAGCTCCATGGAGCTGGATAACATCACCTGAGGAGACAGTGGAGATGGAGATGAAAAGAGAAATGAGAATCAAACCCTGGGAAACTCCAGCCTTTAAAGTATTTAAAGTCTGTCTGAGAAGGAAGGAGATGCGCAGGAGTTTGGCTGCCTTCTGTGTTATGAGATTTGCATTTTAGACAAAGCCATCTCTCAGTGTAGCTCCCTCTGACTCTTCTGTTGCACACTGGTCTTCTCCTCTGCTGAACTATCATAGTTTAACACGTAGTTGCCTTTAATATTGTTCTGGGGTTGTTTATGAATTCTCAGTGTTATATGTTCTTTCCTTAACTTCATCGTAAATCTAGTGAGATCAAGGACTCTATTCTACTTCTTTTATTACTGTCAGGCCATTAATTCATGCATATTTATTGGGTGTGACTCCCATAGGTCATAGAGCACTTCTGACCACAGAAGAATAGATGTTATATTAGTGCATTCTTACACTGCTGATAAAGACGTACCCGAGACTGGATAATTTATAAAGAAAAAGAGGTTTAAGGGACTCACAGTTCCACATGGCTGAGGAGGCCTCACAATCACGGCAGAAGGTGAAAGACATGTCTTACATGGTAGCGGACAAGAAAGAATGAGAACAAAGCAAAAAGAAAACCCCTTTTAAAATCATCAGATCTTGTGAGACTTATTCACTACCAAGAGAACAGTTTGGGAGAAACTGCCCCCCTTGATTCAGTTATCTCCCACCGGGCTTCTCCCACAACATGTGGGAATTATGGGAGCTGCAATTCAAGATGAGATTTGGGTGGGGACACAGCAAAACCATATCAGATGTCTAGTATATACTTTTTGCACCAAAAATCTTACGATGATAATAGTGAGCACCTTATTGCTAAGTAAGATCTATGAAAGTAGAATCAT
The DNA here is from genome assembly GCF_029281585.2 of Gorilla gorilla gorilla. Taxonomy (NCBI): domain Eukaryota; kingdom Metazoa; phylum Chordata; class Mammalia; order Primates; family Hominidae; genus Gorilla; species Gorilla gorilla. The sequence continues at coordinate 14,447,250 of NC_073224.2, forward strand.
TTAAATATATTTGCCATCTAGAGTTAACAGGTGGTCAAATGACACAATGTCATATTATTAAAATTTGCTATATTCTTCATTGATAGTGATGAAAATTTTGTTTTCAAATTGCCAAAATTAGCTTTATGACTTTCCCCCTCCACAGGAGAAACTCTAGGAAAAGTCTCCTACTTTGAGGGTCAGTATTTATAATATTTACTAAAGCAAATTAAGCAAAGATCTACAAGGCCACGATAAAGAGTGCAAGGCCTGTAAGGGCCTGCTTGCCCTACAGCATGGGTGTCTGTTCAGAATAACCTCTATTCAGATATTTGAGATAACAGTTGAGATTTTGTTTAGCATGGCCAAGAAATGAGGAGGGACACCTAAGAACAAGAAGAGCTGGATAGGCTTTTTTGATTGCAAAGTTTCCTTGGCCCCAAGTTTTACTGGATTCTGGTGAACCACTTCACTGTGACATCAATCTTCATTTTATTCCTGAAAGTCTAAATGTATGTCAAGAGATGTTTTCAGTGTGATTGCTTTAGGATAAGGGATTCCCCTTCCAAATTCATATTCCTTTAGGAAGAAACAGTAAACATTTTTGAAGCACCCAGAACTTAGTCAAGTATATGTAGGTGTCTTTCAAATCAAGCAGAGGATGATGGGAATTAGGGTGGAAAAATTATCTTGTTCTGGCACACGGATGACATGATTGGGCTACATTTAAGCTCAGCTATACAGCTGCTTTCTATTCATTTTCAGAAATCAGTGTTCTGTCAAAAAAAAAAAAAAAGCATCCACGCTATGCAGAAAAATTCTAAGATCATTTCCTCTGAGAAAATTGCTTTGCATCAGGGAATAGCTATTAGTTCAATACTTTGGGGGGGAATTGTTAAGAATTATATCAGATTAATTAGAGAATCCTTAAGGCCAAATCAACTCAGAAAATTTTGAAATACGGTAAATGGTTTTTCAACCTTGACATGGGTCATCAGAGGGAGGAGTGATTTTGCTTTTTATAGAAATAGAGAAGGTCAAGCTAAGGCATACAGCATTCCAGAGTGTATTATGGCAAAGAGTTCAGAGTAGTAGGGTGTGGTGTAAATAGGTACATGACGCTGTGCATGGGCCGTGCCTTCCCATACTGCTCGGCCTTCATGTTGCTCTTATCCCTGACTGGAAATACCTTCCCTACCCTCTTCATCTGGCTTATTTGTATTCATCTGTTAACGTCCACCTCAAATGTTTTAATCCTCCCCTCGTAGCCTGTTTCTTTTCTCCTTAACAACCTTGATCGCTTGCAGCCTTCTGCTGGGCTTCTGTAATGCCTTCTACCATAGCACTTCACTTGCTGCGTTGACATTTCCTATTTCCATTTTCCCCAGGAAACTGAGGTTCTGAAGGGCATGGGCATTTTGTTATTTATATTTGTATCCCTAGCATTGAACACGGGACCCAATACATGTTAGGCTCTTGGAAAATGTTCTACTGATTTGAACAAGCTGTGGTCATGTCTGCTGTGTATAACATGTTTATGGAAGGTGTTCACATCTCTGGGGAAGCTTAGCAAGGATTCCTAGATACGGTCGTGGTGGTGAAGGGGCTCAGTGCAAAACTATAGAGGCTGGGTTTGAGGACTGACTGCGCCACATGATACGTGTACGGTTGTGGACAAGTTCTTTAACCTCTTCAAGCTTCAGTGTTTTCATCTGTGAAATGAGATAGTAATAATTACAGCACCTACCGAATAAGGCAGTTAGAAGGAGTGAATAAGATAACACATGTCAAGTGCTTAGTATAGTATCTCAGACAGAGAAACACTCAATGCAAGTTAGCCTATATCTGTTGATGCAAGCAAATGCATGCATCTTGGTTCTCAGATTTTTTGTGTGACTTAGAGAATCTGTTTAGTTTTTGTACTTCAAGTTCTCTCTACCCACGGAAGTTATTTAAACAGTGTGAATCAGTTGTTAAGCAAGAGAAGGAGAGGAAAGGCAGAGGAGAAGAGGAGAGATGGGGTGGGTTGGGGGGTGCGGGGAGAGAGAGAAAGAGAGAGAGATTCTTTGACCAAATAAAGAAGTCAAGGGAAAAAGCTAGGACATGAAGTCTGTGCTTTACTATAATTGGTTGGCTTCTGCGATCCCTTTTTTGGGGGTTCCTTTCAAGGTAACTGCAGAGTGTAATTCATTTAAATCACTGCTACCTGATAAAGCATCTAAACGAGTTTTTATAACCAAGTTGCAGGTGATTAAAGCCTGTAGCAGAGAGAATAATGGCCCTCCAAAATGTCTGTTTCCTTATCCCCAGAACCTGTGAATATGCCAGTTTCCATGACAAGGCAGAATTAAGGTTTCAGACAGACAAGTGACATAACTTCATTGAGCTTCCACTGTCTCATCTTGGCTGCTTATCTACTATTCTTCTCTGTGCTTCCTTGGATCTGCAGCTACTGCCTCCCTCCCACCTGGCCTCTGGAAATATACTTTGATGGACAGGCACCCAGACCCACCCCTAACATTTATAGGGCAAGATTACAAGTAGAGACCCTCATAACCTAGGTTTTTACAGTTGACCTTTGAACAATGTGGGGGTTAGAAGTGCCAATCTCCCTCACCATCAAAAATCTGCATATAAATTTTGACTCCCCAAAAGCTTGGCCGCTAATAACTTACTGTTTACCAGAAGCCTTACCAATCATATAAACATTTGATTGACACGTATTTTATATGTTATATGTATCATATACTATATTCTCCCAATAAAGTAAACTAGAAAAAATAAAATTAAGAAAGTCATAAGGAAGAGAAGATATACTTACTATCCATTAAGTAGAAGTGGATCATCATAACAGTTTTAATCCTTTTCATTTTCATGTTGAGTAGGCTGTGGAGGAGGAGGAAGAGAAAGAGGAGGAGGAGGCGTTGGTGTTGCTGTCTCAGCAGTGGCAGAGGTGGGAGAAAATCCAGGGATAAGCAGACCTGTGCAGTTCAAACCCATGTGGTTCAAGGGTCACTTGTACTTCAAAGTTATGAATCAAGCTAAGAAAATGTTCAATAATATATGTACTATCTTCCCTCTTTGACAAGCCTACCTTCATAATTACAAGAAAGACCACATTCATATTTGGAATTCTTGGACTCCTCAGTGTCCCATGATGGAACATAGTGACCTGGGAGAGCCAGCCTCCAGTACCTGCCCCCAGCCTCTAGCCCACTCCTGTTTCCCTTTCCACCTGAGGATTTTCCTTGTGTGCCCAGCAGCCTCTTGGATAAGTGTATGGATGCTCCAGTCTGCATGCCCAAGCTCTATTCATACCATCCCCACTAATAGCCACCCCTCAGGCACCCCTTGAGCCTGATCTACACATACTGGCTGAGCCATCTATCTTCAGGATAAAAAACCTGGGGAAGGGACCTGGAGATTCTTTATAATGGGATCATGTTCTTTAGGGAAGGAAATTTCTGGATTCTAACAGTGTGTGCGAGAATTGGGGGCAAAGATGCTAGGTGGACACAGCCCCTTAGCTTTGTAGAACTTTTAACCTCTGGAGAAGGCTATAACTAGAGGAAGCTAGAAAAGGCCCTACAAGTGTAGGTCTTGGCCAGGTGTGAGAAAAGTACTGAGGGCACTCAAATAATAGTACTTTCTATGTTTTATTGTCTTGTAGAGCATCTCTTGGTGTTTATAAAATAGCTGTAACCTTTTTGGGTTAGTACAGTGTGACCCATCCTGACTACCACAGATTTCATGCGTCTGTCCCAAGGGCCTGGAGACAAACCAGATACATTAAACTTATTGAGATGTTCAACAACTCCTCAGCTTTTACATGACCAAAGCTTGATATCTGTATAAGTCCATTATGCCAAATTCCATCTTTCCTTGCAAGAACTTCTTACAGGAAGATCCCTTAGTTCCTGGTGGGTCTGCACCAACAGTTCGTCCAACATACCCATTAGCATCTTCTTTATGGTCAAGCTGAGACTCCTACAACATGGGGATATATTGCAAAAGTTGTCCACAGACAATTGTGATTAAAGGTAGGGGAAAGCCCTTTCTCTTGACTACCCACTGTAGCAAAGTCATGAGGAAAGTTTAACAAAAGGATGAGGACTACAAGGTCTCTAGAGATTTGAGTTGACTACATAGTTCTTTTCTTCTTTAAATGTATTCCAAAGGTCAAGGATTTTCAAACAAAATAAAATTTGTGTGTGTGTGTCTAATGCATCTATGTTGTAAATAAAAATTCATGAAGACAACTCAGAACTCTGTAAAGAGGGGTATGAGATAACACCAGTAATGTCCAATTTAATGTAAAAGGCACCAAAACCAGGTTTGCACTAACACACTCAAATATATTTAAGTCGATGTTGCCAGGTTTTCAATCTTAGCGTTATGGGTTGAACTGTTCGCCAAAAAAGATATGTTAAAGATCTAACCCCTAGTACTTGTGAGTGTGGCCTTGCTTGGAAATAGGGTCTTTGAAGATGTAACGAAGTTAAGATGAGATCACCGAGGTGGACCATAATACAATAAGCGAGGTGTCCTTATTCAAACAGGAGATGAAGACACAGACAGAAGAGGAGAGAACACTGTGTGACAATGAAGGGAGACACTGAAGTGCCGCAGCTGCAAGCTGAGGAGTGTCAACAATTGTCAGCAAACCCAATGAATCTAGGAAGAGGCAGGGAGATCGCCCTTGCAGATTTCAGAGGCAGTGTGGTCCCGTTGACACATCAGTCTCAGACCTGTAGCTTCCAGAACCATGAGACAATAAATGTCTGTTGTTTTAAGCCACCCAGTTGGTGGCACACTGTCATGACAACCCTAGAAAGCTCATACGATGCATAAGAATGGGATGAAAAGACCAGGGAAACAGAAAACTTTACATACGCCATCCTCAGGAGGCACAGAGGAACCTCAGAAGGAGAGTGTCAGTATTTTCCCTGGGCTTCTTAATTGGTTGGTGAGAACATCGCAGCCCTGATTTATCTATTAAATAAAAGATTTATTTAATATCTTCCAGAGAGTTTGAATAGAAAAATGAGCCGCCATATAGTATTATTAGTAAAACTATAGTTACAGTGACACCATGGCCTGTGGGTGAGAGGCTGGAAGGCCCAGCACTCATGGAGGGCTTCTCTCCCCAGATTTATGCCAGCTTCTACTAAAGGTTAGGGGTGGGGGAGATATGAAGAAAACAGATTCATTTCACTCTTTATAAAAGAGTGTTTATTTTTTCCAACTCTTACTATTTCTTAGGAGGGTATAAGATTTGGTATTGAACTTACTTTTATTTTATTTCTGTGCCTCATTAGGCTCACCAGGGGGAGGCTGAGCCTGGTTTACAGATCATTGATCCTGTCCCAGGGTTACGAACATAGACGGATCTGAAGTGGAAATAAGGTGACAACACAGGGACACTTTCCTCCTGAGTCATGGGAACTATTTTTAGACTCTTTCCTTTTAAACTTGGTAATAATGCCCGTGACCCCGCCATACATACATACGCATCTACACCACTGACAGACAATTAAGAATTGTAAACAGGCCAGGTGCAGTGGCTCACTCCTATAATCCCAGCACTTTGGGAGGCTGGGGCAGGCGGGTTGCCTGAGGTCAGGAGTTCAAGATCAGCCTGACTAACATGGTGAAACCCCGTCTCTACTAAAAATACAAAAATTAGCCAGGCGTGGTGGTGCACGCTTGTAATCCCAGCTACTAGGGGGGCTGAGACGGGAGAATTGCTTGAACCTGGGAGGCGGAGGTTGCAGTGAGCCGAGTTCACGCCACTGCACTCCAGCCTGGGCAACAGAGCAAGAGTTCATCTCAGAAAAAAAAAAAAAAAAAAAAAAAGGATTGTAAACAATTATTTGACAGAGAAGATTTGAATAGTGCACGGTTGCAATGGCATGAATATTCAAGTGTATCGTGTTTACTTGCTGATAGGAGAACATTTCCTTTCAATTTAGTAAGTACTAATAGCGACATTTGAAAGTCAAGTTCCCTGTTGAAGTACATTATGTTGTATTTCATAATGCTGAAGTACATTAGAGAGTATAATAAAGGTTATAATGTAGATATGGGAAGCATTTGAATTGTATTGTCATAAAAACATGTTTAAACATGTTTAACAGGTGATCCTTCAGTTCTAACCCCAAGTGAAAGAGAGAAGAAAGGTGGGAGGGGAAGAAAGATACCAGGAAGCCGGGAAAGACAAAGAAAGAGGAAAAGAAGGGGAGTTGGATCAAGTATTTTAGATTTGTGCACAGCTCCAGGAAAACTTCAGCAAGGCTGTGGGGAAACTATGAAGCTAAAATCACCATGGGAGCATCCTATGTTTCCCAGAAATAGCCCATTTTAGTCACTGGGCTGTGCTTCATCATTGGTTGGGAGCAACTTGGGAGATACGTGGATTCAGCGTAAACCTCAAAGCAACTGGTTATCTATATAACATCTCCTTTTGCCCTGGCCAAAAGGTAATTAAGATAATAAATACAGGCTTTAAGTCTCTACAGACCCTGCAATTAGATAGATCTGAGACTGATCTCTCAGACTTGGGGTTCATGGACTGCTCACAAAATTTGCTGCTGTTGGAGGAACAAGCCTTTGGAGGAGGTCCATTGGCATTTCCCTTCACTCTAAGTTCCTCATGAGCTCATTTGGGGATCTATGGGCAGTAAAACGTAACATTTATGAATTGAAATTGCACTACTGGCTGGTGTACATTTCATATATAGGAAATTGCCAGATTGAAGAAGAAGAGACAAAACCTAAGTGGCTAAGGACAAGCAGAAAAATCTTCTGTCTACAGATGATATATACGGCATTCAAATTGCCCTTTAAGGGATAATTTATCTGTATGCATAGCACCTGGGCACTAAGTGTACAAAGATTAGTAGGGTGTTTTCCTGCCCATGAGAGAGTCACATATATTCAGATACTCATCGCTGACTGGTATCCTCAAAATTTGTTAAGACCAAGAATGGAGGTGTCAGCCGTTGAAGAAAAGATGCAGAATAACCCACTTGCAGTTCTTTTTCCCCACTGAAGACAAATGGTTTTTCAAGGCCTTCACTTGAATGATATCAAAAGTTTGGCCACTTTTCCCCTTTGGCTAACTAAGGAAACAGACAAATCTTTGAGGATCAATGGCTCTACTCAGTTATAAGTGGGAACATGTGGTATTTGGTTTTCTGGAAGTGGGAGCTATACATTAAGTACACATGGACATAAAGATGGGGACAACAGACATTGGGGATGACTAGAAAATGGAGGGAGGGGGTCAGGGCTGAAAAACTACCTATTAGGTATTGTGTTTACTCCCTGGTTGATGGGATCATTTCTACCCCAAACCTCAGTGTTATGCAATATGCCCACGTAACAAACCTGCACATGTACTACTGAACCTGAAATAAAAGTTGAAATTTTTTGAAAAATGGCTCTACCCCAAATCTCAGCAGAAAACAAAATGCTTGGTAGGAAATATGAAAAACAAAACAAACAAAAAAACCCTAAACTCATAAACCACAAGGATCTCACAGGAAGCATAACAGCCCTACTCCAAAGAGAAAAAAAGTCTAAATGCCAAAGGTACTTTCCATAGACCAGGGCACACCTTCTATTGTGTGAAGCTGGCCCATGTTACTGGGGATTCAGACCAACTGATGGAGGGGAGAGAAGAGATGAATCTCCTGAATAGAACTCCAGGGCCCCTTTGCCTTCCCTGAAAACCTCTCTCTTGAAATACTTTAAAGAGAATAGAAACCACAGGGAGACTTCCTGGTCCTTTTCAAATGAGATTTTTCAAGCAAGGTACAGGAAAACAAGGAGGAGTTGCAAGGAGAATCCACCCATTTTATGTTTGGGCAAAAGGCAAGCCTGCATAGAATAGCGTTCACTGTTCAGTGATACCTAGACAGGCCAGGCACAGTGGCTCACGCCTGTAATCCCAGCAGTTTGGGAGGCTGAGACAGGAGGATCACATGAGATCAGGAGTTCGAGACCAGCCTGGCCAACACAGTAAAACCCTGTCTCCACTAAAAATACAAAAATTAGCCTGGCATGGTTGTGGGCACCTGTAATCCCAGCTACTTGAGAGGCTGAGGCAGGAGAATCTCTTGAATCTGGGAGGCGGAGGTTGCAGTGAGCCAAGATCGCACCACTGCACTCCAGCCTGGGCGACACAGTGAGACTCCATCTCAAAAATAAATAAATAAATAAGTAAGTAAATACAAAGACACCTAGACATAAAATATCTTGCCTATGTTAAATTTATGCAAAAGAGAAGGTAGCCAAAGGGTAAAAGAAAAAAAGTCTAGCATGCAGAAGATTAATTCAGGAACACATTTTGGAGGAAAGCACACTCAAGGAATTAGAAGAAAATTTTAGACAAGTGTTTTCCAACATGGAGGAATTTAATAAAATTTAAAGTATATCATCTACTGTTCTGAATGAAGAGATCAAAGATGCGATGATAATTTAAGTGAATTCACTTTAAGGGGAGCTAGCCATATTAAGGAAAGAAACTGAAGAGAATGTAATTGCCATCATGGAAATTAAAAGCTCTTTAGAAACTCAAAGTACAGAATCAGCACTACGGAGCTGAGTCAGTGATAGGAAGGAGAAGACTGAGAAAATCAGCCAGAGTTTAGGGAAAAAAGAGTTAAAACAATTAATCAATTATAATAATTTATATTTTGAACATATATTCTGTGTAAAGCATTGCTCTAAATTCTTGTGTTAACTTATTTAATAAGGGAGAAGACTATAGATATGGAGGCGCGAAATAAATATCAAGCTTATGGATCATTGTTATACCTGAAGATAATATCAAAACAACAACAGAAACAAGTCAGGTGTGGTGGCTTACCACCTGTACTCCCAGAACCTTGGGTGGCTGAGATGGGAAGACTGCTTGAGGCCAGTAGTTCAAGATCAACCTTAGCAATATAGCGAGACTCTATCTCTACAAAAAAAAAAAAAAAAAAAAAATTTAAATTAGCTGAGCATGGTGGCATAACCTGTAGTCTCACTTACTCAAAAGGATGAGATGGGAGGATTGCTTGAGCCTAGGAATTTGAGGTTACAGTGAACTATGATTGTGCCACTGCACTCCAGCCAGGGAAACAAAATGAGACTTTGTCTTAAAAACCAAACGAACAAACAAATGAATTCAGGGCAGCTCACGGTAGGTCATGCCTGTATTCCCAACACTTTGAGAGGCCAAGGCGGGCAGATCACTTGAGGTCGGGAGTTTGAGTCCAGCCTGGCCAATTTGGTGAAACCCAGTTTCTAAAAATACAAAAATTAGCCAGGCGTGGTTGTGTGCACTTGTAATCCCAGCTATTTGGGAGGCTGAGGCACAAGAATCGCTTGAACCCAGGAGGCGGGGTTGCAGTGAGCCCAGATCACGCCACTGCACTCCAGCCTGGGCAACAGAGTAAGACTCCATCTCAGACCAAAAAAAAAAAAAAAAAAAAAAAGAAAGAAATTAATTCAAACCCAAATCTGCAGATCAAGATGAGGCAAGATGTTCTAAGCATGTGTATTACAAAGCAAGTAGCACAAAGATTGTAGTAGGTTGTTGAAATGCAAGGATTTAGAAATATTTCTACAAGCATACATGCAAAAGAATATACATCATCCCTCAGTATCTGCACAGGATTGGTTCTAGGACCCTGGTCGATACCAATATCCGTGGATGCTCAAGTCCTTTTTATAAAATGGCATAATATATGTGGATAAACCTACACACATCCTCCCTTATACATTAAAACATCTCTAGATTACTTATAATGCCTAACACAATGTAAATACTACATAAATAGTTGTTATACTATACTGGGTTTTGTATTTATATTTTTTAATTGTTCTTGTTTTTTGCTTTTTCTCATATCTATATATAGATATAACATATATTATATAAATATAACTATGTATTATAATATGTATTATATAAAATATAACTATATAATATTATAATATATAATATATCTATATACATATTAATATCATATCATAGTTGACCCTCCATATTAGCAGGTTTCAACCAACCATAGATTGAAAATATTGGGGAAAAAATAAGAACACAACAATGAAAAATGCAAATAACAAAAATACAAAGTAACAACATAGGGTCAACAATATCATAGAGAAAAAAATTAGCCTGGATCCAGACTTTTTCCTTAGCAGCATTGTGTCCCAAAGACAATGAAGCAACAGCTACACAATTTGAGACAAAATAGTGTAACAAAAGTATTATATAACCAGTTAAGTTATAGCTCATATAAAAAGAAAATAGAAATATATGAATAAATATTCAAAGATTCAGAACATTTTAAAGACTCAGGAAATAGATCAGATATACCCTACTGAACTGGAAAGTGATAATAATTTCAAAAACTCGTGTAGAATGAGTGGACTAGTAATGAGATTAAAGTCATTTGAGCAAACAATTATTCACAATATCTATTGGAAATATTGGCTGTACAAAAGAAAGCAAGTATACCATACAATATAAAGTAATAATAATTACACTAGGATAAAGGAACATAATCCTTTTTTTTTTTTTTTGAGACGGAGTATCGCTTTGTCACCCAGGCTGGAGTGCAATGGTGCAATCTCGGCTCACTGTGATCTCGGCTCACTGCAACCTCCGCCTCCCAGGTTCAAAAGATTCTCCTGCCTCAGCCTCCCAAGTAGCTGGGATTACAGGCATGTGCTACCATGCCCGGCTAATTTTTGTATTTTTAGTAGAGACAGGGTTTCACCATCTTGGCCAAGCTAGACTCAAACTCCTGACCACAGGTGATCTGCCTGCCCTGGCCTCCCGAAGTGCTGGGATTACAGGTGTGAGCCACCACGCCCGGCCAAGGGACATAATCTTGAAGCATGCTCCAATAAAATGAAGATGAGAGAAAGTAAGCTATTCCTGGTCTTTTATGTGCCTTTTTTTCTGTATGTATTATTTTATGTCTGTACTTAATATATTAAGAACTTTGTTAAAATATGCTATTTAAAGTTATAAAAGTGACTACTAGTAAAATAAAAAAGAGACGTATCTCCATCATGTCATAAAGGGTGAGAAGCAGAAGTGATACAGCAAAAACATAAATCAAAATAAATTATAGGAAGCATAAACACAGACATACCCAGAAAGATTGACCTTGGGTGATCCCCATACAAATGTTGATGGGAGAGTTTTTCTGAATGGTGAACTTTTAGGGGATTTTAGCTTTATTATAATCCCTTTTTATATGACCTGAATTTTCTACAGCATGCATGAAATATCTCTGTAAACAAACTACATGCATAGATTGTAGTTAAGAGATGATACATATGTACAGGGCCCCCACACGTGTGACAGCGTTCTTTTGGAAGAAATCGCAGCCATTATCCCCTTCTTCCTTAGAGTTATTCTTTCTCTATATACTATGGGAGATCCATATTTACTTAGTTAACTAGGAACAGCAGGTGTTCCACTGCAGTATCTTAGTCACTATGGTTGGTCAAGGATGTCTCGCCTTCCTCATTTACTAAGTCATCCCACAGACATTTACAGCCAGCCCACGATGCTCTAGTGCTTGGTAGGTTCCAGGGACACAACAACAAATAAGATATGCCCCCAATCCTCAAGAAATTCAAAGTCTAGCAGGGAACCTAGTTCTCAAAGGTAGTACTACCAAAGGTAGTACTGAATTAGTTCATTGTAAGTGTCCTGAGTTAAAACCCTGAGCCTGGGTGCTAAGAGCCCCAAGTCCTAAATGTAATGGGTAACTTGAGTCCGTCTTTGTCCTGCTTGTGATAGAAAATGTGTAAATGCGACCTAAGTCTGCTTTGGGGTCTGATGCCTGATGGCTTCATTTCTGCAGACAACATCTGCATGGGAAGATTGGGGGAAGTGGGAGTTTTGGGGTCAAAGGAATGGGGGCACCTTTGCCACTAGACAGGGAGAATTTTTACTTCAGAAAATGTCAGCATTTGGAGCTTACTGTCAAGGTAGAGACAGGGCCACATCTCTTCTCTGGATCATTCCTATGTAAAATACTCACGAGAGAGAGTGCCTGTACTCCTGCCCAGGGCCATAAGTACAGACAAACTTTTGCGAGTATTTTTTTCAAGCCTCAGCTTATCAAGTAAATAATATACAAAATGAACTGACAAGGAAGACAAAAACATGGAACACCAAACTCTGAATTTTGAAATGATTGGAATGAATTAGACTTTAGTGAAAGATCATCCCAGTAAAACTTACTTTCCAGTAATATGTTGTGGTTGAGAGTAATTCATAAAACTAAAAATTGAAGCAATAAAAATAATAAGCCGCTTATCAATATTTCGGAAGTATTTCTATTTCCTAAGTAGGTCTTTTTTCAGTTCATTTTCAAAAGGTAATAGTCAGAATAAATATACACATTTAAAAGCATTTTACATTTTCTGAGAGTCTCACTATTTAAACTTTGAATTCATGAACCTTAGCACAATCTTATATTTACTTTTGCTTCTGAACTACATATTTAATTGAATTATGCACAGATACACACTCTTCTTGGATAATATGGCAATTTTTACATGAGAGAGAGTTGCAGGTGCATGTTCCCAGGGAAGAGTAATACATTCTGTTGGTTAGATAGAACAGGGAAGATTTATAATAGCCAGGGCAAGAACACTTCTGAGAATAGAAAGCTTTTCGTTTGTTTGTTTGTTTGTTTTTAAGTAAAGAAGCCTGGGTGCAGTGGCTCCCGCCTGTAATCCCAGCACCTTGGGAGGCCGAGGTGGGCGGATCACCTGAGGTTGGGAGTTCAAGACCAGCACGGCCAAGATGGTAAAACCCTGTCTCTACTAAAAATACAAAATTAGCCGGGTATGGTGTAATCCCAGCTACTTGGGAGGCTGAGGCAGGAGAATCACTTGAACCTGGGAGGCAGAGGTTGCAGTGAGCCGAGATCACGCCACTGCACTCCAGCCTGGGCAACAAGAGCGAAACTCAGTCTTAAATAAATAAATAAATAAATAAGTAAATAAATAAATAAATAAAAAGAAAAGTAAAAAGTGAGTCTACATATATTCTCATAATCATCTACACATCAAGCTCCTTGTAAGAGAACCTTGGAAAAAATGACGTTTAGCAGAAAAAGCTGTTCATTAAACACCCGATGCCTATGTATGTCAAATATATTTAGAAGTACATTTATCAAAATCGATAAACCTCTTTGGAAAAGAACCTTGGTCTAGTGGTTACAGCACACGTGATTTTTCTTTTCTGGTGGCTCTATCTCATCAAAGTTTAGTTGAAAGTTTTCTGAAGAATGGACTTTATTTACAGAAAACACTGAAAGGCTGAGAGGGGTCTAAAGGAGATGTGGCCACCTCAGGTGATACTCTTCACAGTTTTCCTGCAGGGAAAAATGGTCTTAAAGAGTCCGTATGACTGATTTCTGTCATTCCTAGTGTATCATCATGATGAGACTTAGGATAGCATATTAAGAAATTCAGCAATTGGGCACTTGAAATCATTTTACATTCAATCTTCTATTAAACCAGGTGTGGGCGTGCGGTTAAGGTAATCCCATCAACTCTAACAGCAAAGTCCCTGAATCTTAGTGTCTTAACACAGGTTTATTTATTGAACATGTAATTTCCAAAGCGGGTGTTCCTGAACAGCAAGTCGGTTCTCCAAGTGGCTATTCATAGATCAAACATCCTTCCATGTTATGGCTCTGCCATCGTCACCAGCTAGCCCTCAAGGTCTCTGGCTTGTTTGCATCAAGCTAAATGGGGAAAGAGCATGGAGAATCGTGGGCAGGGGATTTTCCTATCCAGGCCTAGAAAGCAGCCCATTTCATTTCACTTACTTCCAAGTGTTGAAACTCGGTTGTACATCACAACTAACTGTGAAGGAGCATGAGAAATTCTGTCTTGCTGCATGCCAAGGGGGAAAAAAAAAAAGAAATGAGTTCAGTGATCAACTGACCAATCTCTTCTAAATCTACCTTCTGGTTTCCATATATCTGTTTCATTTTTCTTCTCACACGTAGAACACACCTATAAACCACCCATGTGCCAAAGACAACCCCAAATCCCATTCTGCTTCTGTGTCTAATTCAACGAATAAGATCCTTCCAGTGATGTGCAGCCATCTGACAGAACGAGATATGGCTCCTTGTGGTTTATCTATGAACAGAAGGACAAGTTAGTTACCCTCTCCTCACAACCCACACCTCATGCCCAGTGTTTGATCCCACAGTAGAGAAAGGTTAGGCACACTAATAAATTCCAATTAGGAAAAGTGAAGAATGGGAGGCAGACAGCATTCCCTGGACCAATGCAACTACAGATTCTTGCTGGGCAGGTGTCCTGAATGTGTCAACTTCGGAAATGGGGGAAATCTGTTGATTAGATCTTCACACACAGATGTATTCTTTTGTCTGTCCTTCTCTGTGGTCACAACATCGGAAGTGGGCATTGTGGTACATTCTCTCCTTGACGAGCTGCCTGACTTTCATTCTTTTTTCTTTTCTTTTCCTTTTCTTTTTTTTTCTTTCTATTTCTTTTCAACAGGATCTTGCTCTGTCTCCCAGGCTGAAGTGCAATGGTGCGATCACAGCTCACTGCACCCTTAAACTCCTGGGCTCAAGTGATTCTCCTGCCTCAGCCTTCTGGGTAGCTAGGACTACAAATGCATGCCCTACTAATTTTTTATTTTTGTAGAAACAGGGTCTCGCTGTATTGCCCAGGCTGGTCTTAAGCAGTCCTCCCACCTTGGCTTCCCAAAGTGCTAGGATCACAGGCATGAGTGGATCAGGCTGGCTACCCTACGTTCATTGCCCACTTCTCAGGCTGGTACAAATTGGCAGACCTAAGTGTTGTCTTAGAGTTCAAGAAGTCAACTGCTTTGGCAAAATCCAGGCTCAGGGATTTTCTGACAGCATAATTGTCTCAAGAACTTAGGAATTTCTGATGTTTGTTCTTTCAGTCAGCTCCCTATGTCAGCAATTATACCCAAACTTTCTAATAACTATACTTGTCAAATCTGCTTTCATTGCTTCTTTTGCCCAGTGCTTTTTTCTCAATGTAATTATGGATATGTTGTGGCCTTGTGAAAGTACAAGCTTGAGTGGGAAGGTAACGTTTTTAAATGAGTCTTTGTTGCAGGGCTGAATCATTTCTTTCAACTGAAATATCTTTTTACTCCAAGATACTATTTGCTATTTGATATATATAAACAGTCTGGATTTTCTAACCCTACAAGGGGCTTGATCTCCAATCACTTCTAACTCAACTGGAGAACTAGCCAATTCTTCCCTAAGAACATCTTTATTTTTCATTTATCTATTTTTATGGCAATAACATGCCAACAGCAGCCAACTGTAACAAATACACACTGATTTTTTTAAAAAAGATTTTAATAGTTTTTGGGAAGCAGGTGGTTATTACATTTTATTACATTAATATGTTCTTTAGTTGTGATTTCTGAGATTTTGGTATACCCATTATACCTGAGCAGTATACACTGTACCCAAAATGCAGTCTTTTATCCTTCAATCCCACCTCCTCCCATGTCCCCAAAATCCACTGTATTATTCTTATGCTTTTGTGTGCTCATAACTTAGCTCTTACTTATAAGTGAGAACATACAATATTTGGTTTTCCATTCTTGAGTTACTTCACTTAAAATAATGGCCTCCGACTCCATCCAATTTGCCGCAAAAGTAATTATTTCGTTCTGTTTTATGGCTGAGTAGTGTTCCACGGTGTATATATACCACATTTTCTGTATCCACTTTTTTTTTTTTTTTGGGATGGAGTCTCACTCTATTGCCCAGGCTGAAGTGCAATGGCGTGATCTCGGCTCACTGCAACCTCCACGTCCTGGGCTCAGGAGATTCTCCTGCCTCAGCCACCCAATTAGATGGGATTGCAAGGGCCTGCCACCACACCTGGCTAATTTTTTTGTATTTTTAGTAGAGATGGGGTTTCACCATGTTGGTCAGGCTGCTCTCGAACTCCTGACCTTGTGATCTGCCCGCCTCGGCCTCCCGAAGTGCTGGGATTACAGGCATGAGCCACTGGGCCCAGCCTCCATTTGTTGATTGATGGGCATTTTAGGTTGTTTCCATATTTTTGCAATTGTGAATTATGCTGTTATAAATATGCATACAAACAGATATTCTAACTTTCCCTATCTACTTCTCCCAGAGTTTGAGGCTAATTGAAGATTTAGTTGGTCAATACATGTAGGAACATGTATTGCAGATGATAGACTTAACAAATATTTTGTCTCCAAATAACACATCTCTATCTTACCAGCTTCTGATACGTATTTCCTAGCTGTGTACTCCATAATGACTAAGCCTATTGAAGGCTTTTATTAGAGCAACATTCCACTTCAAGATCATAATATCCATGTTAGTTAATATACCTTAGCTACTTTAATAGATAAATCCTCAAATCATAGTGATTTATTATGACAGAAGCATATTTCTTACTCATATAAAGTCTTAAACCTATGTCCCTAGTCAGTTCTCTTCCAGGTTGTGACTCAGGGGCTCAAGCTATTTTCATCTTGTGGGTCCTTTCAACTTAAGTATGTAGCTCCCACAATCACCATTCTTGTTAGTGGAGTGCAACAGGCAAAAATGACTAGAGGTTGACACATTGGAGGTTTTTTATAGAGAAGGACTAAACATTTCTGTTCACCTTACATTGGCTGGTACTCAGTCATATGGCCCCATCTAACTGCAAGGCAAGCTAGGCATATGCAGCCTATGCATCCAAGAAGATAGTTTCAGCTAGTCTCTACTACAACATACTTGGGCAAACCATCTAATCCTTGTTCCTAACTATCCCTTTGTAAGGTGAAGCAATGGATTACTTATCATGTAATTTAACAAGATTATTAGAAAAACTGTGTTGGTTTCTCAAACAGCACTGGACAAAGGTATTTTTAGAATGAGAAGCATGCTAATTTTGTAAGCATGGGACTTAGACAGATCTTGGCACTGTTCTATATTTTGGCTGTAATGAATGTAGCTAAGGCCAACAACCACCACCACAGCAAGCAACCAACAACTGCAGCCGAAATATTTCCTAGATGATATTTCTTTGCCTTTATACCAGCAGTGGCAGGACTTATGAATAAAAACTGTTATAAATCAAGAATATTTTGTAGAAATATTTGATAATGCAATTATTCTATACTTGTGTTTCTTTCAATGTGTAAATGATCATCTGATATTTTTGCATCACAACTGACATAAGGTTTATGTGTAACTTGTCTTTCTTTTATTTTCTGTGAATTTTAAAGACATAGTTTGACATGGATGAAGGTAACTAAACTCTTGCTTTGTATACAATGTCATGTTTGTATTCCAGAATGAGAGTCAATCTTAAAAATATTGTATCCTTAGGAATTATCTTTTTATTTCTTCATTAACACAAATAAGTTTATTGAGCAATTAGTAGTAATGAGTGGGCTGGGTACTTTGAGAGGCTTGAAGTGGAATCAGGCATAATCTGTCCTTAAAGAAGGGAAATAAGTAACTTATATCTATAGTATGATGTGGAAAGTGATTTTTCCATTAAAGAACTTTACAGACAAAGAGAAAATTTCATTGAAGGGAAGATAATTCAACGAAGTGGGGCATATCCAGAGAAAATAGCATTTCACCTGGAATTTTGAAGAAAGCTTATGTTTGGTTATTCATGTAAAGGGGTTAGAATGGTGTTAAGCATACAGTAAGCATTCGATAAATGTTAGCTGTAATGATGATGATAATGATGGTCATGGTGATGGAGATAATGGTGATAGTGGTGCTGATAAGGGTGGAAGTGGTGGTAGTAATGATGGTGATAGCAGTGTTGGGGTGGTAATGGTGATGCTGATGGCAGTGGCAGTATTGGTGATCAAATAAGTTGATTTGGCTGTAAATTTTAGTACAGAATTTTGACACACCTTAGAATTCTCAGCCACTCTGAGAGATGTCATTGAGAAAGCCCACCACATAATTATTTTGAGTGTATTTTGAGCTATATCCCAGTTCCGAAATGTTTCATAATTATCCCAGCCAGAAATGATGTTCCCTTCTCCGAATTCCTATAGATGTTTCCTTGAAATTATCTCAGAGTACTTTATTTTTTTTATTACTTCATTATGCTGTTTATATACCTGGAGAAATTTTGCATCCCTGCATTCTTCCATATTTTAACAAACTATCTGGCCTAGAAATTATAGAAATGAACTTAGATATTCCCTTTACATCACTTCACTTGATTTCAGAGCATTTTCGAGCTTCAGGCTTTCTGATCCCTGTATTCTTGCTGTTAATCTTGCTACCCTTAATGTTGCTATTCTAGCTCTATACTGCCAAATGTTACCCCAGAAAGGATGATGCCTCTTCTCATTGTATCCTGAGACCTACAGCCCCTCTTGCATCCTGAGTCCACAGCATGAAAAAACCTTCACAATCTCTCCTGTTCAGTGCTTTCTCTTTTAAAGAGCATCCATTCTACCCTAATTATCTATTAATCTTAAATACCAGAAGAAGTGGAGGGTTGGAAGAAGAGAATAGGACAGATGCCTCTAACTTCCTAAATAAGTTTTGCTCCACTCTCTCAAAATCGTTTTCTATCAACAATGTGATATTCATCAACTGACTCATCCTCGTGCTGGTTGTAAATTTCCCATTGTTCAGTCTATTTAACATTAGTATGATGGCGCTCTCACTTCCTATGGCCTCGATAACTTCTATCTGAATGAATAGCCATCAGAACCTCTTTTGCCCCTCCATGCATGACACAGTATAAGACATCTAGAAACAAGTGCTAATTATAAATCTACTTGCATTCTGTTATATAACCAGCAGACTTTTAGAGCAAGAAGTGTAATGTTATTTGGTATTTTTTAAAGTTTTTATTGTTTCCTTTTGAAGAGGAGCTGTGTAGCTGTCTCATGACTCTTTGTCATCAAATGGACCTTGTTACCTTTCATTTACAGGTACAGGAACAATAGCTTTGTAACATCATGTTCCATCGCACATTTCTAAGCCTCTTGCTTTATTCAGTGCTTGATAAATGAGAGGATATTTTTCTGCCTTCCCCTGCCCTGTGATACTTGTTAGTTACTCCGGCAACAGTAACATAACTTCAGTAAAGGTCTAAAGATGCCGTTTCAAATTCATACAATGGCTTGACATTTCAAAGTCATTTGGGAAAATATAAGCATATGAATGGGGCTTATTCTTTCACAAATATGCAGACCAAGCTAAGAAACCAGTAAGTTGAAAATACTAAGGCTGTAGTCGAGGATGACATGGCACAAATCTCTGAATTCTCATCTTAATTTCTTTTACGTCCCTTGGATTCCTCTTTCCATAGAAGTGTAATTATGCATTTCTATTTGCCAGCCAATATTTAATATTTGATGAAGTATTTTGTGAGTCTCTAGATTAACCCTTTCCAGGCCAAGTCTCTAAGATGCTTCTTCGTGCAAGAGTTCCTTGGTCAAATAATTGTGGGATATGCTGTATACTGTATCTTCATTTTGGGGATTCACCATCTACATTAGCATGTTTAAGGCTGTTAGAAGTTCTGTGGTAAGGTTCCTTTTTTTTTTTTTTTTCAGTTTCTTATCTCAGCATCCTGAGTATATTCGACAGTAAACTTCTCCCACCCTTCTTTCTTGCAAGCAATTCCGATTGCAATTTAGGTGGCACTTTGGTAAAATGTGCTCTAGATTAAGGATTCCCAAAGGTTTGGATATTGTGAACAAATAAATTTAAACAATATATTAGGAAACTGTCATAAAGTTGTTAACCTTACTTTGCCAAGTAAAGACATAAAAAGATAACTGTAAACTGATATCACCATAACATATTAAATGAAAGGACATTTTATCACCAAAACTAAAAAAGAATAGTAAAGGGCAGTAAAAAATAAATATTTAAAAATTAACCCTATTTAGCGTCATAAAAATTTTCAAAATATCATTTTTATATAAAATATAAAAACTCATAATGAGTTTTATAAAAACTTTAATATATCATTTTTATATTTTTCATTTCATTTTGGACCAATGAGAATTTCATCATGAATATATAATAGAGACTTATTGTTTTTGCCTATGGAACTTTCCTCCCCCGCTCCCCCAGCCAGCTTTTTTTTAGATGGACTCTCGCTCTGTCACCCAGGCTGGAGTGCAGTGGGGCAATCTTGGCTCACTGCAACCTCCACCTCCTGGGTTCAAGAGATTCTCCTGCCTCAGCCTCCTGGGTAGGTGGGACCACAGGTGTGCACCATCACGCCCAGTTAATTTTTGTATTTTTAGTAGAGATGGGGTTTCACCATGTTGGCCAGGCTGGTCTCGAACTCCTGACCTGAAATGATCTGTCCAGCCCTCCAAAGTGCTGGGGTTACAGGCGTGAGCTACTGCACCCAGCCCCCTTTTCTTTTTGATATAGCAGAACTTCCACTTTTCCATAAGAAGAATTCATCAATACAATACTGCAAGTCCTAGCCAGAGCAATCAGTCAAGAGAAAAAAAATAAAACGCATCCAAATTGGAAAAGAGGAAATTAAATTATCTCTGCTTGCTGACAATATGATCTTATACCTATAAAATCCTAAAGACTCCTCCAAAAGACTATTCGATTGTATCAATGAATTAAGTAAAGTTGCAGAACACAAAATCAACATGCAAAAATCAGTAGCATTTCTATACACAAATAATGATGAAGTTGAGAACCCATGAAGAAGTCAATCCCATTTACAATAACTACAAAATAAAATAAATAGGAATATATGTAACCAAGGACGTGAAAGATCTCTGAGAGGGAAATTACAAAACACTGATGAAAGAAATTGACACAAGTAAATGATACAAACAAATGAAAAACTATCCCATGCTCATAGATCAGAAGAATCAATATTGTTTAAATGACCATACTTAACAAAGCAATCTACAGATTCAATGCAATTCCTATCAAAATCCCAACATTATTTTCCACAGAATTAGAAAAAACAATTCTAAAATTCATATGGAACCAAAAAAGAACCCAAATAGCCAAATTTAATCCTAAGCAAAAAGAACAAAGCTGGAGGCATCACTGTTACCTGATTTCAAATTATACTGCAAGGATACAATAATCAAAACAGCATGGTACTGGTATAAAAACAGACACATAGGTCAATGGAACAGAGTAGAGAACCCAGAAATAAAGCTACATACATGCAGTGAACTGATCTTAGACTAAGTTGACAAACTTATGCACTGGAGAAAGGACACCCTATTCAATAAATGGTGCTAGAAAATTTGGTTGCCAAATCCAAGAGGATGAAACTGGATCTCTATCTTTCACCATATACAAAAGTCACTTCAAGATAGATTAAAGACTTAAATATAAGACCTGAAACTATAGAAATACTAGAAGTAAACCTGGGGAAAACTCTTCTGGATATTGCTGTAGGCAAAGAATTCATGACTGAGACCTCAAAAGCACAAGTAACAAAAACTATTTTGGACAAATGAGATTCATTTAAACTAAGAAACTTCTGCATAGAAAAAGAGATAATCAACAGAATGAACAGACAGCCTGCAGAATAGAAGAAAGTGTTTGCAAACTATGTGACAAAGCACTAATATCTAGAATCTATGAGGAACTTAAATAACTCAACGATGACAAAGAAAACACAAATAACCCCATTAAAAAGTGGGCAGAGGGCACAAACAGACATTTTTCAAAAGAAGACATAAAAATGGCCAACAAGCATGTGAAAAAATGCTAGACATCACTAATTATCAGATAAATGCAAATGAAAACCACAATAAGATATCATCTTACACCAGTCTGAATGGCTATTATAAAAAGTCAAAAAAAATAAGAGATGTTGGCGAGGATGTAGAGAAAAAGGAACGTTTATACAATGTGGGTAGAAATGCAAATTAGTACTTCTATGGAAAACAGTATGGAGATTTTTCAAAGTACTAAAAAATAAAACTACCATTTGATCCAGCAACCCCAATACTGAGCATCTACCCAAAGGAAAAGAAATCACTATATAAAAACGATACCTGCACTTGTATGTTTATCACAGCACAATTCACAACAGCAAAGATATGTAATCAACCTAAGCATCTATCAAGGAATGACTGGAGAAAGAAAATATGGTATACTATAATATATACAACAGAATACTACTGGTCCATAAAAATATATAATAAAATAATGTCTTTTACAGTAGCACAGATGGAACTGGAGGCCATTGTCTTAAGTGAAATAACTCAGAAATAGGAAGTCAAATGCCACATGTTCTCACTTGTAAGTAGGAGCAAAACAATGTGAAGACAAGACTATAGAATTCATAGACATTGAAGACTCAGAAGGGTGGGAGGAAGCAGGAAGGGGAGTGAAGGATGAGAAATTACTTAATGAGTACAATGTACCTAATTTGAGTGATGGTTCTACTAAAAGCCGGGGCTTCACCACTATGCAATATATCCATGTAACAAAACTGCACTTGTACTCCCTAAATTTATACAAATAATTTTTAAAAGAAGTTGCTGAATGTTTTGTGTTTGGGGGTGTTGTGGGGCAGGGCACTCCCTATGCTCCTTTCAAAGGGATGTCACTTGGACTGGCCCAGTTGAGCCTACCATCGCCTGATCACAGCCTTGGACTGTCAGTTTCCATGTGTAATACCATGTGGGGAGGATTTTTTTAAGAGGAGTATTTTTAAATGATTACTTCAGCTGCTATACAGAGAAAAGCTTGAGGAGGAAGAATGGAAGCCAGGAAACCCACTGGTTCCCAGATTGCAGTGGTATAGTCCAGGGGAGAGATGATAGTGGCTGAGACTAGAATGGTCGACAGGAGAGATGAGAATGAGCCAAGTTTTAAGATTCTTTGAGTAACAGAGGAAAAGAGAGATAGATCAAGGCATTCTAGATTTGGGATTGAGCAATTGGATGGGAAGTGGAGCCATCAAAGAAGGATGTGTGTGTGTGTGTGTGTGTGTGTATACATCTATATACATACCATGCATATATGTTTGTATATGTGTATATATATTGCACATATATATTTATATATTTTATAAATATATGTGTATATAGTGTGTGTATGTGTGTGTGTGTGTGTGTATATATATATATATATATATGCTATAAGTTCTGGAAAAAACAAAGCAACTCAATCATTATTCCAAGCCCTGTGGGAGGGTAGAAATCCATATTTATCAGTCAGTTTTGGCTGCACCTATTGTATCTCAACAGCCCATGGCTGATGTAAAAGAAAAAGGAAACCACCTCTAAGCCTTACTTACTACCAATCAATATTTGCCATTGTCTTGATAGAGCAAGGGGTGCAAACCTACACCTAGCTTATTCCTTTAAGTAAATTGCCAAGCATCAGTGAGAAAGTGACAACCTAAAAAGAGTAATCTTTACTCTCGGCGTAATAGTTTAATCAAATAATCTTGAACAAACACGGAAGCTATAATGTGTTGTGCGTCATTCTAGAAAGACTTTAGGAAAAACTGCAGAACCGTCATGGTGTAATGGAGGTGCCTGTTATCTGTGCCTCTCCACTACACTTATTGCCACAACTGATTATTTTTAAAAAGGCAAATATCACTGAAAAGAAATGAAATAAGAAGAGAAATGAAATAAGATCAGGCTAATTCAGTCTTTTTGGCAGCTGTTGTTTACATCAGATCTAATGCACATAAGCAACCATTTCTATATTGTATATTTGTGTACCGATGTTGTGAAATCCGGGAGTTTAGGGACAAGCTGTCAGTAAGAGTATGTTATCTCCTTTAGGCGGAATTATTCAATTTAGCAGTAAATAGATCGGCATGCTGAGAAAGCTGATGGTAAATAAGACCCTGGGATGCAAGGTAATTGAATAAGCATGGCATTTATTCTTGTTCAGATGTTGTAACATTCATCTTGAAGGCTTAAAAATATTAAATTTCTTATTTTGCACATGTCACTACACCCAGAATATTCTGCTCAAAGGGCAACAAAAGGTTCTTTAGCAGATGTGTGGAAACTCATTTCCAAAATGTTTGACTTGTCACCAAATTCATCTATAACCATGATTCCAAACCCCACGTCAGATTTTTTTTTTAAATACAAAGCTAGATTTCGAGGGGTTATGTTTAAAATGAATGAATATAATTACATGGGGTTTTAAATTTTTATAAAAGGGTGCTGAAAATAAGTATTGGTGGCTGTGCCTGAAGCTAAAAGAAAGTGGGTATAATGTATTTTGCTAGATGGCTACTTCCCTCCCCCTCCCCCCATGGTAATTTTGTGTCAGGAAATACTTGGATTTGTTCTGCTTTATAGAATGACTTCCTCTAGTTTCTGTTTTTGTTTTGTTTTTCTTTTTTACATCAACAACCTCAACCTACAACCCTACCGAGCCAGCCTCCAGAAATCTCTTTGTCCCTTTGATTTTCGCCTCTTCAATCGTATTGATTTCTCCCGCCTGCCCACGTTGGTCCAATATCTTGGCTGGAACATGCTTTCTTCCTCTCACCATTCATCTTATTCTTAGTTTCTTCGAAATACGAACACAGTATCTTTTGAAGCCCTTTCTGGCTGCCCCAGTTCACATTCCCTTTGGGTCTTCTGTGTCAACAGGTGACCTTGGTAGTCATCGTCACGTCGGTTTTATGATTTATGTCATTATGATGTAGCTCATCCTGCCTCACTACCCAGATGGTGATCCTCTCAAGCATAAGAATATTGTTGCTGATTATTTTGTGTCTCCACTTGTCCTTTGCTTTTAAACCTATCCTAAGGGTGTCTGTGCCCTCAGCTCCAGTCCCTGAGCCTCCCTGGGCCCTCGCTGATCTCCATCGCTCTGCCTGCATCTTGCCTGCCTCTTCAGCAGCATCTTTCAGCTGAAACACGTTCTTTGATGGGCTTCTTTCATCCCGTGCTCTCCTGGCTCTCCTCCTCCCTGTTTCACCAGCATCTCAGTCTCTTTCTCCAACAAAATCTAATGATGAAGTGAACCCAGTGGCCTGGGGCTGTGTACTGTGTGTCTTGTCTCTACCTCTGTGTCCTCCCTCACTGCATAATACCATTGCAACAGTAAAGCTTTGGATAGGCACAAGCTATAATTGTATGTATTTCTACAAACTGAATATGAGTTCCAAACTCTTTCCTAGCAGACAACTTAATGTTGACACTGTCAGGTAAATTCAATTCACAAGCAGATTTCTTGTACTTTTGATTTGGATTCCCAATCCAATTCAAAACTCTATCCATCGGCATCCTCTTCAGAACTCTATGGTTGAGTCTATGTGCCCAGGAATTTATGTAACTACAACATCCAAACGTTGAAATGGAGGGAAGGCTGGTGCCTGCTTAGTGAACATCACTGGCTTCTTGGTCCTCTGCTGTCCCGATCTTCATTTTCTGAAGTCCAGCACTCAACATGGCTGATGCCCAGTAGTCATGCTCATAGAGCTGATACACGTTTCTCTCCAGTGGTTCCACAAGGTAAAGCTATTTCCTCTCATCTTAATTCAAAATGAGCCAGCTAGCCTACATTTGCACTAAATTAATAAATCACATATTTCCTGTCACAGGTAATATAATCCTGTAGCTTCAAATGCCATCTAGATGCTAGTTACTTCAGTATTTCTATAATCTCCTACACACTTGACATTTCTACTTGGTTATCTAATATGTGTTTCAAATTTAAGTTCCACAAAACCCAATTCTTGATTCCCATTCTCTCCACCTGTTTTTCCTCCATACTTCTCCTTCTCAACTGCTGGCTCCTCCTCTCATTCAGTTGTAAAAATACAAACCTAGGGTCTCCTCCATCTGTCTCTCTTTCCCTCGCTTCACCCATCATCAAGTCCTTTTGGTTCTGTCACTAGAAGAATCTCAAAACCAGGCTCATTCTCATCTCCCTTTTCATCACGCTAGGCTAAGCCACCAGCATCTTTCCCCTGGAGTACATATACCACGCACCCTGGGCACCAGTGGGTCTCCTGGCTTTCATTCTTCTTCCTCAAGCCATTCTCCACACAGCAGCCAAAGTCATCTTTTAAAAATGCAAATCACATCACATTATTCCCCTACTTAAGATCACTCACCAACTTCCTACTGCAGTTAGAATTAAAACGAATTTCTTATTATGAATCTTTCTTATTATAGGATCTTATTACAGAATCTCTGCTCACTTCCCAAGTTTCTCCTCCAGTTTCCCTCCCCACTCCCTGCCACCACACTCCACATGAACCTTCTTTTTTTTTTTCTTCTTTTCTTTTGTATTTGTTTGAGACAGGGTCTCATTCTGCCACCCAGGCTGGAGTGCAATGACATAATCATAGCTAACTGCAGACTGGAACTTCTGGGCTCAAGTGATCCTCCTGCCTCAGCCTCCTGAGCATCTGGAACTACAGGCACGTACCACCCCGCCTGGCTAATTTTTTTTTTTTTTTAATTTCTGGTAGAGATGGGGTCTTTTTATGTTGCTGAGGCTGGAACCTTGTTTTTTCTTAAAACATGCCAATCTCATTCTAGCCTCAGTACCTCTCCTCTTACCATTTCTTATGCATGCAAAACCCTTTCCTTTGATTCCTTTGAAGACATCATGGATGTCTTCTTATGATCACTCAGAGAGATCCTCTAAGCCCACTTAGTTTAACACTGGATGCCCCAAACCCCGCTCACCAAGTAGTCCCTCTCACTCACCAGACTCTTTGATTTTCACACAGTACTTAACAATATCTATAATGATTTTATTTATGCATTGCTCAAGGTTGTGTCTCTCTCTTACTGTAATGTAAGTACCCCCAGAGCATGGCCCTTCCTGCCTGGCTCACTGTTAGCTGTCCAGTGCCCAGTGTAGTGCCTGGCAGATAAACAGCACTCAATAATTTTTTTTTTTTTTGAGACAGAGTCTCACTCTGTCACCCAGACTGGAGTGCAGTGGCGCGATCTCGGCTCACTGCAACGTCCGCCTCCCAGGTTCAAGCGATTCTTGTGGCTCAGCCTCCTGAGTAGCTGGAATTACAGGCATGTGCAACCATGTCTGGCTAATTTTTGTATTTTTAGTAGAGACAGGGTTTCACCATGTTGGACCAGGCTGGTCTCTAACCCCTGACCTCAGGTGATCCACCCGCCTCAGCTTCCCAAAGTTCTGGAAATACAGGCAGGAGCCACCGCACCCGGCAGTAAATTATTAATAGCAGCATAAATTAACAAGTCTGCATTATGTAGAAAATACCTTACATTTATTCAGTCAACAAATGTTACTGAGTTCCCTCTGTGTGTGAGGCACACCACTAGACACTGGGAAGGCAAAATATAATAAGAAAAATGTGTAGTTGCTGACCATGCAAAGCTTGTATTCCAGTGCTGGAAGCAGGCACTAAATAACTAATTGCTCAGTTAATTATACACATTGTGTTGAGTGCTATGGAGAAGTTAAACAATATATTAAAGAGACAATTTGCCAATATACATTTATATTGCTGCTTTAGAAAGTATGTCTACATTACTATGTTCTATTAATGCTATGTGCTGCACAAACAGCATGAAGATTTAGACTGTATTTCACCTGAGGGAATATATCATTCCATTATGATTCAGTTTAGCACCAGCCTGCCCTAGCTTCCAGAAAGTTAGTCCACTGTCAATCATATTTTGTGAATTATCTGTTAGATAATTTGGATTCTGCATTTCCCTTCAGTACCTTCATCAGGTAAGTGAATCCATTGAAAATGATTCCTGTGATAGCTTTGTTCTTATGAACTGTAATATCCTTCATTAAAAAAAAAAAGCTTCTAGAATTTCCCATTTTTGTACATGTTTCATCTCTGTAGTTCTTGAGGCATAGATAAAGCAAAAAGACAATCTTCCCTCCCCCATATTTAGTTTCATCAGTTCTCAGCAATGTGGAATATGAAAAGCTCCCTGCACAGCCCCTAGGCAGTAGGCATGCCAAGTAGTTAGAGCTTGAATCTGGAGGTGGTGGTCACAATGTGGCTTCAGATCTCAGCTTCTCAGCTCTGTGACCTTGGACAAATGACTGAACTTCTCTTTGTTTTATATTCCCTGGCTGTAGACCAGAGATAATGATAATATCTAAAATAATTTTTGTAAGGATTAAAATGCCTAATACATATAAAGCCAATGGATCTGTCATAAGAACTTAATAAGCATTCAGTAAAGCTTAGATAGCACTATCTAATTACCACACTACCCCTCTACTGATGTTGCTGCCACTACTTCTGCTAACCACTGACCTGTCGTCTTCAACACCATTGTGTATTTTGTACTTTCCTTGAAAGCTAGTATCCTCAACTCCTTGTTTGCACTGGAGAGCATATTACATAACCTAAAATACTTTGCCTTTCATAAATTGAAATTTGTCCTCTCTACCAAGGGTGGCTTTTGCTCTTCCTGATAGCATTTAATATTTCTTCATAATGGAGGCAGAAAGCAATTGGCCCCAAAGGCAAATTCCCAGGGACTCAATAGACTGAAAGCTATTACGGTACTTGAAAGTTTCTAAAATTAGTAGCTCTCAATAAGAATTTATCAAAAATTAAAATGGATAGAAATTAACATTTTAATTTGCAATCAGCAATCTCTTTGACTTACTCTCATTCTTGATAAAGGGGTGGGAGAATCACATCTGCTTTTCTAATCTGGGTATAATACAAAACAGGCCTGAATTATCCGTAGTTAATATTAATACATAAGCATTTCAAATCAATGATCTGCAGTGTCTTTTTGAGCATCAATATACATCTCTCTCCACAATTTCCTTTGTTCTCCCTATGTGTGTTAGTTTCTGTGACTAACCTTGACTTTCTGCTCCATAATTTATTCTTCCATTCGGTGTCCTTAAGTCTATTAATGACATTTATATTTGATTTGATTGTCTTTAAAAGAGTCAATTGACATTTCTTTCTTGCCCTTAATAATAATATAATGAGATATTATTCCAGAATGTCACTGGTATACTAGCTCATCATCCTTCAAAGATGTTTGTGCTTCCTGCTGGATAATCAAGAGTGGGTGAAAAACCCACCTAGGCAATGAGAACACTTGTACTTCCATTCAGCTGCAGGGAAATAGCATAAGCACAAATCTCAGGTACTATTACTGTGATCTCCCAAGGATACAGGATTACTAAGAGGTATTGCCTGGATCCAAAATAGATCTGCTTGTCCTGAGTCCTGTTTTCCTCCTTCCTCTCCATTATCACAGCTTCCAGCTTTTGAGCACTTGTTAAGTGAAGGTGCTAGGCCTCACATGCCTCCTTATCACTGTGTGAATATATTATTTCCCTTTGAAGTATGATGATTCAGACATGACCGCCAAAGCTAGGTGGCCTGGGTTACAGTCCTGGATAAATTAGCTTATTTCTTTGTTCTTCTGTTTTCTCATCTTTGAAACAGTTACTAAAAAGCATTGTCAGCCGGGTGTGTTGGCTCATGCCTGTAATCCCAACAATTTTGGGAGGCCAAGGCAGGCAGGAGGTCGACCACACCTGAGTCGGGAGTTCGAGACCAGCCTGACCAACATAGAGAAACCCCTCTCTACTAAAAATACAAAATTAGCCGGGCATGGTGGCGCATGCCTGTAATCCCAACTACTCGGGAGGTGGAGGCAGGAGAATCTCTTGAACCCAGGAGGCTGAGGTTGCAGTGAGCCAAGATTGCGCCATTGCACTGCAGCCTGGGCAACAAGAGTGAAACTACATCTTGATCAATCAATCAATCAATCAATCAATATGAAAAGCATTGTAAAAACAAAAATGGCACTCGACAATGTAAACAGGCAAGGAAGATGTTATTTAAGGCTATTGCATTAGGGAAGATAAATCAGAATTAAGACAGAGCTCAAGGAATAAAGGATGGTAGAGTTTTTAGAGTTTTAAGAACTGGAGTGGGGCGTATCACAGGGCATCCATGTTTGCCAATTGGCCTGATCCCAAAACAAAGTTAATTTTCTCGTATCTTTGTAACAGGAGGTAGTTTTACAACTTGGACAAGTTAAGTCTGTGCCCTCCCTGGGAGACTGGGAAGCACTGTCTTCATTGATGATGACTTTTCAAAGGAATGGTTCTCAGGTCCTTGAGAAAGACAGTGCTGGGTTACAAAACTGGCAAGAGGCTTTTAAAAAGATTTGCACCTAAAGGAACAGAGAGAAAAGGTACAACTACAAGTTTTCTAAAGTAAACGCTCTAAAACGAGGGAGTTCAGGGGCCTGAGTCCAGAAGAAGCTGAACTAAAGTTTAGTCAAACTGAGGAAAATGTTAAGGCTGTTTTAGTCAGCATTTTACACGATTTTACCCATTTAATCATTATGACAACTATACCTCATAGTTGTTATTTTACACGATTTTACCTATTTTACATGATTTTATTCATTTAACTATAACAACTATATCTTTAGTTGTTATTCTACACAATTTTACCCATTTAATCATTATAACAACTATATCTCATAGTTGTTATTTTACAT
This sequence comes from Gorilla gorilla gorilla, assembly GCF_029281585.2. Classification (NCBI taxonomy): domain Eukaryota; kingdom Metazoa; phylum Chordata; class Mammalia; order Primates; family Hominidae; genus Gorilla; species Gorilla gorilla. The sequence continues at coordinate 14,477,734 of NC_073224.2, forward strand.
GATTTTACCCAGTTAATCATTTTAACAACTATAGTTGTTATTAGTTATTATTAATTATTAGTAGTGGTATCTCCATGGTAGGGAGCATGGAGTTAGTGAGGTTTGGTGAGGCCACCAGCAAGTTACCTAACCTTTTAAGCCTCACTTTGATCATATTGTAACTACCCAATGGGTTCTTCCTGCCCACTGCACAAACAAAATCAGCTCACTAAGACCATGGCATTACAGTAAAGGAAGAGCTTAAGTGTCGCAATGCTGGCCACGCCATGTTGGAGATGGAGTTAATATTCTAATCAATTTTCCTGAAAACTCAGGGATCAGGGTTTTTAAGGATAATTTGGTGGGTAGGGTGTCAGAAAGTCGGGAGTGCTGACTGGACAGGTCAAAGATGAGATCATAGGAAGTCAAAGCTGTCTTCTTGTGCTGAGTCAGTTCCTGGATGGGGGCCATAAGACCAGATGAGGCAGTTTATAGATCTGGGTGGCATCAGCTGGTGCATTGGAATGTAGACTCTGCAAAGTATCTCAAACACTAATCTCGGGTTTTACAACAGTGACTTCTAAACTATAATTTCTAGTCTTCTGGCTAATTTGTTAGTACTGTAAAGGCAGTCTAACAAAGGCAAGAAGAGGGTTGGTTGTGGGAAAGGACTGTTATTTTATGTTTCAAAGTTAAACTATAAACTGCGTTGCTCCCAAAGTTAGTTCACTCTACACCCAGGAATGAACAAGGACAGCTTGGAGGTTAAAAGCAAGACCAAGTTGGTTAGGTCAGACCTCTTTCACTGTAATAATTTTATCAGTTATAATTTTTGCAAAGGCGGTTTTAATACATGATGTGAGATTGAAAAGCCCCACCTAATAGGGCTATTATGAGGAATAATGAGGTTTCGAATAGTAACCCCCTTGTATATAATCAGTTTTCAATCAATGGCAGATAATATTGTCATCGTAGGACACTGTATTGCGTTTAAATCTGCTGTCTTAACAGCACAGCTAAACATGCAGTGATCAGAGAACCCAGGAGGCAACTGGTCACCTTCCTTTATCATTCTTACCATCCTCACTTTAGATGGGCCAGGTGTTCAACTGCTGGTCCTCTCCCACCATTTTTCTCAGGTTGAACAGAACACATTCTCCTATATTGATAAGTAAGCCAGGGCTATCAAGATAGGACCCCGAGTGGTTAGTGCTTCAAATCTCAGCTTGTAAACTGAGTAAACAAAGTAAATAGGTTTTTATGAGGTACGAAAGTGGTATATTACCATACCCATTAGGAATGTTTTCACATAGATTTTTAGTAGTAAAGGAAAGGCATGAGATTCCAGCCAACAGTTTACCCTTCCACCTCCTCCCCTTGACCGCCCCCCAGAGTAGGTTTGAAAGTTATGGATAGGGAATTTAAAACAGTCCACATGACACTCAGTCAGCAAATACTTGGTTCTTATTCTGAAACTGGATACGTATTCTTGTGAATCCGTGTTTCCAGTAAGCTGTGCCATATGCCCATAGCTGTGCACCAATCGGAGATGTGTTCACTGTCTAAATGTCATGTAAATGCTCAGAAGCAAAGCCAAAGGGTTATGTCCAAACATTTTGAAAATGAATTACAGACTGAAAATAAAAACAGTAAGCTGGATTTTTGAAACAACCTTTGTTGTTTGTTTGGAAGTGATAAATTATTGTCTCCTTGCTGTCCTCTTTACCCAGCCCTCCACCCCACCCCTTGCATACGCACTGAATAAGAGAGGAATAAAACAGCAAACCTGCTTCTCACAGTAGAATGAGGACTCACAGACAGCTGCTGTTGTGTGACAGAGGAGGATTGCTAAGTGTAAATTGCTCATTGTTACTGATGCATGCAAAATAGAGCTTCTTTGGTTCTGGAGATTGAAATTTGAGAAAGAAAATAAGAAGATGAGGCAGTACAGCTATGTTGACAACACTAATAAGAAGCTCTACCAATGTCGCGAGTCTTTCTGTCAGCATTTTTAATTAAACCATAAACATTAACTGGATTACCCTTCTGTCTTAATTTCCCATTTACAACATAAGAACCATATTATTTGCTTCCTCTCTATTCAAAGGAATGATCCCAAATTGCTTTTGTGGATAAAATATTGTGATCTCCTTGAAGGAAAAACAGTAAGTTGATACAGTAGATCGTGTTTTCTTGACTGTCTGGCACTGATGGTTGTATTGTGGAATCTATTCTATTGGACAAAGAAATTAAAACACTACTCTCTATTCTTCTAGGGCAATATAGAAGTTTATATGGAACTTTAAGATTAATTGTTTGGCCAAACTGATAGTTTGGTTCAGTCAACAGCTGACTTAACTAATACATTATAGAAGATTGAATGGTCTTTCCCTCAGAAAAGAAAAAAATATGTTCATGTCCTAATTTTGAGAACTTGTGAATGTGACCTATTTGGAAAATTCTATCTTTGCAGATGGAATTAATTTAAGGATCTCAAGATGAGATCTTCCTAGATTATCTGGGTGGGCCATAAATCTTAGAAGGAGAAGACAGAGAAAGCCATGTGAAGACTGAGGCAGAGATGGGAGTTATGTAGCCATAGGGAATGTCTGCAGCCACTAGAAGCTGGAAAAGGCAAGGAGGGTGTTCCCAAGAGCTTTTGAAGGGAGTATGACCCTGTCAACATCTTGATTTTGGACTACTAGACTCCAGAACTCTGAGAGAATAAACTCCTGTTTATTAATCCACCAAGTTTGCAATAATTTTTATGACAGCCCTAGGAAATGAATACATGCGTGTTTTATTAGACAAATAGCACTGACTGAGCCCCTCCTTCATACCAGACTTTGCAGTAGATGTTTTTTAGAAGTTATCCCCTGTAGCAACTTCATTAGGTAAGGCATCTTATACCCATTTTTTCAGATGATAAAAACTAATGCACGTAGAGATTTAGTAACTTGCTAACATTCTCACAGATTAGAAGAGCTGAGACTTCCACTTTTATTTCCAATATGCAAAGAACTTAGAAGTCATCACTCTTTTTAAGTCATCACTTGGAAATCTTTGTTACAGCAAGAAAAATTTGGACAAACCAAAATTCAATGGGTACATCAGAGAACTGAAGTCATAGGTCAACATATCATTTTCAAATCTGTAGCAACACTATGGACACATGCACATGCATGTTTATTGTGGCACTATTCACAATAGCAAAGACTTGGAACCGACCCAAATGTCCATCAATAATAGACTGGATAAAGAAAATGTGGCACTTATATACCATAGAATAGTATGCAGCCATAAAACAAGGATGAGTTCATGTCCTTTGCAGGGACATGGATGAAGCTGGAAACCATCATTCTCAGCAAACTATCACAAGGACAGAAAACCAAACACCGCATGTTTTCACTCATAAGTGGGAGTTGAACAATGAGAACACATGGACACGGGGAGGGGGACATCACACACTGGGGCCTGTCGGGGGTGGGGGGTGGGGGGAGGGACAGCATTAGGAGAAATACCTAATGTAGATGACAGGTTGATGGGTGCAGCAAACCAACATGGCACATGTATACCTATGCAACAAACCTGCATGTTGCACGCATGTACCCTAGAACTTAAAGTATAATTTAAAAAAATAAATAAAATAAAGTTATAATTCTTCTAAAAAAAGAAAAATGTCTGCAGCAACAGACTCCTTCAGAGAGATACAGTACAGAAAGAATTGTTTACTTGGAGCAGAAGATGCTAGACACCATAAGTTAGTAAGAACATTTAAATGAAGATGCTAGACACCGTAAGTTAGCAGGAACATTTAAATAGTAAATGTGATGAATTTCTGGAGGCCGAGGGCAGACCAGCATTAGAGTGAGTCACTCCTGGGGGCCCTGGTCATGGGATAGCCTCACATATTGTAGGCTTTCCCTTTAAAAACAGCACCAGATTTTCATGGTTAGGCTCTGAGAAAAATCCCCTCATGGCCTTCGAGGGGAAAGGAAAGAGAATGTGTCCTATACTTTGTGCCTAACAAAGGCCTAGTCCCCAGGGGAATACATTTTCCTGAGGGCGATTTTGAAACCTTATCCCAGCTTGTGAAGTGGAATTCCGCCCCACTTGAGCATATCTCACCTAAAGAAAAAAGAAAAATCCTAATTATCAGGGTATATGACATCCAGGAAATGGATTGAGAACACTGAAGCCAGGAATGGAAGTAGGGAAAGTAGAGGAAAAACCTCTACCCCTTGAGGAGGGAGGGACAGAAACACCTGTGAAGGCCACAGCCCCAAGAAAAAGTCTCACTAAATGAGACTTATGCAGAAGTTTATAGAATGCCCCCCACCTCCACTCCACCTTACCATCACACCAATAAGCCTCCAGTATAGTAACAATGTATTACAGCTGAAAGACCCGCAAGACACATTCTTGAAGACTTGTACCAAGAATATCCCCCAAATCAAGAAAAAAGACAAAAAAATAGAAACAAAAACAAAAACAAAACAAACACTGGAGGAATTTAAAGCCTCTGGTACCTATAGCTGCAACAAACATTAGACATGACCCAACTGCTAGCCAGATAAATAAAGGTAATCTCATACTAAAGGTATATTTACCTGAGTCCCTATTACCTGATTTGATATACCTGGCTTTCAACAAAAAATTACAAGGCATGCAAAAACATGAGGAAAAAACACAGTCTAAAGAGGCAAGGTGAGGCAGGGTATGGTGGCTCATGCCTGTAATGCCAGCACTTTGGTAGGCGGAGGCGGGCAGATCACTTGAGTCAGGAGTTTGAGAACAGCCTGGCCACACAGTAAAACACTGTGTCTACTAAAAATACAAAAAAAAAAAAAATTTAGCTGGACATGGTGGCGCATGCCTGTAATCCCAGCTACTCCAGAGGCCAAGGTAGGAGAATCACTTGAACCTGAGAGACGGAAGTTGCAGTGAGCTGAGATCATGCCACTGCACCCCAGCCTGGGCAACAGAGTGAGACTCCACCTCAAAAAAATAAAGAAAGAAATAAAGAGACAAAGCAGTCATCAGAACCCGACTAACATATGAAACAGATGTTGGAATTAACAGAGAGGAAACTTCAAATAACTATGATTACCATGTTAAAGCCTCTGATGAAAAAAATAGACAACATAAAAGACCAAAAGGGTAAATAGGATTAACAGCAAAACAAAAGCAAAAACCTTAGGCTTATCCTATTCAAGCTACAGTATAACATATCAAGAAAAAGATAAAATCTTGTAGAAAACCAGACGGGGATAGAAATCACTTAAACTATAGAAGAACATCCATAAGAATTACAGAAGACTTTTCACCAGAAACTATGCAATCAAGAAGAGAATGGAGAAAAATCTTTGAAGTATTCAAAGAAAAAATCTGCCAACCTATAATTCTATGTCTGGCTAACGTGTTTCAAAGGTGACAGAGAAATAAAGACTAAACTCGTATATACACAAAGAAGCAACATAAAAAAAGGCATAATTGAAGGTAAAGTTAAATATTTTCTTTTTCTCACTTTTTTTTTTTTTTTTTTTGAGACAGAGTGTTGCTCTGTCACCCAGGCTAGAGTGCAGTGGTGTGATCTTGTCTCACTGCAACTCCACCTCCTGAGTTCAAGCAATTCTCCTGCCTCAGCCTCCCTGGTAGCTGGGATTACAGGCGTGCGCCACCACGCCCAGCTAATTTTTGTATTTTAGTAGAGACGGGGTTTCACCATGTTGGCCAGGCTGGTCTCAGACTCCTAACCTCAAGCAATCCACTTAATTAATCTAAAATATAACTTCATTTAAAGCAATAGTAGTAGCAATGTATTGGGTGAACTGAATGACAGCAATGCTGCAAGGGAAGGGAGGAATTAGGAAGTCTTTGTTATTAGGTACCTGCACTTGTAATAAACAAGTACAGAGTTATTTGAGGATAGATTTAGATCATTTAAAAATATCTATTGTTGATCTGTGGCAACTCCTTAAAAAGTTATAAAAATCAGCATAAATTATACACCAAAAGAGGAGATAAAATAGAATCATATAAAATGCTCAGGTAAATCAATGGAAGGCGGTAAAAGAGGAGGAAAATACACAACAAATGCAATGAGTAGAAAACAAGTGGACAGATGATAGATTTTGATCTGAATATAGCAATAATCAATTTAAATGTGAATAGTATAAACATGCTACATAAAGGTAGAGATTGGCAGATTGCACTAAAAAATTAGACCACAATATGCTGTCTCCAAAAAAACCCACTTCAAATTTAGACTCTGATAAATGCTACATGACAGAAGAGACATTAGTACTCTAGTCCCAGGTCTCTCCCTAAATTGATATAGATTACACAGTCACTTTTCTGGTACTTGTTTTCTTATTTGTTCTCACGTTGTTATGGGTTTTTTTTTTTTTGTTTGGTTGGTTGGTTTTTGTTGTTGATTTTTGTTTTTTGTTTTTTTTTGAGATTGAGTCTCGCTCTTTCACCAGGTTAGAGTGCAGTGGCGCAATCTCGGCTCACTGCAACCTCTGCCTCCTGGGTTCAAGTGATTCTCCTGCCTCAGCCTCGCAAATAGCTGGGACTACAGGTGCATGCCACCACACCCAGCTAATTTTTGTATTTTTAGTAGAGACAGGGTCTCACTATGTTGGCCAGGATGGTCTTGTTCTCTTGACCTCATAATCAGACCACCTTGGCCTCCCAAAGTGCTAGGATTACAGGCGTGAGCCACCGCACCCAGCCATGAGTTTTTATGTAAAATTTTTTCTAAGGAATTTAAACCTGGTTTGGTGTGAGGCAGGCTCCAAATCTTCATAATTTTTCACATCCATGTTATCCCATCGTACCTCACACCCCACACATGATTTCTGCCAATATTCTTATAAGGTAAGTTTGCCAGATTCTAGGTTAATTATTTTTAGGTGAGCATTTTACTAGTAACCTCCGAATTAAACAACAAATTAAGACCTGGTTGCAAACTGAACAAATAGCTTGATTAAATTACACACTAAAGTGAATTTGTTTAGTGGGAGTTATCTTAATGTGGTACAGTTCTGCAGTGCAAGCCACAGAACTTGGTAAATATTCAATTTAGACAACTAAAATGTGGGAGATCAGAAAAAAGTCAATGCCTTACTTTGATCTGACTTGATTCTTATAATAGATATTATCTTATATTGATCACTGGAAAGAGAATATACTTAGTTTTTAAAAGAATAAAATATCTAAATGAAATTATCCTAAAATATCATTGCCATTTCTTAGATTAACTTACATAAATTCACTTGATAGTAATGGTAAAAACAATGTACCAAAATTTTGTTAAATTGGAATAAAAACTTGAGGTTGACATTTATTTGTTACCATCAATCAGTACAAGACCAATCATTTACTCTAAAATGCACAAGGCTGTAAACTTTTGGGGGAGCAAATTCAGCTTCTAGTATGTACTTTGTTTATAAATGCTTCTATGAAATGAAGCTATAATGGTCAATAGGTTAAAGGTTTATATATTAGATTTTTAAGTTACGCAAATTACTAACAAATTGCAAATTTAAACAAATGGGCAAATTGAAAACATTAGCAACCAAGAAAAAATGGTAAGAACCCTAATGTGAAAATGAGAGGTTTTATTGAATAGTTTCTGCATTATATTTTTTGTTCTAAGCTACCGCAGAACAATTAGCCCAGAAAGTACACAACAGATGAACATAATGAAACTTGAAATTTCGGGTACAATAAAAATCTGTCATTGGAAGTTATAGCTATTTCTCGGCTTTCAAAGGATTATCTTAGAAGATCTTGGACTTTCTTTGACAGCCTGGAGATGAAAACTAAAGCTTTTTGAAACTGTGAAACTTTAGATTTAGAAGTACCTTAATTGTGAATATGAAATGGGAGAATTTTTCAATTTGTGATTCAATGCTCATAAACACACCAGAGACTGAAGGGGTTTTCTGAAACCTGGCAACTTTTTTAGTGTTACCTCACACTATTTCCCTGTATCTAGGCTGAACTGGATGGCTTGTCAATCCCATGAAAAATTTTTCCTTTGATGTAAGTGATGGAGAATCCTTTTCTCTATGTAAGAGTCTCGTCTCTCAGTCTGACGGAAACCAACCTATTCTTCATGGCCAGCTGAAATGCCTTTTCTGATCACCAGATCCAGGAATGATGTATTTGTCCTCAAGATTTTCATAGTTGTTTCTACCACTTATATGGAAACTTTTAACTGTAGTTATTTATGGAAATATTTTACTTCCCTCTTGGTAAGTATCATGGTGCTTCCTGGAACATAATACATATTCAAAGGATGATAATAAATGAGTTGAGCAGTTTCCATGTTTAGGTAATGACTGGTTAGTTACATGACTGATCCAGTAATTTCTGTTGTCTCAACAGTCCTGTGACATCATTGGGCCACAGTCAAAATGACTGGAGAGAGCTTGCAAAAGTTTAGTTCTGTAGATACCTGTAGACAAGTAACATTGAGTGCCTCAGTCCAGTGGATTTGAAATTGATGAAGTGCTGTCTGAACTATTAATGTTTAAAATTTGGCCTTTAAGTAACATTGCATAAAAGAATAATATTGTAAATACATAGAGATACTATCTAACCAATGCTACCTGGTTGTTGGACAGACTCATGTTTTATGTATTGAGGGCTGGTTGTAGACATAAAGCATCCAATGAAGGAGATGATTTGGGTTTTATAGAATCAACCATGGGACTCTCTAGTCTTTGCATTTCAAGACTTCAAATTCAATAAAATGTAGAAAATGAAAGGTTGTGAAAGAAAGGAGAAATTATTTTCATCAAGAGAAGAAGATGAAAACATAGGCTTGGTCATGTGAATCTGGTATTTGGCAGCTCAGACCTTTTTAGAAACAGTGTTTTAAAGTCTTTTATCAGGAATTGACCATCACCACCATTTCTCAAGTGAATGCCCTGATGCTAGTAAGGTTATTTGAAAAGGACATTATTCTTGTAGCTTCTGCTCCTTGGAATTTTACTGAGAGTAGGATTTAAGAAGGTTAATTACATTATCCAACTGAAAGGCCCTGTTAATATGCTGAATCTTGGGAGCGACATCACCTTGCTTTGTCCCCTCCTGTCATTATGTCTTTTACTAACATGATATGGTGGAGTCATTTTAATTATGTAGCCTAACACTAAGAGAATGGAGATAGGTAATGTCCTCATTGTGCCCCTTTTAGGTAACAGCTTTTTAAATTCATTGACAGGGGTCATTTCTTTTTGCTTTGCCTGAGTGGGAAGAGACATATTTGCTGAGCTGATTTTCTCACCAGCAGAGTGAAGGCAACAGTCAAGCTTTCTGAGCTATGAAATGGAGGAGGGTCCCTTTCAGATCCCTAGTGCAGCTTGTTGAAAATTGACCACAACACCACCACAACACTAGCAGAGGGTACATCTTTTTATTTCTGTTGAAGGGGAGAAAAAATACATAATTTATTTTCTTAACCCTCGCAAGTTCTTAGCTGGGACACCTTTGGAAGAAAAGACATAGTCACAGGAAGAAAAAGGTATTCAAATGTGTTAACATTCATGTGGACACAGGAGCCATACACAAAGTGTGAGACTCGAAGCAGGGATCAGGGCCAGGTGTGGTGGCTCATGCCTGTAATCCCAGCACTTTGGGAGGCTAAGGTGGGCAGATCACTTGGGGTCAGGAGTTCAAGACCAGCCTGGCCTACACGGTGAAACCCCATCTCTAGTAAAAATACAAATATTAGTTGAGCATGGTGGCGCACACCTGTAATCCTAGCTACTGGGAAGGCTGAGGCATGAGAATCGCTTGAACCCGGGAGGTGGAGGTTGCGGTGAGCCGAGATCACACCACTGCATTCCAGCCTGGGCAACAGAGTGGGACTCCGTTTCACAAAAAAAAAAAAAAAAAAAGAGGTGTCAGATGACTGACATTTTTATACCAGCCTGAAGTTACAGAAGAGTAGGGGCTTAGGGCTTCTGGGAGGAGGTAGCATCACAGGTTATGTAAGAGTGAGAGAGGAATGCATTGCAAGCAAAGGCTATCTTGTTATGCAGATGAAACCTCACGGGTAGCAGCCCAGCCATTAGAAAGAACAGTTAGTAGCCAGTGGTAAAAGTTTCTCTGCTAGACCTTTAAAAGTCGCAGACTTTTAGTCTCCTTTTACTGTGAGTTAATCTTTCCTAGAGCTGGTTAAGGGGGACTCAGAGAGAGCCTGGTGTTTATTTCACCAACGTAGATTTTCTCTACAGATGCAAATCTCGCAGCACAAAAGACAGCTTTGCAAGACTATTTCTGTCTGCAGCCTTTCGGAATAGCCATCTTGAAATATGCCAAAGAAGTATATTTGGGTGACATATTTTGGTCCCCTTCACTGTATAACTGACCCGAATGTCCTCATGAGCCCTATTTTATTGACTGATGAAGGGTCAGGAAGGGGGATAATGAGAGATTTTGGAAATGTGGTTTAATCTTGCCTATTATGTATAACTGAACACTTCCTGGTTATTCTGCCACTGTCTGGTGACTTACTGTCATCTGGGGAAAGTTTCTTCCCAGATCTACTTTCCCTCTGCCTTCCTTTTCTTGCACAGCACTCTGGTGTAAGGCAGCTAGGTTGTGTGCCCTCGTGCCTTTGCATGAGGGACCTTGGACCTTTCCCTGGCTTCTGGTCCTCATTTGGTCCTCCGGTCTCACCTATCTTCATTGAGATGTTGTGTACTATTGTGTATCTGCGTGTTACCCTCTGCCCTATTTGCATTCACTCTTCAATATTCCTGCATTGATATAGCTCACGGTCTGTTCTCTGAGTATAGTCAATGTAAGGTCTCCCTTCCTCCACACCACCCCATTACTACTGTTGTCTATAACTGGCTAGTGATGTTACCAGAAAGGGGTCCCAATCCAGACCCCAAGAAAGGGTTCTTGGATCTCACATAAGAAAGAACTCAGGGCAAGACCACAGCGCAAAGCAAAAGCAAGTTTATTAAGAAAGAACAGCTTTATTAATAAAGAACAGCTACTCCATAGACAGAGTAGGGTGTTCCCAAAAGTAAGGGGAGGAATGCATCCACCTTAGGTACAATGCTAGTTTATAGATAGATATAGATATATATATATATCAAAAGATCATGTGTTCTGCTACATGGGTTTGTGATATAGGATTAATTTTCTTAATTACTATGTTTTGCAAGAATCAATATTATTACCTTTAAAGCAAAATTAGGAATGCTTCTGTTCTCAAGGTATGGGGATATCAGGACACTCCTAAGTCTGGGTCTGTTTAGTAAATGTTATCAATCTGTTTTCTTAACAGTAAGCACCTAGAGGCTAGGACTACCTAACTTTGTGAGAACACAGCCCAACGAGTCCCAGCCTCATTTTTTCCTAGCCCTTACTCAAGATGGAGTCGCTCTGGTTCGAATGCCTTTGACACCGTCATCTAAAGGTCCCTCAATCCACACTGTGGAGAGCCCCCAGCAGACAACTTAATTCTTACTTTTTACTTGGTTTTCATTTCTAACACTCAAGGGGCCACAGGAACTTTCTGGATCTCTTTCATCTCCTCCAGCAAGCACGTCAGCATCCATGGCCTCTTTCATGAGGCTGCTCTACTTTGCTCTCTGCCATTCTATGAGGCCGTTTCCTCCCCTGCTGCCAGGAAGGAAGGGGCACGTATGTCCTTCTGCCTTTCAGTCCCCAAGCCCATCCTGGAAGAATACGCACTGTCCATTTGAGGCAGTCAACAGTACATTTTGTTGGATATTGCAACCACGAGAACTTTTTTAAAAATGTGAAAAACAAAATCATTTTATTTCTTATTCTAACCCAGACAGATTAGCTCCCTGGGGAAGCATACTCCTGCAGCCATCTTTTGAAGACTTTTCTCTGCTTGAGACAAACTTTCTTTTTATTTCACTAGAGTTATGTATTCAGTTTAGTTAAAACACATATAGTCTTGGTTAGAGGTCCAAAAAAAACTGTGTGTTGATTGCACGTGATTTATGAAAACCATCTCGTTATGCAGATTTACCAGGCACGGGGCCATATTGACAGAGGGGAAAACCCATGTGGGACGAAAAATGGTGATAGCCTTTCTGATGAGAGGATCAAGACTTTGATGGAGCTTATCACCTCTTCCACCAGAGACATCTGCATATTCTCCCTGTTGACATTGTAGGTGCTGTGATTCCCAGATGCGACCCATTGACAGGATCAGCAGGAAATTAGTGCATTGGCTGAGAATACATTAACTTGAAAGTCACAAAACCGCAAAGGGCCTGGTCTTCTGAATGTTAACTAATGTGTAGCTGCATTTTTAGCTGAGAAGTTATGCTTTTGATCTATGGACTTTAATTTAATTTCTCTCTTGGCCTCTAAGGAGGAGAGCAAAATAAAGTATCCTAAAATGCAGTTTCATTCTTGGCATGTTACAAACGATCAGCAATGATTCCTTTCTGTGTGCTGAATGTGTCAGGGAGAGATCATCACAGAGCAGAGTTCTTGATCCACTTGGGGTTTTCTCCTGATGTATTTAGGTTAGTGACATGAAAGCATATGTTGCTAAACGCTTTTGCCTTAACTGTTTAAATCCATGTGTATTATGTTGGAAATGTCAATCCATAGAGAAATTCTAATTCTTTGGCTCTACCACAAGCATCCAGACTGTGGACTGGTACCATGATCAGGTGTTCATTCATAGCACCAGCACAGCCATCACTTCACAGCCATTTCCTTCAGATACACAAGCCCAGAAAGTCATTCCATGTTTCTTTTTTTTTTTTTAATTATACTTTAAGTTCTAGGGTACATGTGCACAACGTGCAGGTTTGTTACATTGGTATACATGTGCCATGTTGGTTTTCTGCACCCGTCAACTCGTCATTTACATTAGGTGTTTCTCCTAATGCTATCCCTCCCCCAGCCCCACACCCGCTGACAGGCCCCGGTGTATGATGTTCCCCTCCCTGTGTCCATGTGTTCTCATTGTTGAACTCCCACCTATGAGTGAGATCATGCGGTGTTTGGTTTTCTGTCCTTGTGATAGTTTACTGAGAATGATGGTTTCCAGCTTCATCCATGTTTCTTAAGTCGTCTTTCTAGGTACTACCCCAAATACCATCTCAACTTAATGCTTTGTTATTGAACTTTCATCTGACCTATTTCTTCCACTTTCTAGTTTGTCCCTCATTGTTGACTCTCCTTCCAACAATTTGCAGTATGCCTTCTAACATGCCCATTCAAGTATAACAGTGAGAGAAGTGTTCCCTTCCAATTTCTGGGTTTACAGTCGTGTGTCAGTTTATCTACAGGGTGCCAGTTGATGCCACCAGTTTTCAACTCAGTAATGGCTGGGAAATCTGAATGGCACCTGCTATTTGAACTCTAACCTCCAAGGCTATGGGGCAGTTTCATAATTCAGATCACTATAGACTCCTTCACCACAGGGACCCAAAGGACCTTCTCTCTTCCTTTTGCTGTTTATCTGAGATCTGCCAGATTCTCTTCCTACATTCTGTCAACCTGAAATAAATGAAAGAGTCAGAATCCAGGTTAAAAGTGTTTATTCATGTGCAAAGCTGAGAATGGTCATCTAAGTAACCCAGATTCCGAAGGAATGGGGTCAGTGCTCCCAAGCTGAAAAGTTAAAGTCTTGCTTATACAGGCAGAAAACAAAGAAATTTAACAGGATTGTAATATTTTCCATACAAGGCTGGTTTATGAGTTACAGCAATTTGATTAGTTACAGCTTGTTTTATTTCCCTTTTCCAATTTAGAAGAGTATATTTAATGTTTCAGACTGTGTGATAGTCATGAGGTCTTTGAGTAAAAGAAGTAAAAGGGAAGTTAATCTATAGTGAAGATCCAGCAGTGAAGAGGCAAGGGATCTTCTCTGGTGCCCTTTAATCCTTTATTACATTTTAGGAAACAATGTAAGTAAAGTAAAGGCCAATCTATAATCAGAGAAACAAAGGTTACAGCTGCCTAGGTTATAGCTGTCTGTCTTATGACTGAATGTCATAATCACATTTCTTTTTTTTTTTTGGAGACAGAGTCTTGCTCTGTTGCCCAGGCTGGAGTGCAATGGTACAATCTCGGCTCACTGTAACCTCTGCCTCCCAGGTTCAAGCAATTCTCCTGCCTCAGCGTACTAAGTAGGTGGGATTACAAACATGTGTGACCATGCCTGGCTAATTTTTGTATTTTTAGTAGAGATGGGTTTCACCATGTTGACCATGCTGGTCTCGACCTCCTGGCCTCAAGTGATGGGCCCACCTCAGCCTCCCAAAGTGCTGGGTTTACAGATGTGAGCCTCTGCACACGGCCACATTCCATTAAGGCTGAAAAAAATTTACAGTTTCAACAGCTTTGGTTTTGAATTATTTATTTTTACAATTCTCAAACACAGAAGCCCCATTGAGTCACTCAGAGTTGATTTACACTCCTCAGGTGATCTAAATCCTTGCTACTCAAGGAGGACCAGCAGCAGCAACATTACCCAGGAGCTTGTTAAAAAGCAGAATCTCAGGCTCCCAACCCAGGTTTACTGAATCAGAATCTGCATCTGAACAAGATTTTAACAATGTGATTTATACGCACATTGAAATGTGAGAAGTTCATGTCTAGGTAATGTTCTGGCATCTCCATTTTTTTAAGAGGAGAAAAAATAGAGTTTTATCTCAGTTGCTGAATCTTTGCTATATATAGAAACTCTTTTACAGACTCAGTCTCTTTAGAATTTTTTTTTAGATTTTTGGCCTTAAAAGAAACTTGGTCTTCTTTGAAGGACAGTTTTTGTTATTTTTGTTTGTTTGTTTTGTTTGTTTGTCTTTTGTTGCCATATAAAGCAGGGACGGATCTTTGCATACAGGTCACATATCTGTATATTTGAGGTGTGGAGGCAGAAAAGGCAGAAATTGCCTAACTTTATTTCCGCTTCAAGACTTTTAAATGTCCTCATTCTTTTAACAATTTTCTTACTTCCTCCTCCCATTGAATAGCCTCCAGGGCCTTTGCCAGACACACCTTAAAACCACCTGCTGTCCCTGTGAGGGTGTGCCGGCACAGTTGGGTGTTGCAGGTACAAGATGCAGAGCCTTAATCACAGGTGCTTTCCACCCTCACCTGGGCCCTCAGGACCTCTCAGCAAACCTTTTACTAATTCCTTGCCAGCAGCCTCTCTCATTTCTTATAGTAGCACTTCTAACTTCTCACCACTTCCTTCAAATTTCAAGTATCATCCTCAGCTCCCTCAAAAGATTGTCAGGCCTCCTGGTTCATAGGAAAAATAAGGAATACACATACTCATACCACACTTTTAAACTGATTTCACTTTCTAGTCAAATTCTTTCTTTCTATCTCAGAAAAAGGGTTTTGACTTTGTTTCTACCTAAATCAAATTCCTTACACCGTTGAGTCTTGAGCAACGTGGAGTTTAGGGGCACCAACCCCCATGCAGTCAAAAACCCATCTGTAACTTTTGACTTCCCCAAAAACTTAACTACTAATGACCTATTGTTGACCAAAAGCTTTACTAATAACATAAATAGTTGATGAACATATATTTATACATTACGTATATTATGCCCTATTATTGTATATCCAAGAATAAAAGAGCATTCAACATACTTGAAGTGGTAGTAAAGTACCACTGTGTTCTTACAATAACGTGTTCTTATAATAAAGTAAGCTAGAGAAAAGAAAATAGTGTTAAGAAAATCTAAAGAAAGAAGGCTGGGCGCAGTGGCTCACACCTGTAATCCCAGCACTTTGGGATGCTGAGATGGGCGGATCACTTGCGGTCAGGAGTTCAAGACCGGCCTGGCCAACATGATGAAACCCTGTCTCTACTAAAAATACAAAAAAATAGCTGGGCATGGTGGCATGTGTCTGTAATCCCAACTACTCAGGAGGCTGAGACAGGAGAATCGCTTGATCCCAGGAAACGTGGGTTGCAGTGAGCCAAGATCACACCACTGCACTCCAGCCTGAACAACAGAGCAAGACTCCATCTCAAAAATAATAATAAGAAGAAGAAGAAAGAGAAAGTGCATTTCCTATGCATTAAGTAGGAGTTGATCATCATAAAGGGCTTCATTATTATTTTCAGGTTGAGTAGGCTGAGGAGGAGGATGAAGAGGAGGGGTTGGTCTTGCTATCTTTCGTGGCAGAGGTGGAAGAAAATCCACCTATAAGGGAACCTGTGTAGTTCAAACCTGTGTTGTTCAAGCATCAACTGTACTTTGATTCTAATTCTGTCCTATCTCTCGAAGTACTTTCCTTATTTATAATTCTCTCTCATC
This sequence comes from Gorilla gorilla gorilla, assembly GCF_029281585.2. Classification (NCBI taxonomy): domain Eukaryota; kingdom Metazoa; phylum Chordata; class Mammalia; order Primates; family Hominidae; genus Gorilla; species Gorilla gorilla. Next base: position 14,494,017 of record NC_073224.2, read on the forward strand.
TGTAGTTTCAACGTTTTCTATCCAAGTGTTCAGAGAAGTCTCTTGAGCTTCCAAACTAAATCAGGATCTGTTGTTTTAATCTTTCATTGTTCCCTCTAGTTTTCCTTTACAGAACTTTTCACTTTATGTAACTGTTTGTAGGATTATTTATATATATTTCCTGTTTGCCAGACTGTGTGTGCCATGTTCTTGTCTAGGGAGCTTGATATAGACATTTTTTTAATATGAAAAAGACTTGAGGGCAAAGTACAGTAAAGCTCCTGAGGAGATGGTAGAAAATAAGATGAAGAGGGATTTGCCTTGGACAGGAAAACAGAAACCTTTTCCTCAACGTCCAACAGAAAACAGGAGAAAGGAGCTATAAAGACAGATAAATGTGTATGGAGGCTGTATATTGATGGCATTAATATTTGCTAACCTTCATTTTCTAACTGAAGTGAGAGACAAGGGAAGATTATAACTGAGGCCACTTAAAAATCAGATTGAGAATTATTGATACAGTTTTACCACTGGGGTTTTTTTATCCTAACCTTCTAACTTTTAAGACTCAGAATACTATGTTCTATGTCTACCAAAGGCAGAGGGAAGGGATTTACCAAAATAAATGAAAATATATGTCTACAATAAGCTCTGTGCAAGAATGTTCATAGCATTTTTTTATAAGAGCCATAAACTGGAAAAAATTTGAAGGTCTATATACAAATTGTAGTAGATTCATACAGTGGAAGTGACTCAGCAACTTGGAACACGAATACAGGTAATGACATGGATGACTATCAAAAGCAGTATGTTGAGCAAAAGATGCCAGACGTGGCCGGGCATGGTGGCTCACGCCTGTAATCTCAGCACTTTGGGAGGCCAAGGCAGGTGGATCACGAGGTCAGGAGTTTGAGACCAGCCTGGCCAACATAAGTGAAACCCCATCTCTACTAAAAATACAAAAAATTAGGTGGGCATGGTGATGGATGCCTGTAATCCCAGCTACTCGGGAGGCTGAGGCAGGAGAATTGCTTGAACCTGGGAGGCAGAGTTGCAGTGAGCCGAGATCACACCACTGCAATCCAGCCTGGGCAACAGTGCGATTCTCCATTTCAAAAAATAAAAAATAAATAAAAAGAAGCCAGACGCTAGCAAGTGCATAGTGTGAGATTTCATTTCATAAAAGCAAAACTAAAACGTGACAGAAATGAGAATCCTAGTTTTTTTTTTTTTGTCAGGGCATGGGGTGATCTTGGGGCGAAAGATCAGGAGGGCATTTAAATTTTTACCACAATGGAAATGTTTTATATCTTAATCAAGGTGGTGCATACATTTGTCAGAACTTTGCAAGTTTTGGACTAAAATTCTGTGCATATAATCTGTGCAAAACTGTATATATAAATTATCCCTCTGTTAAATAGGGCTATACCTTTTAGTTAAACTTCTGTATATTGCTTTTGTTTTGAGCAGCTTCATAGAAGTGATTGAGAAATTGAACCATGGTGAAAGATTGGAACAGTCACCATAAAGAATGGGGGAGGAAGCTGACCATAAACTCAAGTTCCTGAGTGTTTCCTCCGTTTCCTTCTCTCTCAGTCTCTGTTGGGCACCTCATGTATGTGAGCCTGTAGGCGGCTGTTCTTAAGTCTGTCTTAGTACTTACCACATTGGAATTGTTGGGACTAAGAATGCAATACCCTGAAGCAGCCTCAGAAGCAAACTTTTTCTCTGACCTTCTCCTGACCTGTTCCATTCTCCCGAGAGACTAGAATCCCTCTGCCCCGAGGCAGGTCATGGAAATCAGAACCCCTTCTCCTCAAAGCCAGCTGTGAAAGTAGTCATAAAGAAGTTATCTGCATAGTATTCCATGGTGTATATGTGCCACATTTTCTTAATCCAGTCTATCATTGTTGGACATTTGGGTTGCTTCCAAGTCTTTGCTATTGTGAATAATGCGGCAATAAACATACGTGTGCCTGTGTCTTTATAGCAGCATGATTTATAGTCCTAAGTATAATAAAAAAAAAAAAGAAAGAAAAGAATGCAAAAAAAAAATTTCAAACAATCAAAATTTGTGTCAATAATGAAATGGGTAAAAAGTTATGAAAAAAAAAAAAAAAAAAGAAGTTATCTGACCTGCCTTGTTGGACTGTAGGTCATAAGACCCCCAGTCCAGAGAAAGCCCTGCCCCATACCCAGAAGGAAGGAATGCTGCTCAGAGAGGCCAGAAGAATCTAGAGGGACAGGCGTTGCTGGGCTTCCCCACTCAGTCTAGTAGCATTAGATCATTCCCTTTCTGTCCAGTCATATTCCAGACTTTGTTGAATCGAAGCATAAAAATGGACAATTTCCTCTATATCTTTGGGTCTTCATCCAGAAGGCTTCCATATACACATTACGTTCGTGTGCTTTTTCTCCTATTAATCTGCCTCTTGTCAGTGATTTTCAATGAACCTTCAGAGGGCAAAGGAGAAGCTTTTCCTTCATGCCTATATGATCTATTTATCCGTTTCCTTGCTTCAGATACTGTTCAAATAGGTTTCTTAAGAGTGACCCCTCCATTCTTTTTCCATGTCTCTCCACAGTGCCAGTATCCCCATTATTACACGATGTATACTCATTATTGTGGAATGAACAAAAGGAGAGAACAAATTGGTGGAAAATGAATTACCAAGCAGCAGTAAGAAAGGCTGGGGATGGCAACTGCAAGTTTATAATGGAGGTCTAAGCATTTTGTAAATTCTTCAGGATTTCAGGCCTTAGTCTTGGATTAAAGGCAGTAGTCAGAATGATTTAACTTTCTCCTCTATACACAGCTTGCCTTAGTAGGCGGTGAAGTCCTTCTGGGTAGAAATGATGCTTCTGTTATGTTATTCCCTCGCAGTGCCCAGCAGAGTCCTAAATGAATCTGGTTTAATAATCAGGTGAGTGGCCGGGCACGGTGGCTCAGGCGTGTAATCCTAGCACTTTGGGAGGCCGAGACCAGCCTGACCAACATGGTGAAACCCCGTTTCTACTAAAAATGCAAAATTAGCTGGGCATGGTGGCACATGCCTATAATCCCAGCTACTTGGGAGGCTGAGGCAGGAGAATCGCTTGAACCCAGGAGGTGGAGGTTGCAGTGAGCCGAGATTGTGCTACTGCACTCCAGCCTGGTGACAGAGCGAGACTCCATCTCAAAAAAAAAATAAATAAATAATCTGGTGAGTGGATCCCAGTACTGCTTTGTTGGAGGCAGATACAGGAGTGGGAGAGCCCCTTCATGAGGGTTTGGAAATGGGTCCTGATGCTTTTTGCAGTAATTAGGTTTTGATGCAAACTCAAAATCCTTAGTGAAGATAAAACACTTGATGGAATTCCATTATCCTTCCTATCCAAGTCCTCTTCTGATAGTAAGGTTGGCACTTAGGGAAGTGCTCACATCATCGGAATAGCATGATATCCATTGTATTGGCACAGTACTTTTTTTTTTTTGAGACGGAGTCTCGCTCTGTCACCCAGGCTGGAGTGCAGTGGCACAATCTCGGTTCACTGCAAGCTCCACCTCCTGGGTTCACGCCATTCTCCTGCCTCAGCCTCCCGAGTAGCTGGGACTACAGGCACCTGCCACCACGCCCGGCTAATTTTTTGTATTTTTAGTAGAGACGGGGTTTCGCTGTGCTAGCCAGGATGGTCTTGATCTCCTGAACTCATGATCCGCCTGCCTTGGCCTCCCAAAATGCTGGGATTACAGGCGTGAGCCACTGCGCCCGGCTGGCACAGCACTTTTTTTGTTGTCATTATAAGCAATGATAAAATAAGTATCTTTGTGTATGTGTGTGAGTATATATCTTTGTGCACATTTATTTGTGAGTATACCAATAGTGTAAATTTTTAAAATAGTGCATGTGCTGAGTTATAATATAAGTAATAACTATAAATTTATAAGTATTGTAAAAGTATCCTACAAAGAAACTAACAAGTGTATGAAAACTCTTGCTACCTATCTCTTCTTCAAAGTGGTGTATTATAAATTTTTTGTTTACATGTTACCAATGTATTGAGTGAAAGCTTGTATTCATATGTTTTAATTAGAATTTATTGAAGTATGAATGAGATTATTCATCATTTAATATGAATCATTTGTATTTGACTTTTACATGAACATCCTGTTTACATTTCTGCCTGCTTTGCTATTGGTTTTCTGGTCTCTTTGTCAATTTCTCAAAGTTTTTCCATTCATTCACCAACCACTTATCATATGCCAAGCACTACTTTGGACACTGAAGATACAGCCATAAGCAAGACAAATAAAATCACTGCTCTCATGAACTGTGTCTAAGTGGGCAATTAAAACAAAGATACATAAAATCTAATATCAGTAAATATAAAATGTGACAGCAAAATGATGAGTGCTGGGGAGACAACATGGAAGAATATGCTTTCCATTTTCAGTTGATTGCAAAAATGTCTTCACAGTGTGGTACCATTTTTTTTTTTTTTTTTTTTTTTTTTTGAGACAGAGTTTCACTCTTGCTGCCCAGGCTGGAGTGCAAAGGCTCGATCTTGGCTCAGTGCAACCTACGCCTCCCAGGTTCAAGCCATTCCCATGCCTCAGCCTCCCAAGTAGCTGGGATTATAGGCATGAGCCACCAAGCTCGGCTAATTTTTTTTTTTTTGCATTTTTAGTAGAGATGGGGTTTCACCATCTTGGTCAGGCTGGTCTGAAACTCCTGACCTCAGGTGATCCACCCGCCTCGGCCTCCCAAAGTGCTTGGATTACCAGCATGAGCCATCCCGCCCGGCCAATTTTTTTAAGACTATGCTTTTCAGAGGAGTTTTAGGTTCAGAGGAAAATGAAAGAAAGGTAAAGAGATTTCCTGTATACCTCTTACTCTCATATACCTCAGTCTCTTCCACTACCAACACGTCCTAACCAGAGTAGTACATTTGTTACGGTTCAGTGAACCTACACTGACACATCATTATCGCACAGGGGCCATCATTATCGCACCGACGCATCATTATCACACAGGGTTCATCATTATCACACAGGGGCCATAGTATACATTAGGGTTTATCATTGGTGTTGTGCATTCTATGGGTTATAATGACAAGAATCCACTATTGGAATATCATATAGAGTCATTTCAGTGCCCTAACAATCCTCTATGCTCTACCTGTTCATCTTTTCCACCCCTAGCAACCAGTGATCTTTTTACTGTCTCCATAGTTTTGCCTTTTCCACAAAGTCGCATTGTTGGAGTCATACAGTGTGCGGCCTTTTCAGATTGACTTCTTTCACTTAGTAATATGCACTTAAGGTTCTGCCATGACTCCTCATGGCTTGGTAGTTCATTTCTTTTTAGCACTCAATGATGTTTTGTTGTCTGGGTATACCAGTCATTTATTTATTTTTTTTATTTTGTTTATAGTGCCTTTTCTTCTTTTCTGTATAGAAATTTTTAAATTTATGTGAATTCATATTTATCAGCCATTTGCTTTATGGCTGCTAGGTTTTGTATCTTAATTAGAAAGCCTTACTATTTTACTATTTATCCTTACTATCTTACTTTTAAAATTGTTTCCTTTTTTATACTGTACAGTTCATTTAAACCTCAATCTTTTGTTTTTGCTTTGGGGCACCTTTTGGAATTCTCTCAATTGACTTCTTACTCTTATTTCAAATAAAAGATTTTCCAAACTGGATGGAAGAGATGCTAACATTTTTATTGTTGTTGTATGGCTATATTGTGTTAGGTCCTGTACTATTCACTTTCACATTCATAATTTCATTTTGAAAAAGTAAAAATTAGCCTATGAAAACACACACACACACATGAACACACACACATATCCAGATAATTATTCCCATAATATTGTAATACCTGAACCAATGCTGTCCAAGAATTTCTTAATAATGTAAGAGTTCTATATCTGCGTGTCCAATAAGGTGGTCACTAGCTGCATGTGGGTAATGAGCACTTGAAGTGTAGCTAGTGAAAATGAGGAACTAGCCAGGCATGGTGGCTCACGCCTGTAAACCCAACACTTTGGAAGGCTGAGGCAGGTGGATCACCTGAGGTCAGGAGTTCGAGACCAGCCTGGCCAACATGGTGAAACACCGTTTCTACTAAAAAAAAAAAAAAAAAAAATTAGCTGGGTGTGGTGGCACGCACCTGTAATCCCAGCTACTCGGGAGGCTGAGGCATGAGAATCACTTAAACCCAGGAGGCAGAGGTTTGCAGTGAGCTGAGATTGCGCCATTAAACTCCAGCCTAGGTGACAGAGGGAGACTCTGTATAAAAAAAAGAAAAGAAAAGAAAAGAAAAGAAATAAATGAGGAATTAATTAGCTACATGTGGCTAGTGGCTAACATATTGAACAATACAGTTCTGGACCATTCAGTGCTGAAAAAAAGAAAGTCTTACCATCTTACAACCTAATTCACATTGAAGACATGAGTAAGGAGACTTAAAATATTTCCTTCTTTGTTTTCAGATGTTTTGAGTTTTATACCTATTAAGGGATAATTAATACACAACCTGGATAGCTGTAAAGTATAAAATTTTGATGCATTTGGACACATGAATATATCCCTAAAACCACAGCCATAATCAAAATAGTAGAAATTTTTATTCTCCCCAAAAGTTTCCTTGTGCCTTTTTGAAACCCATTTTTCTTCATTTTCCCTCACCCCACCCCATCCCTAGTCACCACTGGTCTGCTTCTTGTCAGGAATGAGACCTCCTTTCCCCCATCCACATTTCAGTGAAGATCACGAGAGGAGACTGGATATCCCGCACCAACCTGGTAGTAATAACACCCCACTTCTCCACCCTGGAGTGGTGTCAGAAGAAGCCTAAGGGAGCATCAAGACTTCTGCCATCAAACAGTGGTGACCAGGCCACCCTCACTGCAGTGTCAAATTTCTACCCTCAGCAGGTGGTCATGAAACAGCATTTCCCTCTTCCGGAGGAGTGGTGTCATCAAAAGCCAACTACAACAGAGGTTTAAATTAAAACCGGAATAGCATAACAAAATACAAAGACGTCCAGCTTTCAATTTTAAAAAATATTCATCAGGCCAGGCTCAGTGGCTCACGCCTGTAGTCCCAGCACTTTGAGAGGCCAAGGTGGGTGGATTGTTTGAGGCCAAGAGTTTGAGAACAGCCCGGCCGACATGGTGAAACCCCGTCTCTACTGAAAAAAAAAAAAAATTAGCTGAGCATGGTGGCACATGCTTGTAGTCCCAGCTACTTGGCAGGCTGAGACACGAGAATCATTTGAGCCTGGGAGGTAGAGGTTGCACTGAGACAAGATCACACCACTGCACTCCAGCCTGGGTGACAGAGTGAGACACTGTATTAACAACAACAACAACAAAATACTCATCATACCAAGAACCAGGAAGACCTCAAACTAAATGGAAAATATATATATATCAATAGTGGTCAAGATTGAGATGACAGAGATAATAGATTAGATTACAGAGATTTTGAAGTATCCATGACAAACTTGTCCAACTTGCAGCCCAGGACATCTTTGAATATGTAAAAAGCAATTTGTAAACTTTCTTAAGACATTATGAGGTTGGTTTTTTTTTGTGTGTGTGATTCTTAAAAATCTCATCAGCCGTCATTAGTGTTAGTGTATTTTATGTGTAATTCTTCTTCTAGTGTGGCCAGGGAAGCCAAAAAAGATTGGACACCCCTGATCTATGATAAAAATTATTTAATAATAATAATATGCTTTAAGCATATTACAAACTAGAAGGCCTCAGGAAATAAACTGAAATTCTCAGCAAAGAAATAGAAGTTATAAAAAAAATGGAAACTTTAGGACTGAAAAGGACAATATCAAAAAGAAAAACTCAGTGGATGGGCTCAATGACAAAATCGATAAGATGGAAGAAACCACTAAGTCAGTGAAATAGAAGACAGAACAACAGAAATTACCTAATCTGAACAGCAGAGAGAAAACAGACTGACAAAAAGGAGCACGGCCTCTGGGATGGAGATCTTTTGTGGATTTATAACAAAAGATCTAACACTGGTGTCATTGGAGTTATGAAAGGATAGGAAAAAGATAAGGGGACTAAAAAAGTGCTTGAAGAAACTTTCCTCAGCTGCCACCAAGGTGCTCGGTCCATCCGCGTCCAGCAGCACCAGCCCCACACTCACCCGCGCCATGGCCTTCGTCTCCCAGCTCGCCTGCATCTACCTGGCCCTCATTCCGCACGATGATGAGGTGACCGTCATGGAGAATAAGATCAATGCCCTCATTAAAGCAGCTGGTGTAAACGTTGAACCCTTTTGGCCTGGCTTGTTTGCAAAGGCCTGGCCAAAGTCAACATGGGGAGCCTCCTCTGCAGTGTAGGGGCTGGTGGACCTGCTCCAGCAGCTGGCTCTATCTGTACCAGCAGGAGCTTCTGCCCGCCTCTGCTGCTGCTGCTCCAGCTGAGGAGAAGAAAGTGGAAGCAAAGAAAGAAGAATCCGAGAAGTCTGATGGTGACATGGGCTTTGGTCTTTTTGACCAAACCTCTTTTATAATGTGTTCAATAAAAAGCTGAACTTGAAAAAAAAAAAAGTACTTGAAGAAATAATGGCTTAAAAACATCACAAGCATAGCAAAGATATAAACCTTCAGTTGAAGAAGCTGAGAGAAGCCCAAATAGGATAAATAAGCCCAACGAAATGCATACCAAGCCACTTAATAAACATTTGAAAGCTGCAACCACAAAACAAACATCTTGAAAGCAGTCAGAGAAAAATGACACATTAACTAGAAGAGAAAAATGATTCAAACCACAGCAGCATTCTCATGAGAAAAACCGTGGATGCCAGAAGAAAGTGCCACAAAATTTTTCCTCTCCTGCTGAAAAGAAAGAACTGTCAATCCATAATCCTCTGCCCAGCAAACAATTTTCCTGAGGCATAACGGGGAAATGAAAACATTCTCAGATGAAGGAAAACTGAGAGAATTTGTCACCAGCTGACAAACTCTAACAGAATGATTAAAAGGAATTTTCTAAATGAAAGGGAAACGATAAGAAAAGGAACCTTGGAATATCAGATAAGAACAAAACGTGGTAAGCAAACATGTAAGAAATACAATAGACTTGTCTTCTCTGATTTTCTGAAAAAATTTTTTTTTCCTGAGACAAAGTCTTGCTCTGTTGCCCAGGCTGGAGTGCAGTGGCACGATCTTGGCTCACTGCAACCTCTGTCTCCTGGATTCAAGTGATTCTCCTGCCTCAGCCTCCCGAGTAGCTGGGATTACAGGCATGTGCCCCCTTCTTGACTAATTTTTGTATTTTTAGTAGAGATGGGGTTTCCCCATGTTGGTCAGGCTGGTCTCGAACTCCTGACCTCAAATGATCTGCCCACCTCGGTCCCCCAAAGTGCTGAGATTACAGGTGTGAGCCACTGCACCCATCCTTCTGAATTTTTTTGATTGTTTTGATTGTTGAAAAAAAAATGTAACAACGTCCGATATGATTCTAAATGTACATAGAGGAATTAGCTAAAAAACATTAAAAATTGGGGAGAATAAAGGAACATGAAGAGACATAGGGTTCCATACTTCACTTTACTCAAATTGGTAAGGTGATAACACCGGAAGGCTATAATAAGTTGTGTGAATATAATTTTATCATCAACTAAAAAGAGCTGCACAATAATGCATTCAAAAATATTTAGAGCTAGGTGCGGTGGCTCACACCTGTAATCATACTTAGCAGTTTGGGAGGCTGAAATAGGAAAATTACTTGAGCCCAGGAGTTTGAGACCAGCCTGGGCAACATAACAAGACCCTGTCTCTAAATAATAACAACAACAATAATAATAATGATAATAATAATAAAAACATAGTCGGGCATATTAGCACGTATCTGTGTTCTCTCTTCAGGAGGCTGAGCTGGGAGGATCACTTAAGCCCAGGAGGCTGAGGCTGCAGTGAACCATTTTCATGCCACTGCATTCCAGACTGGGTGACAAAGCAAGACTGTAAAAACAAGCAAACAAACAAACAAAAAAACTTAGAAAATTGAAATGGATTTTTAAAAATATTAATGCAATCCACTGGAAGGCAGGAACAAGAAAAAAAACCCACAAAAAAGAAAATGGCATACTTAAGCCCTATCAGTAATTACATTAAATATACCATCACATATCGGTAATTACATTAAATATAAGTAATTACTTTAATATACTATTTAAAAGACAGAGGCCAGCAGAGTGGATAAAATCATGGCTCAACTACATGCTATCCTCAAGAAACTTGCTTCAAATATAACAACATAGTCAGGTTGTAAGTAAAAGAATAGAAAAAAGATGTGTTGTGCAAAATTGATTAAAGGAAACCTGGAATAGGTATATTAATTTCATATGAAGCAGACGTCACTACAAGGAAAAGTGGAAGCAATAAAGGGGGTCATTAGATAGTAATGAGGAGCTCATTTTTCCAAGAAGACGTAGCAAACTTAAATGTGTATGTATCTAACAAGAGAGATTCAGAATACATGAGGCAAATGGATAGAACTGAAAGAAGAACTAGACTATTCCATTATTAGAGCTGAGACTTTAACACTCCTTTATCAGTAGCTGATAGATCGGTAGATCAAGCAGGCAGAAAAATCAGTAAGGATGTAGATGACCTGAACAACGTGATCAATCAACTTGACCTGATTACAGGATATTCCAACTAACAGCAAAAAGCATGGTGTTTTGCTTTTCATGGTCTCAAGTTCCCATGAAACATTCCCTAAGACCATATTTTGGGCCATTAAACACATCATACTAAGTTTTAAAAAACAGACATTATACCAAGTATGTTCTCTGATCATAATGGAATCAAATTAGAAATCAATAAGAAAAAACTAAAAGGAAAATCTCCAAACATTTGGAAATTAAACAACACACTTTAAATAATATCATTGAAGGATCTTCTGGAAAATAAAAAAAAAATAAACAATAAAAATAAAATGTAACATGTCAATTTGTGGAACACTGCTAAAGCAGGGCTGAGAGAAATATTTATAACATAAATGTATACATTAGAAAAGATGAAAATTTCCAAATCAATCATCTAAACTCCAAACTCTAGAACATAGAAGAAGAGCAAAATAAACCCAAAGCAAGCAAGAGTAAGAAAATAATAAAGAGCATAAATCAATGGAATTGAAAACATTCAAATAATTTAAAAACCAATGAAACAAAGAGCTGATTCTTTATAAAAATTGATAAATTGACAATTCTGTAACAAGACAAAAAAAAAGAAAAGACACAAATTGCCATTTTCGGGAATGAAGCAGGGGAAATGACTACAAAACCTGCAGACATCTAAAGGATAAAAGGATACCATAAACTTAAACACATAATTTGACATCTTATACAAAACTGATGAGTGTCTCAAAAACCACAAGGTATTACAACTCACCCTGTATGAAATGGATAATTTGAATAGCCCAATCAATGACTATTAAGAAAATTAAATTCATAATTTAGAAATCTCTAAAAACGAAATCTCCAGGTTCATGGTTTCACTGGAAAAGTCTACCAGACTTTTAAAAAATTCAATTATACACAGTCTCTTCCAGAAAACAGGAGAGAATATCTCTCAATTCATTTTATGAAGCTATTATTACCCTGATGTGAAGACTAGAAAAATAACGTAGAGAAAAGAACACAACAAACCAATATCCTTCATTAAGATGTAAAACTCCTTAGCAAAATATCACAAATAGAATTTAGCAATATATAAAAATAATTATACACCATAACCAAGTGGGTCTATTTCAGAGATGCAGGCTGGTTAAATATTCAAAAATTAACCCTGTAATCCAGCAAATTAACAGGATAAAATAGAAAAATCACATGATCATATTAGCCAATATAGAAAAGCTAGTAGGCAAAATTCAAAACTTATTCATAATAAAAACTTTCAAAAAACAGGAATGGAAGAGAAATTCCTCAACTTGATAAAGAACATCTACAAAAACTTTAGGCCAGGTGCTGTGGTTCATGCCTTTAATCTCAGCACTTTGGGAGGCTGAGGTGCAAGGTTCACTTGGAGACCAGGAGTTTGAGATCATCAGCTGGACAACATAGTGAGACACTATTTCTACAAAAATTTAAAAAATTAGCCAAGCATGGACAATAGAGGGAGACACAGTCTCAAATAATAATAATAATAATAATAATAATAATAATAATAATAAGTTTATATGTTGTTGTAAAAGAGTGAATGTTTTCCTCTAAAATTGAGAACAAGGTGAGGATTTATTTAACATAATGTTGAAATTTCTAGTCAGGGCAATAAAGCAAGAAAAGGAAATAAGAGATACACAGATCAGAAAGGAAGAAATTAAAGCTTCCCCTCTTTGCAGATGGTATTATATTTACCTGTTAAATCCCAAAATATCTGGAAAAAAACCTTCTAGAACTAAGAATCGAGTCCAGAAAGATTACAGGATATGCAATAAATATACAAAAGTAATTACATTTTTATATACTAACAGTGAACATGTGGATGCTGAAATCAAAAACACAATACCATTTAAAATTGCCCAAAAATTAAATAGGTGTTAATCAAATAAAGTTTGTTCAGGACTTGTATGCTGAAAACTGCAAAATGCTGGTGAAAGAAATAAAAGAAGATGTAAATAAATGGAGAGACATACTTCAAATCCATGAAGAATAACCTTGTATAAAAGCCAATTCTCCCCAAATTGATACACAAGTTTAATGAAATTCCTTTCAAAACCCCAGCAAGATTTTTTTGTAGATATAGAGATAATTCTAAGATTTATAAGTAAAGCAAATGAAATAGAACAGGTAAAACAATTTTGAAAGAAAAATAATGTGGGAGGAATTTATTTTATGTTTATATTATATATTCAAGACATTATATAACTGCGGTAAACAGAACTGTGTGGTATTGGTAGAAGGATAGACATGTAGATCAATAAAACAGAATAGAGAATCCAGAAATAGATCCACACAAATAGACACAATAGATTTTTGACAAACATGGAAAAGCAATTCAACTGAGGAAAGATAGCTTTGTCAAGAAATGGTGCTAGAGCTATTGGACATTCACGGGCAAAAAGGAAGTTCCACCTAAGTCTCACAACTTATACAAACACTAATACAAAATGGAAGATTAAACAAAAAAAAATTAGGAAAACAGTAGGAGAAATTATTGGATATCTTGGTCTAGGCAAAGAGTTCTTAGATTTAATACTATAATCTATAAAAAGTTGATAAATTGGACCTCATCAAAATTAAAAACTTTTTTTTTCTGAAAAAGACCTTGTTAAGAGGGTGGAACAACAAGCTGCAGAGTAAAAGAAATTATCTGTAAACCACATATCCAAGAGAGGACTAGTATGTAGAATATAAAAAGAACTGAAAAAACAATAGCAAAAAAATTAATTAGAAAATGGTCAAAAGACATGAAGAGACGTTTCACAGAAAAGGATGTACCTACACCAAAAAAGCATATGAAAACATGTTCAATACCATTAACCACCAGGCAGACACAAATGAAAATCAACACATACTATCAGAATGGTGAACTAAAAAATAGAAACACTAATGTTAGCAAGGATGGGAAGAAACTGAATCACTCCTACTTTGCTGGTAGGAATGTAAAATGGCTCAGGCCCTCTGGAAAATAGTTTGGCTCTCTCTCTCTCTCTCTCTCTCTCTTTCTTTCTTTCTTCTTCTTTCTTTCTTTCTTTCCTCTCTTTCTTTCTCCTTCTTTCCTTCCATCCTTTCTTTTCTCTCCTTCCTTCCTTCCTTTCTCTCTCTTTCTTTCTTTCCTTCTTTTTTTCCCTCCCTTCCTTCCTTCCTCCTTTCCTTTCCTTTCCTCCTTCCTTCCTTCCTTCCTTCCCTCCCTCCCTCCCTCTCTCCTTCCTTCCTTCCTTCCTTCCTTCTCTTTCTTTCCTTCCTCCTCTTGCTCTCCCTCTTTCTTTCTTTTTAAATTTCATTTTAATTTTTGAGATGGAGTTTCACTCTTTCACCCAGGCTGGAATGCAGTCATGCAATCTCGACTCGCTACAACCTCTGCCTCCTGGGTTCAAGTGATTCTCCTGCCTCAGGCTCCTGAGTAGCTGGGCCTACAGGTGCACGCCACCATGCCCGGCTAATTTTTTTTTTTTTTTTTGTATTTTTAGTAGAGACAAGGTTTCAGCACCTTGGCCAGGTTGGTCTTGAACTCCTGACCTCGTGATCATTCAGTACCTCGTGGTATTGAAATTACATCTTCAATAATAGAAAACATTTTAAATAGAACCCCAAAAATGGCATCATTAATTGGTATTTTCAATATTTTGTCACAGCAGGAAATATTCAGGGTTATTTTTAAAAAGATTCACTCTTTTCAATCTGTGCCTTGGTCTATACATAGCACTATATAGAGCACGTTCAGTGCCAAAATAATTAGGATTGGCACAAAAGCACTTGGCCTTAGCTGTAGTTTTGTTTTTGTTTTTGTTTTTGTTTATTTTGTGAGACGGAGTCTTGCTCTGTCGCCCAGGCTGGAGTGCAGTGGCGTGATCTTGGCTCACTGCAACCTCTGCCTCCCAGGTTCAAGTGATTCTCCTGCCTCAGCTTCCTGAGTAGCTGGGACTACAGGTGCACGCCACCACGCCTGGCTAATTTTTTTCGTATTTATAGTAGAGACAAGGTTCAGCATCTTGGCCACACTGATCTTGAACTCCTGACCTCATGATCCACCCATCTCAGCCTTCCAAAGTGCTGGGATTATGGGCATGAGCCAACGCGCCCAGCCTGAGCTGTAGTTTTGACTATGCATAAGTGCATTCATGTTGTCAATCTTTAATGAATTGGGAAATTTCCGGAATTGGAATCCTCTTTGATCTACTTGGACCTTCCGCCTCATCCACCTCTTGACCAATGCTGGTACTCTCTGCTAATAAAGAATAAAAAGTATTATCTCTACCTGTCAACAGATACAGCAACTGTGTCTGGACTAGATTGATGAGGTCTGTGCCTATCCAGTCAAGAGCAAGTTTTTAATTTATCGGTCAATAAACATTTTCTTTATCTCCTATGTCCTTCATAGAGGCAGTTAGACAGTTAGACATGGCCTGTGTGTAGCTGGAAAAAAATATATGTGTTGAGGGCAAGAATGATCCACTAGGATTTTCTTTATGCCTACCAGCTAGCATATGGAATTGATTAATCGATTAATAAATAATTTCTTCTAATGTGTTCCAATATGTTAGCTGACCCAAAATTCATAGTTATATCTGAACATTTTACACACTTATTACTTATTTTATTTTCTTTGAGTCTAAAGAACCATAGAACTAAAACATAAAAATATAAAATGGTCTTTAAAAAGGGATCCAATATCCCCATCCTAAGGAAACACTGCGGACTTAGTCTTCTCTCGATTTTTCTACAACTTGCTTTATCAAAATAAAGGCTGCACATCAAGGAACCCTATTTTCCTTCCTTCTCTTAACTCCGCATTTCCCACACTTACTGTCACCATCCCACACAAGAGGCAGATGTGATGTTTCTCTGAATGCGACTTGGGAAAAGCGTCTCTGGTTGATAAGGAATCCTCCTGAGCTCCAGTAGAGGGCAGGAAATAATCCTGAGGGTGGTCTCCATTACCTGTTATCTCCTCATTATTGTCATCTTTGCTGCCTTGCTGTTTTTGCTGCCTATGTTTAAAGCTTCTTAGGCTTTGAAGAGAGACAAAATGCCTGCTTTGCGTCTGAAGAGATATTTTTATGATTTCTGGAACTTACACAACAAAGATTTAAAATCTAGTTAAATCCCCATGATCTTGAGAAAATGTCTGCTCAAGGAACAGCCAAGGAGCTCTACCACAGAACTCTAATTTGTTTTCATTGTACCTTGCCAGAGGGTAGGGAAATATATTTTTACCTTTCCTATCCTCAGAATACAGTAGTAGTAATTACAGTGAATATCGGGCTTCTATCCTGTTGATTTGAAGATTCAAGTTCTATCAACAAAACCCAACATTTTCTGTGACTCTGCTCTTAGGGCAAGGGGCAGAGAACTCTAAAGAGCAACAACCTAGAAAGAAAATGTAATCAACCAGATAATTTGCTTTTTGCCATGACATCTGCAAATGCATTTAAATGACTGCTGAACAACATTTTTAAAGTCTCGTAGGCAAATGCTTCAAATGTGTCTGAGGTTTACTGAAAGGAAACATATCTGTTTTGATTATTTTGTTTCCATTGACCTTTGAGATTTCATAGGTGTTATTAGCTATGGAATATTGGAAGAAGGGCTTTATATCATAAGTTTGATCCAGTTTCAAACTGTGAGCAGTAGTTAATCTTTTTAATTCTACGAAAACTGAATAATTTTCTCTAGATATACCTGATGTATAAAAATCCAGAAGTAACAATACTCAATTACATGTTATTCGTTTTAGAAAGTGAATTATTTACTTAAAAATATACCCACTCATAAAAATACAAAATCATATACACATCACGAAGTTTCTTTGAGTAGCTGTTTTAGTGCACATAAAGTGTGGTTTCATTCACATACACAAAAACAATGTCTTCCTACTCTGCTTTACGGGACTATAATAAGTTCATAGAACAAAACACATTTATATTCATAGCAAGGCAGAATAACATATTCGTTTCATTCAAAATTTGACATTTTGCTTTTGAATTCCACTTTTGCTCTCTTTTCTGCATTTTTTTTATGATGAAACATAAAAGCTTTACAAACTGGAAGGAAGCTGTAGTTTACACCCATTGTTATGTCTGCAAAGCACTCATTCTTTCTGGAAAATGCCTCCATCGATACCTCTCGCCAGCATGACCATTTTTATGCACAGTGATCCATCTTTTCTTGCCACAGTTGGCTGATACAGGAATGGGCACCTCCCTGCAGCTGAGACCCTTCATCAGGAATTAAGACTTAGGACTACCAGATTTCAGCCTCAAATGGCTTGCCGTCTTCAGTGGCAGAGATTTTAACCCAGGAGCTGTGAGCCTTCATGACCCACTTTGTGGATGGAAAATAGCAAAGGTTGTTTCCTAGAGAGAAATGAAGATGTCCAGAAAGGAACAAGGATGACAGTCTCTGCCTCCATGAGTCCTTGAGGCTCAAATACATCCTTTCCCTTTAGTTCTGGGTACCTTTTTGCAAATTCCTTCTTTGATAAGTTTATGTTTTTATACTTCCCTCAAAGATCACTCTTTACAACCAAAGGCGCCCTGATGAAGTAACTTAAATTTTGTTGTTGTTGTTATATTAATCTTAATAGATATTAGCAATTTTTTTAAATTAAAAAAATGTCGATGCCTCTAGCCCAAAACCACCAGGAACACGCCTATAGTCGAACAAGTCAACTTTATTCTTTCTTGAGGGTAGGGAGAATGCACGCCATCGGGAACCATGGGGTGTCTCAGTAATAGGGTTTTAGGAAGAATCTATTATAGGATTTTGGCATTGGTAGTCATGGAGAGGATCTGAGGAAGTGGGCCTTTGCTGTAGATTGGGTGCTGTCAGGAAGTAGGGACAATTCCATGATCTGGTATCTTTTTTTTTTTTTGAGACAGAGTCTTGCTCTGTCGCCAGGCTGGAGTGCAGTGGCGCCATCTCAGTTTACTGCAACCTTGAACTCCCTGGTTTGATTCTCCTGCCTCAGCCTCCCGAGTAGCTGGGATTACAGGCACGCACCATCATGCCCAGCTAATTTTTTTTTTTTTTTTTTTTTTTTTTAGTAGAGGCAGGGTTTCACCATGTTGGCCAGGATGGTCTCCATCTCCTGACCTCGTGATCCACCTGCCTCGGCCCCCCAACATGCTGTGATTACAAGCGTGAGCCACCATGGCCAGCCTGATTGGGTATCTTAATACATTTTTTCTACAGGAGGACAGATTAGACAAGACTAAATATGGGATTGATAAAGAAGCAGCAGTCGCTCATGTTATCCAGGATGGAATTTGATATTTTATGGCTCAGCCCATGTTCATGTTTTGTTTGTGTTCAGATCTGATTACAGAGTGGTCTTGTTTTTATCTTGACCTATGAGGGTTCTAGAGCGGCCTTGTCCGATGTTAATGTTCTTCTATGAAATTGTTCATATTTACCGGGGAAGCACCAAGACATAGCTGTGAGTGCCCAGCCAGTTCCTGGAAGCCAGTGGCTGCTTTTCTCTTTTTTCAGTACCTGCTTTTGGCCAAAGGCAGACAGAACTAGGACACCGGCCATTAATTGGTGATATCCAGATTTTTGCCATTGCTGAGATTTCTTAGATCAAGGGGTTAGAGAACATAGTCTGTAGCTGGGCTGGAGTTCATCTCTCCTGCTCCTTTGGTTGCAGGTTGCTTTGTTGAACCCTCAGATGTGACAATGGCTGTGCAATCATATTTAAGGCTCTGGACAGGACACAAGTACTCAAACAAAATGTTATTCTTAGATATTAGCAATTACTTATTGGAAAGATTGCGGAGAAATTTAGTTCATTAATTCAGCTTTACAAAAGGGTAATAAGCTAGCTTTAAGCAAATCACTTCATTTCTCAAACAGAAAGTGCAGTGTTTTAAATTCAACTGAAATTCTGCAGTGTTTTAAATTACAGAAATTCTGCAGTGTTTTAAACTGAGTTTAATTTAAAAATTAAAGAAATTCAATTGAGTTTAATTTAAAGAAATTCTGCCGTGTTTTAAATTAAATTGAGTTAAAATTATAATTGCATGAAGAACTTTTTAAATTATGATAATGAGAGATACACTGTGGTGTCATAACATACTAGATGGAGTCACCATTAGAGCTGACTTTTGCAGCATTTGGAGTCTTTTCTGTATAGAGTAGATGTCCATAAATAGTGACTCATGCCTTCAGTAAACATTTAACGATGATCTGTGTTGAAGCACTTTGAAGAGAATGGTGGAAACGTGATGAGTATGATGTCGTTTCTTCTCTCAAGGAACTGACAGATCAGTTAATTTGCTTCGCTCGACATTCTTTCTTTCTTGTTCCTAAAAGTGCAGATCCTCAGCCAGACTTCTACAGAAACGCAATAGATGTTTATTACATGCTATTTGATGATAATAAACATTTATTGTGCCTACTTCAAGGAACCAAGAATAATGTTGGAAAAATGATTTTTAGTATATAGAAAGTCTTCTATTTAGTGAGAGGCTCTAAGAATAGTTGGCTGAGCCTGGTGGCTCATGCCATGTAATCTCAGTGCTTTGGGAGGCTGAAGCAGGAGGATCACTTAAGGCCAGGATTTCAAGACAAGTCTGGGCAACATAGCGAGACCCCATCCTCCAAAAAATAATAATTAAAAAAAATTGCCAGGCATGGTGGCTCACACCTGTAATCCCAGCTACTTGGGAGGCTGGGGCAGGGGGAATTGCTTGAGCCCAGGAAGTTGAGGCTGTGATGAGGTGATTGTTGCACTGCCTTGCAGCCTGAGTGAGACCCTGTCTTCAAAGGAAAAAAAAAAAAAGAAGAATAGTTATAACATCAAAAATCATGGATTATGGATTATTTATGATGTTCACTAAATAAAAATATTTGTATTGTCAGCACTGTGTCTATGTGGTTCTGAGGCTTCAGCAAAGTTATTTGGGCAGTACAAAGAGCTTTTCCATTTCCCTGAAAGAGAAACATTGCAAAGGTCAGCGTCTTTGCCTCAGGAATAATTTGCGCACCTTCTGTGGTGATTAAGAGCTCAAGTTTTCACTAATGTCTTTAGCTGAAAATTATGAAAATACTTTAGTTTTGTAAAGGATACAAATCAAATGTGTTCTATTTTGCTTGCTTACAAAGTCCTCATATCTTATATTTACAAATATTTTGCAATTTTTTTCATGAATGCTTAATATTTTTGTGCACCTCTAATTCAGATTTAGTTTGTGGATAGCTGTAGGTGACACTTGTAGCTGAAGATGTGCTCTAATCCTGGGGAGGGGTGCAGACGTGGACCATAATGGAAGTAATACTGGCTTAGGACAGAGCCTGGTCCAGGCCTTTGCACTCTGCAGGGGGCACAGGTAAGGAAGTTCGTTTGCCATTCAGATCCGTGGCATGGGTGAAAAAATAATGTTGAAGTTGAAGATCAATATAACATCATGTTTAATAATAGTGGTGTTTGAATTACATGCCAGTAGAATATTCTTTGCATGAAGGATACTATTCTTTTTAAACTCTCTCAAAATAGAATTTGGGGAGGGGAGTCTTGCTATTTATTCATTCAATCTTTTGCTGACATTTACTGATCATCTTTTACATGTCAGGCACTGGTTTTGGTGTTTGGGATCCAAAGATGAATAATACACGCTCCTGGCCTTCAGTGGACTTATACTGCAAAAAGGAAGACAGAGAAAAATAAAGACAGGATGATAAAACCATTGATAAGTAAAAAGAATGATAAAGATGTTAATAGGACATAAATAAAAAACACTTTACCTAGTAAGATAGGGTGGGGTGGGCACAACAGGCTTCCTGGAGTAGATAATGTTTGAATTGAACTTTATGGCCTCAGTTGGGATTCACCACAGGAAAAAGAGATGAAGATAGAAGAGCATTAGCAAAATCATGGAAGGAAGAAACAGTATAGCAGGTAGAAAACTATGAGCAGTGTGATGAGGAAGAATTCTGCTTGTTTGTTTTTGCTTGTTTTCATTTTAAATAATATACTGCTAGGATTCGACAGTAATAAAACCTCTACTGCTTCTGCTGAGCAGACGGAGCACAAAGCTCTGCAACTCTAAAAGTGACATATGCCTGTATAAATTTTCCATAGGCTACAGTCAAAGTGTGATTTCAAAAAATTCCACAGGTTACTTTGAGGGCTCCAAAATCAAGGTGAATAGAATGCTACAATATTCTACATATACATTGTATGTGAAAAACTTCAGCAGACCCAGCTGTTTATTTATTTATTTATTTAATATAAAGCTGGGAAATTGCTGTAAAGGTGGCATTCCTACTACACTTCTCTGGACTGTAATGCTCCATTTTAAATTTGAGTCATGCTTCTCAAGATGACTGTATAGGAGCACGTTTCTCTTTCAGTCTTCTGGTTCCAATAAGATACTGCATTTTTTTCCTCTTTCTCTCTCTACCTATCTCTTCAAGGAGTTGAGGTCTTACTCTTACAGATGGAGCGTAGGTTAACATGGTGAGTCTGAGTAAGAATTTAACAATTTAAAAATCCATAACCTAAAACCATAAATATGTTGGGGTGATCACACAATAAAAAAACTACTACAGCATCTGCCAAGTGGCACTAGCAGTTGGTCAAGTCCAATTAAATTGACTCCTTCAGAGCTGAACTGAGAATACACTTGTGACAGAAATACTCAAAAGTAGGCTAAGAAAGAAAGTTTCCTATTCTCTGAATTAAACATACTTTTAAATTAGGCTTCTTTGTATTTCTTTCTGCCCAGAAAAAAAAAAAGAGAAGGAAAGAAAGCATAACAGAACAGAATATTTTTAAAAACTTAGTCTCTAAGAGCATTTTTCAAGTCATTTTTCACAATAAAAAATATGTATAGTCCTGGAATGAATGTTTGGCTGTCTTCAAAAGAATGGAAAATTTCCAGTGGCTGCTCACATATGTTCCACAAATAGATGCTCAACTCTGAAAAATGAGCAGGATGCTTGGGGCTTGTGCAGAAGATTTGTGTATCTGGGAATCGACATTGGTCGAGGATCACTACATGTATATGTGAAAAGCTGAGTTCTCCTTTTCTTTTTCAACGGGAAGATCGTGCTTCCAGATAACTTAGACTATAAGGATGAACACAACACCGGGACACGGTCAACTGCCTTCTGGAGAATGATCTCCTTTCCTTTTGACTCTCAGAGCTGTTTTAGTAAAACTTCCTTTAGGATCTGGATGAGTCTGTCTTCCCAAATGATTTAAATCCATGGCAGCTGTAAAAGGAACACAAGTTCAAGTAAATACTTGGAGTTATTTTTTAAATGCATGCATGCTGAAATTGACATTGAGTATGAATGTTCTCATAACTTTTGGGACTTTATTGTCAAGTTTAATAATCAAATTTATTCTTAAATTGATTTTGAACTGGTTTAATTCAAGCAGCTAGAATTATTTTGCCAATGTTAATGTAATTAATTTGCCAAATCTCTGAGGTGGGTAGACAGCAACTCTAGCCAGCCTCCAGGAGAGGCTGAAATGGAATCTTGGTTCACACTGAAGTTGGATTCAATTCACGCAGGCATAACACAGTTTACTATGTATGCAAACAATTCACATACATATTTTTCCTATTTTATGTAGAAAAGAGTTATGCAGAAAACCAATTTTAAATACAAATGAATGTCTCAAGCAAATCAGTTGCTAAATCTCCCATTTCTGCTCTTATTTTCATCATTCTATTCATCTATGCTTCCGGGCTAGAAACCTTGACTTCTTTTTTAATCTCTCCTCTTATAACCTTTATACTTAATTAGTCGTAAAGTCCTGAAGCAAGTCTGTAATTTTTTAAGAAATTCCTTTGTACACTGAACTAAGACCTTTTCCCTTCATTCTTGGATTGCAACTAGTAGACATGTCGACTGCCTTGCCTTCTTTTTGACTACAAGGCATTTCATATATATTGCCAGTCATACTCCTCAAACTTACTTTGATAATGTCATTCTTCTGCTCAAAAATACTGCATGTCTCTTTCTCTGCTTTCCTTATGGGAAAAAGAAAATTTAATTCTTTAGCCTAGAATTCAAGACCTGCTGAATATACTGTGCACTCCATTATTACTTTCAATTTTCTATTATTCCCAGCACTTACATATAGACAGTGTGCAGTAAATTATTTCTGTTGACTGCTTTTCCACCTTTTAGTTTTTACGTAGGCCCCTTCAGCAACTAAATTTCTCTCTTATTCATAGATAAAAATACATCCTTCAAAATCTAGCTCAAACACTGTTTTCTGCAGACCCTCTCTTGTCTCTTCTGTGTGAAGTAGAAACATATTCGCTCATACTCTGTATTCATCACACATTGTTAAGCACTTACTATGCTCCAAATAATCAAAGATGAATATGACACCCTGCTTCAAGGTTCTTACTTTGGGGCATTCATCAAATAAACAGCTGGGGCAATGGTGTGTGATCAACACAGTAAAAGACTGCATGGGTTCCAATGAGGTTTCATGGACAGTACTGTGAACTCAGTGGATGAGGGGAAGGGCCAAGGCAAGTTCTGTCATGTCAGTGAATCTTGAGTGTCTTAAAAATAGTGGGAAGACATTTTGGTCAGGGAGAATACTGCTGTGGAGACACAGAGACTTGAAATACGTAAGAGGGTTCAAAAACCAAAAACAAATTTGGTTTGGCTTGAGAGGGGATACAAGGATGAGGTGGGTACAACCAAAAATGAGACAGGAACCACCTTATAAAATACTTAGCTGTGCTAAGACTTGTACCTGAAATATAGCAGATGCTTAATAAACACTTATTTAGTAAACAAATCACTTTCTACTAGTACAGTAAATTTTATTTCCATTTAAATATTTCATATTTAATAATTCACTAGTTTACACCTTGGTTTATTGATGGACAGCTAAGTATCCATACTTTGTGTTTTCAGAATTCCATCTGGGGTAGATCCTTAATCTGTCATTGTAACAATTAGAAAAGTTCCTTCTAATATGAGCACCAAAGGTGGAGAATTCTTAAAGTTAATATGTATAAACAAAATGTTCACATCTGTTTGTGTTTTTCTTTTTTCTTTTTCTAGGTTCAGACATTGTTCAATGGTTGATAAAGAACTTAACTATAGAAGATCCAGGTAAATAAATCATTTTCCCATTGCAAGAACTTTTTTCTTAGTGGTTTTAAGAAATATGTTTCATCAGGGATATTTTAATATGGCACGCAAGCAAACCTCCTGAAAAATTATAATTCAGTTTGAACTGTGCTTTTAACATTTATATAAATTTTATGGTAGTCAAAACATATTTCACTGAAAGTTAGCATATTTGTACAATTTTTCACATCCTTAATTCTGCCATATTATTTGATTCAGGTCATTGGTGATCATTAGACTGGATCAGCTGCATACATGTCCATAAAATAATTGTACATATAATTTATGGCAAGTGATTATGAATTAATGAACTTTCCCTCTATAAGACACATACATCTCATTAACTTATAATTTTGCCTTAACTACATCTTTAAATACAGTTTGAAATCAGTATTTTATTTGTAATTCTGATTTTTTTTTTATCGTGCCTACGTGGTGTGTGTGTGTGTGTGAGAGAGAGAGAGAGAGAGAAACGCTCTATTTAAGTCATAAACCTGTTCACCGTGTTGGACATTGTGTCTATTCTGTAGCAGAAAACTAATTTCCAAAGTAAGGGAACAATTTTTATGAGTTCACACTTTGCATTGCCTGGAACAAGATCCTACATATGCAAAGCATTTAATGACATTTTTTTTTTTTTTTTGAGGCAGAGTTTCACTCTTGTTGCCCAGGCTGGAGTGCAGTGGTGCAATCTCGGCTCACTGCAACCTCTGCCTCCTAGGTTCAAGCAATTCTTCTGCCTCAGCCTCCCGAGTAGGTGGGATTATGGGCGCGTGCCACCACATCAGGCTAATTTTTTTGTATTTTTAGTAGAGTCGGGGTTTCACCATGTTGGCCAGGCTGGTCTTGAACTTCTGACCTCAGGTGATCCACCCACCTCGGCCTCCCAAAGTGCTGGGAATACAGACGTGAGCCACCATGCCCAGCTACATTTAGTGGCTTTTTAAAAATATGTAAAACCTTTCACACGTGGCAAACAATTCACATCACTGAAAGAAAATAAGATGCATATTGTTCAGAGAAGATTCTGAGAAAACAGAAAACAATAGTTATGAAAAGCTGACATTACAGTGACTGCAGAAAAGGTCAGTGACATGCCAGCCTATGTAACACACCCTTCTATCGATAGAGAGGAACTTGGCATAGCTGTGGTTCCTGCCTCTAGTAATTATTGCCTTAAAATGGTTTAGAATTAACAGTATACGAAGATGCAAGGTTTTAATTTTTTCTCATTTTAAGCTAGCTTTATAAAGCAATACCATCAAAAGATGCAGCTCAAATTCTGTCCATAACGGCCTGTGTACACCCCCAGCTCATTTGCTACATGAGCTTTTAAAATACTCATTGTTGAAGATTAAATGGTATTAAAACAATTAGGTAAAGACAAAGCAGCTATTGCCAGCATCATATTATCACCAGGTGAAAGGGGAGATAATTAATAGGAAGGGAAGCTACAGTCTTACCAAGTTCACATTTCAGCCTCACTTCAGTGGCATGCCTGTTTTTTTAAAACTATAGGACCAGACAAATAATCCCAGTGCTAAAAAATAGATTGACACAGTCATGGCTAATCAGGAAACTACTGATTGGCAAAGACTATTAAGGATCAGAGGTGAAGTAGATTTAAAAGAGTATTATTTCTGTAAGGTAAAGACTGGGTCAGGCGCGGTGACTCATGCCTATAATCACAGCACTTTGGGAGGCTGAGGTGGGTGGATCACGAGCTCAGGAGTTTGAGACCAGCCTAGCCAATACGGTGAAACCCTGCCTCTACTAAAAATACAAAAATTAGCTGGGTGTGGTGGCACACACATGTAGTCCCAGTTACTTGGGAGGCTGAGACAGAAGAATCACTTGAACCCAGGAGGCGGAGGTTGCAGTAAGCCAAAATCACACCACTGCACTCCAGCCTGGGTGACAGAGCGCAACTCTGTCTCGAAACAAACAAACAAACAAACAAAAAAACCTGAAGGTGTAGTTCAGTAAAAATCTAAGAAACAGGAAAAATCTTCACAGATATCATAAGCTAGTAAGAAACAATCATTGTTTATAATTTACAGGTAGGATCTTGTTTTAGCTATAATGTGTATGGAAAACTGATTTTATTTGCTTGCTGAACACTTTGAGGAAGTTTTTAAGATTCATTAGAAGCTGTTATGAAGAGATAAAGTCAAATGTATCCAGGAAGGAACATACATGTTCTGTAGTCATATTTATGACAGGCTGAAAAATTAGTTTCTGATTTGTTGGTTTGTTTTTTTGAATGAAGTAATTCACCCTAGACAAAATCCAAGGCTCTGTACTGGTTTCAAGAAGAGTTAAGAAACATTAATGATTGTTCTGAATATGTAACAGATTGTGCACATGGAAAACGAATCAATCTGGTGGCTATTCTGATCCCAATTTGATGTGGTTAATAATGTAGCTGATATTATGAAAGTTACTTTGATGGCTGCCTATATGAAACCAATCATGCCTTTTGAAACTGGTCATGAAGGGAGACTAAGTGGTTATAATGCTAAGTCTAGTTTTAACTCTATCAAAAACTCCCTGAAGATGTTTTAAAATAAGAAAGAAACCCATGCCTAGTTTCTGTCTTGTGTGCTCTCTGGTAGCCAAGTGGTCGTTTGAAGATCTCTAGGGATCGTTTGATGTTTTAGAAGTCAATAATTCGCAGAAAGAGGGTTTTGTGGCAAGATGGAAGAAGAGACTAATTCTGGGTATGGGAGCAGGTTCTGATGGCCCATTTGAAGACAGGAGGAGAAGGTTGAATGATCTTCAGGACCATACTTAAGACCAATGAGTCTATATTATTTGCACACTTAGTGTTCAGTATTTTATCAATGAGCACTTAATAACTCATTTCTATTACAGCAATCCAGGACACATTTGGCTGAATATTTTATCAGAGATTTTGGTACCATTAGACATGTAGTCATATTTTGTTATTATTTTAGAATACAGATGGATTTGAACTTTTTGTTAAAATTTAGGGTTTTTTTTAGTTTACATATATGTATAATACACATATACGGAATTAGTCTAAAATGCTTTTCTTCTGCTTTGTGAGTACACTTTTATAAAATATATCTTTCTAGGAAAATTCCATTTCTTCTTTCACACTTTCATTCATCTAACAAATATTTATTGAGTTCTTACCATGGGCCAGGCACTGGGAATACAGAATGAATATTCTCTCTTTGAACAAATTGATTGTCCTTTGCTTCCAGAATATCACACTCATACTCTTCCATCCTTTTCACTGGCCATTTGGTTTGGTCTCAGTCTTCTGTGGTGGCTTTTCACTCTCAGCTAATCAGTAAATGTTGGAAGGTTCAGGTTTCTGTCCTAGGTTCCTCTCCTTTCTGCATCTACACACTGTTGCTAAGTGACATATGTTGAGAACGCTCCAATTCATCACTTTCATGCTGACCTCTCTGCAGTGCTCCACACTCACTTCTCCAGTGCCTAAGGCCTCTCCCCGAAAGGTCAAACTCAACACAACCAAAATGGAACCCCGATTTTTCCACTTCTCAAACCTACTCCTTATTGTAATCCCAAGCTCAGTTACAGAGTTGTCTTCTAATCAAGAATATACTCTATCTTTTCATGTCTTCAATTTTGATATGTGGTCTTTCAGGAGTGCTTTAAAGTTTTTAAAATATAGACTTTGCACTTTTCTTACTAAGCTTATTTTGGTTATTTTATTATGCGTTATTATTATATGTGGGTCTTTTCTTCCTATATATACTTTTTATTGTTTACATATATGAAAATGATTGATTTATATATGCTAATTTAATATGTCATCTCTTTGCTACACTATCTTTTTTTAAAAGAAATCTTAACTAACTTATTGGAAAACTACAATACTTTTCCCAGCAGTTTATTAGGATTATATGTAGTTGTTCAAAGCCTTTAATTATTTGGCAGAATGTTTTGTTGCCTGTGCATATGCTGTTTTTTAAAACTGATTTTTTATCCTGCCTAGATACCTGTAATGCCTTTTCTTTCCTTGAAATTCAAAATATAAATGGGCCATTGCCATTTCGTTGCTTGTTCTGTGATATATTTACAAATTTGGTGACTGATTTAAGTCTGTTGATTCAGGTTTTTCCTAGTTGAAGAAAATTTTTTTCTGTTTTGTTATTGAAGCTCATTTTCTACATTTATAAAATGCATATAATAATAACATCTACTACTTAGTGCTTTCCTGAGGGTTTAATAAGTATTACATACAGTGTAAAGCAGTTATTACCACATCTCTTACATAATAGTTCAGAAAATGTTGATTGGCAATTGTAGGTATTTTTGTATTTTTTATAATAATTGTAACTAACTATATGCCTGCTTATTTGTTCTCATTTCCTGTTTTGAAACAACATTTACTGATATGCTTCACTCTTTTCTACATCTCGATTATTATTTTCTCTGTTTTAAAATTCATTTTTTAGCTTTCTCTCTCCCTTCTCTCTTCCAGATTAAGTTTTTAAGTTTCTACATAATAACATTAATTCTAATTTTCTTCACTGCCGATTCAGCCTTTTACAGATGCTAATAGAGAATATATCTATTATCGCATGTTTAACTTTTCATCATTTTCTTATTTTTTCTAGTTCTCTATTTCTACCTTACTTTAGAAACTTCTCTTCTAATCATAGACTCTAAGCATAAAATTCTCTTGTAAGTTGTTTCATCGATTGCTTTATTACATCATGCCATTTAAGTTGAGTATTTTAGGTATATATAGATACTATTATAATCTTTATGCCATTGCATGTCTTAGAAATATTTGTGAATTTGTTTTGTGAATTTTTCTCATTTACTTTGTCTCTGGCATGAAGGACTCTACATGGAACTGATCTTTAGTTATTGACAGGGTGGATGGATTCTCCTTAGATTACTTAATGTATGTATATGTTAGTGGGATCGTCTCCACTTTGCAGCTGGAGTTGGCATTCTGGTTAATATAAATTTGCATTAATAAGTTAGCTTTTTGACAGACTAAGTATGGTGGGGAGCGAGCTGGACCTGGGAGCAATCCTTGCCTCAGGATGTCATCATGATATCATATTGTCACTGAGTGTGATGGACTTACTTCGTTGGAACATATTTCTGTCCTATATTCAACATTGTCCATTGCCAAGCTGCCTCCAAGACATGGCCATGGCTGATTTCTTCTGTGGTGTTTGCCCTCCACTGCGGGGAGAGAAGCTGTCCATATTTGCAGTGGTTTGATTAGTGCAGCCCCACTGCAGCTGTTTTTGGGTACTGTTGATCTACTACAGTGAATGGGATTCAAAGTGTTGTGCCGCCTTCTCACATATATTCTGCTGTTTCCACTCCGGCATTGAGGGTTTTATGAGTAATCTCCTGGAGTCTTCTCTACTTAGTACTGTGGTGCTGTCTCAGGAGAATGTTGCAATCTGGTCTTATATATGGAATATTGGTTAGACTTTCAGACCACGTGCTGCCCTAATTTATAGTGCCAATGCAGATTTTTATTTGTGTCAATTATTTGTTTGTGGCACTGATAGTTAAACTTCATGTTGCCATCATGTCAAAAGTTTATATTTTGATTTGTACCTTTCAGTCATATCAGTAAGAATCTAAAAGACGTGTATTTACGTGTGTGTGTTTGTGTTTTATATATATACACACACACACATATATGTGTGTATATATATATAATTCACATGCAAATGCAAAACACAGAATAAATTGCATTAGTCTTACAATTGGACTGTGGCGGAAAGATTAAATAAAATGACTACTTTGATTTCATAGGGAGGAAAATTAATGTGCAGCAATCATTGGATAAGGGCAGGGGGATTGGAAGGAAGAATTTAGTCCTTGGTGAACATACGTCTACATTGTTGAAATGTAGTACTCGTCAAGGTTCTCCAGAGAAACAGGACAAAGCAGTGTGTGTGTGTGTGTGTGTGTGTGTGTGTACAGATGGATAGATAGATGATAGATGATGGATAGATATAAATAGATAAATGAGAAACAGATGATACATAAATGATAGAGATAAATGATAGATGATAGATAAATGATAGATGATAGATAAATGATAGATGATAGATAAATGATAGATGATAGATAAATGATAGATGATAGATAAATGATAGATGATAGATAAATGATAGATGATAGATAAATGATAGATGATAGAAGATATAGATATATAGATAGATAGATGATAGATGGATGATAGATAGATGATAGATAGATAGATGATAGATGGATGATAGATAGATGATAGATAGATAGATGATAGATGGATGATAGATAGATGATAGATAAATGATAGATGATAGAAAGATAGATAATAGATGGATGATAGATGATAAAGAGATAGACAGATAGATAGACGATGGATGGTAGATAGATGATAGATAAATGATAGGTAGATGATAGAAAATATAGATAGATAGATGATAGATAGATGGATAATAGATGATAGATCGATGATAGATAGATAGATAGATAGATAGATAGATAGATAGATAGATAGATAGAGATTTTGAGGAATTTGCTCACACAATTTTGAGAATTGGTACTTCTGAAATTCATAGAGCAGGACAGCAGGCTGGAGACCTAGGCATGAACTCATGTTTAAGTAGGTCTGGCGGCAGAATTCCCTCTTCCTTGGAGAAAATCTGTTTCTTTTCTCTTAAGGCCTTCAGCTGATGGGATGAGGCCCACCCACATTACGGAGAGTAATCTGCTTTACTCAAAGTCTACTAATTCAAATCTTAATCTCATCCAAAAATACCTTCACAACAACATCTAGACTGGTGTTTGGCCAAATATCAGGGTACAGTGGCCTAGCCAGGTTGACGTATAAAGTTAATCATCACAGCACCCATTAGGAAGCATACCATCCACCACTAATGTCTTCTGTTGACAGTCCACCCCATTGCTTCCATGTTGTTACATGTTCCCATTGGCAGAGCCCCTTCCTAGCTATTGACACTCTTTGCTTTAGCCAGGCTCACTCTGGGGGCACAGCAACTAATCAGACCTCAAAGTAGGAAACTGTGCTGTGCTTCTGAAAGCCCTGTGCTATTTTGCTGTTTTACTCTCAGTTACGTGAAAGTAACTCCATTGCTCCCTTAGATTTTTGGCATATCTGGCACTTGGTAAGCTGTCAGCTAAATATTTTTCATTCTCTTGCCCTTCAGCCTCTAGCACTGGCTTCTTACAATGGTATTCTCAGGGTTACAAGCACAACGTGAGTTCCTGTTTGTGTCACATTTGCTATTGCCTCATCCACTAAGACAAATCCCCTGGACAAGTCCAAAGCCACTGTAAGGAAGGACTATACAATGCACGGACGCAGGACTGTGTGAGCAAATTGGGGCCATTACTGGCAACATTCTTCCACGTTCGCATTTCCTCTGCCTTTTAAACCTGCCCTTCTGTGATAAGTCCTACTATCCTTCGGGTTGAGTTTGCAAAATTTATCTTCCAGAACAGATTTATTGTTTTCTTAGTAAAATGCTTTATGACTAATATCATGTCATATTAATTATGGATAATATTTTGAGCAAATTTATCAAAATAAAAAGCTTCAAGAAAGTCTGGATCCTTCACACAATTATTGACAGATATCAATAATTCCTTGACATGACCTTGCTCATTTGTGCCCCTTGCTGCCTCTCACTGTAAGAGTCATCCTGACTAAGCTCATCTAGTGATGCTGACCAGGGGGAATAGTACTTTAAGACCCTCAATCTAATGAGTAGGCTAAGATTTGAAATGAGTCTTGCTGTCACTCCTGGGTATCAAGGAACGTTATGCATTTCTGTGTTTTTTTTTTGTTTGTTTGTTTGTTTTTTTAGACGAAGTCTTGCTCTGTTGCCCAGGCTGGAGTGAAGTGGCGTGATCTTGGCTTGCTGCAACCTCTGCCTCCCAGGTTCAAGCTATTCTCCTGCCTCAGCCTCCTGAGTAGCTGAGACTACAGGCGCACACCACCACGCCCAGCTAATTTTTGTATTTTTGATAGAGATGGGGTTTCGCCATGTTGGCCAGGATGGTCTCGATCTCTTGACTTCATGATCCGCCTGCCTCGGCCTCCCAAAATGCTGGGATTACAGGTGTGAGCCACCGCACCTGGCCGCATTTCTGTGTTCTTTGAGTGGCAGCTATTTGCTCCATCTTTTTTCCTTCTCTCCATCATCCCATGCTTCTTGAGTTTTCAGCATTCCTTGAGAGGAATCCTGGCATTGAAGAGGGTCATGAGCTTTGCAGACATGCTTGAGCTTCAATCCTGTTTCAAGCACTTACTGGTTACAGGCATTGGGCAAATTAATTTCTCTGGTTTTTTTTTTTTCCCTTCCTCTGAAAAGTGCTTTTAATACCATGTTTTGTGATACTTAAAAGAATCAACATGCAAGTGGGCCAGAATCTTAATTGTATTTTTATGTAGACCAAATTTTTAAAACTCTGAATATGTGCAAGCACATTTAACTGAATTGAATTTTTTAAAAATGCATACAATTTTTATACTAGCCTTCAAATACAGCCTATTCCATGAGCCTTTCTTCCATAATTCAGCCCCCATTGGCTTTTCTTTGCCATGAGCTGAAAGACTATTTCCATTTGATACTACTTTATCTGTTGCTTAGTTTAATTATCTTATATTTTTTATTTTATGTATGTTGGTCTCATCACTTCAGTTGAATCTAAGCAACATAATGGCAGAGGACACATACCCTCTCCAGCCATCAAATGAAGTGCCACGGTCAATCAATTCTCAATAGTCACTTGTTTTTTTGACTGATGGGAATTCACTGAAGTGGCATCGGATTTATGGTACTGATGATTCAGTTTGTGCTCTCTTAAATGGATGTGAGAACGTGAACAGAAAGAAATTTTAAATGAATTGTTCTTTATCTAAACAAAACCCAGTGTAAACAAAATGGCTTAAAATGCAGATAGAAGAATAAGATTAAGGATAAATATAATTTATCTAGGATAAAAACTTAATGACAAATACCTGCAAAGTTTCTTCCTCTAGAAGCAATATCTGTTGTAAAAATACCAGTGAAAATCAAGATTCAGGCAAATCAACCAGATGTTTTGCTTACACACCATCAAAC
Source organism: Gorilla gorilla gorilla (assembly GCF_029281585.2). Classification (NCBI taxonomy): domain Eukaryota; kingdom Metazoa; phylum Chordata; class Mammalia; order Primates; family Hominidae; genus Gorilla; species Gorilla gorilla. The sequence continues at coordinate 14,526,903 of NC_073224.2, forward strand.
AACTGGATCAAGTAACTTAATTATCACTGAATGAATTAAATCAATCCATTGTGCACACCATTATAGAGTCTGTCATCTGCCTCCCAAGCCTGCCACAAGTCTTCTGAAGAAGAAAGTGCTCTAAATCTTGTTAATTAATTTAATAAAACTCCATTACAAATGGCCTTTGTATTCCACGAATTTAGTTAAACTGCCAATGAAATTACAGCCCTAGGAACATGAGGGTGCATCAGAACTGAGAAAGTAAAGAATGTTTCTGGCCGGGCGCAGTGGCTCACGCCTGTAATCCCAGCACTTTGGGAGGCCGAGGCGGATGGATCACAAGGTCAGGAGATCGAGACCACGGTGAAACCCCGTCTCTACTGAAAATATAAAAAAAAAATTAGCCGGGCGCGGTGGTGGGCGCCTGTAGTCCCAGCTACTCGGGAGGCTGAGGCAGGAGAATGGCGTGAACCCAGAAGGCGGAGCTTGCAGTGAGCTGAGATGGCGCCACTGCACTCCAGCCTGTACAACAGAGCGAGACTCCATCTCCAAAAAAAAGAATGTCTCTGTTATCTTTGATAATGTTTTGGACTTATAAAGTGTTTTATGCTTTTCCAAATCATTTAATTATATATATATATTTTTTCTTTGAGAGTCAGTCTTGCTCTGTCACCCAGGCTAGAGTGCAGTGGCGTGATCTCGGCTCACTGTAACCTCAGCCTCCCGGGTTCAAGTGATTCTCCTGCCTCAGCCTCCTGAGTAGCTGGGATTAGCCACCACGCCCGGCTAATTTTTGTATTTTTAGTAGAGACAGGGTTTCACCGTGTTGGCCAAGTTGGTCTCAAACTCCTGACCTCAGGTGATCTGCCCTCCTCAGCCTCCCAAAGCGCTGGAATACAGGCGTGAGCCATGGCCCCCAGCCTTAATTAGATTATTTTACTTGATTATCATATCAATATCATGAAGTAGCCAGGCAGACATCTCATCAATTTACAACTGGAAAATTAACAGGAGAGAAACTTGTGAATATCTAAAGTCACACAGAAACCTTGAAATAAAAGCATAGTAGGTACAACCTGTACCTTGTGTGCCTGCTCCTTTTTTTTTTTTTTTTAATTGGAGTCTTTCTCCTATTGTCCAGGCTGGAGTGCAGTGGCACAATCACGGCCCCCTGCAGCCTTGACCTCCCAGGCCCAGGTGATCATCCCGCTTAAGCTTCCTGAATAGCTGGGACCACAGGCATGTATCACCACACTCAGCTGATATTTATTCACTTAGTTAGTTGATTTTAATTTTTTTTTTTTTTTTTTTTGAGAGGCGGAGTTGTTGCCCAGGCTGGCCTCAAACTCTGGTCTCAAGGGATCTCCCTGCCTTGGCCTCTCAAGGTGCTGGGATTACAGGTATAAGCCACTGCACCAGACTCCTGCACCTTTTTGAACAACTATTTCAGACCTGGATTCTGCTTTTGCATAAATGGCGGGCAACCATAAGAGAGGCATGGACCCAACTGACCCAAAGGCACATTACATAATGTCTTTTGGAATAAAGTAATGTATTTCCTTGCATTTGATGTTATATTTACCTGTTGCATTCTGGGTACACCATTTTGTTAGAGCAATTTCCTATGTATTTCAACTCGTATATTACAGGTCAATAAAAACAGAGCTTTTCTGTATGCTCTTCAGATGGTTTCAAACAACAATCTTGCTTCAATAGAGGGAAGCGGTAGAAGCATTTAAAATATCCCTTGCAAATAACCATTAAGACCCTTACAAACCTATAAACCTACAAAATATATATTTTATTGTCCACTGAGCAAGCTGTCATGTCCATAGGAAATAAATAAAAATGACCGCTTTATTATTGTTCCAGTGCTAGTGAACCACTATATAAAAACATTCTAGGTTTCTGAGATATATTTAACAATCTGATGATAATATGCAAGAAGTCATAGTTTGGAGCCATTAAGTATAAATCTAACAAGATTGATTGATTTGACCTAGTTTCAAGATAATAGATATTAGCCAAGCATTCATCTTGCAAACGTGCATTTTATATTATAAATAATGCTTAAGAAACAAACAAAGTCCTCATATCTTTGGGTACCTGCTCTCATCCCACACCCTGGCTACTGCAACTGGAGCTTCCTAGTTGTGTACACAGGAATCTTATATGTAGTTCTACTTATTTCATGTGAGATGAGCAAGAACTATAGTTTTCTTTGTGTATTCATTTCAGCATATTAGGAGCTTTTCTTTAGAAGGGAGGAATTTATTTTTGCCTATATTCTGTTGGTACCCTATCTATGTTCATTCAGGGTGCTATAACAGAATGCAATAGACTGAGTGGCTCAAACAACAGAAAGATTTATTTCTCACAGTTTGGGAAACTGAGAAGTCCAAGGTCAAGGTGCTGGTGGCCTTTGTGTCTGCTGAGGGTCTGCGTTCTGGTTCATGGATGGCTGTCTTCTTGCTGTGGCCTCACATGGCAGAAGGGGAGAGCGAGCTCTCTGGAGCCTCTTTTATAAAAGCACTAATTCCATTCATAAGGGCTGTGCCCTCATTACCTAATCACCTCCCGTATGAATTTGGGGGTGATACAGACATTCAGTCTACAGCAGATCCACCAAAATTATGGTATCTTGTACATTTATTTTTATTTTATTTATTTATTTTTTTTATTTTGTTTTGATATGGAATCTCCCTGTATCATCCAGGCTGGAGTGCAGTGGTGCAATATCAGCTCACTGCAACCTCTGCCCCCCGGGTTCAAGCAATTCTCCTGTCTCAGCCTCCTGTGTAGCTGGGATTACAGGGGCACACCACCACGCTAATTTCTGTATTTTAGTAGAGATGGGGTTTCACCATGTTGGCCAGGCTGGTCTTGAACTCCTGACCTCGAGTAATCCACCCGCCATGGCCTCCCAAAGTGCTGGGATTACAGGCGTAAACCACCGTGCCTGGCATATCTTACACATTTAATAGCACCAGGAATCTCTCTTTTGGTGGCCTCTTGCCCCTTGGGAATGCTCTAGTGTACAGAAAGTGAGAAGTCTGCACATGTTCCTCTATGATGTCTGCCATTCAAAGTGATCAGTGCCATCCAGTGCAGTCCCGTCACATCCAACCTGTTGGGACCAACTGTCTTATTTAACCTAGAAGCTAGCCACACTCTTTTCTTTTACTCCCCACCTTATTTGTTTTTGGTGTTGTGTTTGCATTTAAATACTGCATTCTGTAATGCAACGAGCGACTGTTGTTTCCATTGACTTGTATAATTATCCAATTGCTCTGCGCAACAAAGTCCCCAAACCTAGAATGTACTGAAAGGTCTTCATGAAGGCCATACGTTGAAGTTTTCATTGCCAAAGTAGGGGGTATTTCCCCCAGGATGTCTGCCATTATTTCAGACCATCTTTCCAGTTGATAAAGGCTTTTTCAGGTTTGAGTTTCTGGCTGCCTTCACTTCCCACCCCTATCACTATATTGCAGTTCCAGCAAAAAAGAACTGTCACACATGAGCATTAATCAATTGGGTCTCCCCAGGTACCATCCTGGAAGTTTTCCTTTCATTTAGTTTTTGTAAGTAGGAAGGGGGCAAGAAAGCTCACATTTACTGAGCATCAACTATGTGCTGAACATCATGTTGAGAACTTGATATATGTTATTCTGAACTCCAAGAGAAAAGAAAGAAAATTTGAAGAAATATTTAAAAATGTAAGTCTCAGATCATGAAGTGAATAGGAGAGATAACCAGTATTCAAACCCAGATACATTTGATTTAAAAGCATGAACACTGCTCTAGGTGAGGGATGTCAGCTTCACTTCACAGATGAAGCCCCTGAGACTCCCAGCAGAACCGAGGAGCAGAGCTGGGATTCATACCTGGTGTGTCGGCATCATGCCAACACAGTACGTTTGTTAGAGACCAGCAGGTGATCTGTCTGTCCTAATTCCATTTTTGGTTTTTGCTGGACAGCACATGCATCTATAAATGCCAGTCCCAGAGTTTTGTGACCTCTCTCATTTTTATCTGATTGGTTTTTTAAATATATATTGTTTATTAGAGTTGTCAGCTATTAAGGGAAATACAAAAGGCAGCTGGAAATCTAATTAGAATTTCTGTCTTTTATCTTGTAGAACTTGAACAAACATAATGAGGCCAGGGTTCAATGGACATTTGAAGATGTGTTTAATTACACATAGGAACATCTCCTATTACAGCAGAGCTTGGTATTTCTACACGGCCCACTAGAAAAAACAAAAATGAAGATGGCTACACAGACCAAATGGACGATGCACAATTGTCCTGTGGCATTGTCTGATTCTTCCAGTAGCTGGCTGGCCTCTTTGCTTTCTTCTTCTTTTTAGAGCCTCACTTTCCTTTCTGCATATATGTGTTCCTTTTATAAGCCGACTTGAATTTTGTTTGGCAAAGAAATAAGACATAAGCAACTTTCCTAAAAAAGGAAGAAGGGAAGAAGAATAGACGAAAAGAAAAGAAAAGTAGAAAGCACTGGATAAAGCTAATAAGTCCTAGAGCAGAAGATATCATCTAAGGATATGCCTATTCATCAGGGTAGCCACTCAGAAAATGACAGAGAAATGTACGATTATATCTGTTACCCAGAAGGGGCCATAGATAGTTGTGTAAGAGCTGTCTGAAAAGTCAGGTCCCTTTATCTTTTATTAAAGATAACACGGTATTTCTTATTTCCCAGATGAGGAATGAGTTAGGTTTTCCCCCTCCTATATTTCAGTTGAGAACAATGCTGCTTATTCTATTTCTATGTCATATTTCATGAAGCATTTTCTTTTATCACAGCTAATAATGATAGGAGGTGCTAACTACAGCAGTACAAAAAGTGTGATAAGGGCACTGATAGATGTTTTATAGCCTAAATATGATCCTAGGAACATATCCATCTCTTCATTGTCATTTGTCCCAGATCACACGAGACAGGTTCCTGCTGTACAGTAAAAGGTCACCCTTTTAAAAATAATGAATCTAAAAACCTCAATTGTAACATCTGATGCAATTTTCAAATTTTGAAAATTCCCCTTTAAGTGAGGGAGGCTGCAAGTCTAATGAGACTAAAATGCTTTTTTTTTTTTTTAATTTTGCAGTTATATTAAATTCAAGTGATTGGGGCCTCTTGAATTATCCAGAATTCCTGCTTCCTGCTGTGCTCACTAATACCTGGGCTTTGAGGCCCATTACAGTACATTATGCACACCATGTTGAATTCTGATTATCTCCATTTCACAGGAGGCACATGCTCAGATTGTGGTTTGCGTTATTTTCGGGTAATAACTGCTCTTTTGATTTAAACCAAATTTTGGAAGGGATCTGCCAGGCATCAGTAGCATTTTGCTTCTACTGAATGCCCATAGGAAGAGGGAGTGTCTGGTTTTCAAAGGACTGAGGCTTACTCATTTGTTTTAGCAAACATGACATTCACCTCTTCCTCTGCTGGGGTGCATCCGTGAACACGGGTGTGTCTGGATAGTCATGGGCTTCTTGTGTGAGAAGTGATGGGTGCACCCCATCTTTATTCTTACTTCTGGTGGCACCATCAGTGAACCCTTGGCCCTCACGAACTGATCTGCCAAGTCTTCCTGGGATATTGGATATTGGTTGTTTGGATATTGGATGTTTGGATATGGATATTGGTTGGTAGATGTTTCAGCAGCCCCTGCCTAGGGACAGGAGTCAAATGTCACATGTAGTTACTTATAATGTACACATTTTTCTTAAAACATTTTGGATTCTTTAAAAGCAATAACTCTAATTTGCTTTTTGTAATTTGGAATTGGGAAACATGAAAAAATAAAAAGAAGAAAATAAAAAGCACTCATGAAAATCTCCCTGAGATAGCCATAGCTAAAATTCTAGCACATCTGTCTGTCCAGTCTTCTTTGAAGGCCTGAGCCCGCTCTGGCTTTATCATTGGAACGAGCCCCACTCAGTGTCTTTCCTACTCCCCATATGTGATCATTTTCTTGGACCTCTCGTGAACCAGTATCTCATGTCTCTTTGCCCCCACCGGCCTGTGAAGCCCATACTCTTGCTACAGCCTTTTTTCCCCCCCCACTTCTTGGCACAATCAGTTTGACCCTAGCCAAGGGCACTGCTTGTGCCCGGGATATTATGCAGCCTGTACCACTTCACGGACTTCCTCCGTGATCTCTCAGACTCTAACTTTTCACAAGGTTTTGTTGGGCTCCAGGGATAGAAGAAGAAAAACACAGCACACAGGGTAACTATGACCCTTTCCCAGCCCAGATCTATCCTTGTGTCTTTTAGAAGCTACTTCTCTGAGGCTCTTCTCATGTCTCAGGACGGTGGCCAATATCACTAAAATCTTCTAGGTATATTTAGGCCCAGAGTCTGGGCTCAAGTGACTCCTAGTGGAAGAAAAAGGGTAAACAGTTTCTTCATTTTACTCTTAGCCACACTTTCTAAAGTCTCATATCCGACTGTCAGATTGACCTCAAGAATAATTTAAGATTGACCACTTCCAAGGATATCTTGACATGACAGACACCACCCCTGTTGACAGGGGCATGGGCTGTCCCACGCTGACACATCATGGTCTGACTTAGGACATTTCCCGAAGTCTGAGCCACATATTCACTAGAATATGAGCTTTATAAGTAGAAGGACTTTGTTCTTTGTTTCGTCTCTAACCCCTACATAGTGTTTCACACATATTGGGTAACCAGTAAACATTGTTGAATTGAATGCACTTAACAGAGAATATTAACATTAAAAAAATAGATTGTTTTATCATGCATATTTTACTTAACAATATAGGAGACATTTCCACATTCATAGTTTAAGCTGTAACTGGAGGTTTACCTTAAAGTGAAAAACCCTAGGTTCCCTTGACCCTTCATGACACAGAAAATGTTTAGTTACAAATAGAAAATGAAACTTCCCAAAGCTATTATCCATAGGTTTCGATTAATCAATTTTTTCTCTAAGTAAAAGCAAGGAGAGCGGTTGCCCAACTACAGGAAAATGTTCTAAAGGTTCTGAATCAGCCTAAACAGGCTGCTTTTATTCCATAGAAAATGAGTTTTATGAGCAAATAGTAGCTCCTGTTAGAAACAAACCATTATTCGTGGACTGAAATGGTGTGGCGTTCTGGAAAACTCAAGCAAAGGAACAGCAAGGCCATAACAAGAATTCATACAAATCATAAAGAGAAAACCCAAGCAGAGGAACAGCAAGGCCATAGCAAGAATTCATATAAATCATAAAGAGACAAATTCTTCTGTTGGAAATTTATCTCTAAACCTAAAATAATGTCATATTAACTGAAACAACTGCTTTCGGTTATACTTTGATTTTTTTCCCTAAGTTTTTCAAAAATTTAAGCCATTGTAGAGTGTCATGACATCCTGCAGATAATGTTTTTTTAATCACAATTCAAGGTCGGATCATTTACTTCCAGCTTAGAAAAATAGCATTTCTAGACTTTTTTTTTTATATAGTTTAGGAAGAATGAGTAGGTTAGTGTTTCTAGAATGACAGGTTCATGCCTGTGAAAAGTAAGAGATAAGACAAAGATGGTAGGTGGTTGCATCACATAAATCCCAGAATTGCTCCACTGAGATATTTCTGCTCAGTCAGGTATACGACGAAGAGCTATTAAGGACAGAGAGCACCTCCTCCCTCTACAATAGGTAAATTTCCACTGCCTTGCCTTTTCGTGAACATTCACTGCGTTTTATTAATGCTTTCCAGCTCCCATCTGGGGCCTCACATTTGATGAATGTGCCCGATTTACTAACAGATGTCCAAGAGCAGCCTAATAAATTTTTGGTCACTGATGTGGTACTGTAAACGGAAACAAATTATTAAAACAATTTTTATCCAGTGTCTTGTCTGTCCAGCTTAGAGCCAACAGGAGCTAAGACTTCTGTCACTGGGAATCATGTCATCACACCCCTGCTGTCCCACCCAGCCCTTTACAAGAGAAACGGGAGCAAACAGTGGAGTGTGAAGTGTCTGGCAGCTGACGGCCCCTCCACACTGCTGCCGGGAAGGAAGGGCTGATGGCAGCCACTTGTGAGCCTCGTTCACTCTCCACCTGTGTCTCCTGCAGATTTTGTCAAGTATTCATTTGCTTTACATGAGCACTTGCTGTAAGGAAATACTGGGGACGTGTCTTAAGGAACTACTACTAAAAGTCAAATAATGTTGTGTGGTTGGGGACACTTCTGTACCTGGAAGGTGAGGCATTTTACCAAATAATCGATTTCAAGCATGCAAAGTCAGAGAAAAAGATGCAAGCAAACTGTCAGGGAGGTGCAAAATTTCAAAATAAAGAGTGGGACAGAAACATAGGTATTACTTAGACTCTATCATACAAATTATGTGAAAATTCTCCAGCATCATAACGGGGCTTCTGTGGAATTATATTCTGCAATTAATGAGGACAGTAGAGGCCTAGGAGAGAGTTGATTGAGAGGCAGTGACATCATTAAACAGTTAAGAAGCAAACATATGACAATAAGAAAATAGGGCCATAAACATTTTCTTGAGAGAAGCAAAGGTAAAGAGTACAGTTCAATGCAATAATCTTTTCAACTTGAAGTTGAAACATTAACTTGTTTGAAGTTGAAACATCTAATTAGTCACCATCAACGTATCTGATAAAGTTCCACAAAGAAGGAAGAGCCCCGGGTTTAAACCACACATGACACTTACCCAAGAGAACAGAACAGAACAAGTGTCCGAAAGGAAAATGTATGTAATATAAATGGAGTGTCAGGAAAGACAAAGGGATGTTCTTTTCATGACCTCTTTAAAAAATAGATTTGATATCTCTTCATCTCTGATGTCAAAATGTTTTGCCTTAAGTTCGAATAAAATACACTTTTTGGTTGGTCACAAGGTAAATAATCTCTGCAATATGATAGGGTGATAAAATAGTAACCAAATAAATCAGGTTTGCAGGTAGGACTGTGATGTGTTTAATAAATTGTTAATGCACACACAAAATGTCCCCATCCTTGCACTGGAGGTACAGTGATGATTAATAAACACATCACTGCCCCTCTTATGGGCAAGAGTGACATTGAAGAAATCATTACACCAACAGCAAAAACGATCAGACACTACAACTCACAAATGCTCTCACTTCCTCCAATCTTGGTTTCCCAGTGCATCCACCAAGAGAGTTTCTGATCCTGGATCAATCTTGTTGTATTCCCGTGTCTATCTGAAATTCTGCACGTCGCTGTTGAAAAGTCACTCAATCCTAAAAATTATTGCTACCAAGATGTCATGGTTCCCAACCTCAATCAGGCCTTCCTGATTTCCTGGCAATCCTTTCTGTAATCGGATCTATCTCCTATTTAGTGGGATGATTATTCAAAGCTTTCTCCACTTCCTCTACTGGCATGCTACATTCTCAGTCATTCTCAACATCAGACCATAATCTTTCAGGGGAAATAGAAAGCAAGGAGGAAATGTCTCTAATGTTTTAACTTGCTCTGCTTTACAAGTACACTTTGACTCTGTGTGCACCCATTCTTGCTTCTCTTGCTGTCTGTGTTGAGCTTCCCTGTGCTTCTTACCCCATCCTCTCTCACCACCTCAGTGTTGTTTCATCCCTTTTTATTTTTATTTTCATTTTGAGACAGGGTCTCGCTCTATAACCTAGGCTGAAGTACAGTGGCACAATCACAGCTCACTGCAGCCCCAAACTCCTGGCTTCAAGTGATCCACCCGTTTCGGCCTCCCAAAGTGCTGGGATTACAGGTGTGGGCCACTATGCCCAACATTTCATTCTTATATTTCACTTTTATATCTTAACCAGCCATATGTGTATAGACTTACTCACCACAGTTCTCTCCCATCATAATACACTCTTACATTGATTCATGGTCCACGCTAGCTATTCTCCTGTGTGTCTCCTATTTTCACAAACTCAGCTGCATTTACTGTCTCTAATTCCTCTCTCTCAAGTTTATTTCTCAGTTCACTGGAATCTGGTGTGTATCCCCCACTTATACACTGAAACCTTATTTGCTGTGATCACTGATATTTTTCTTGTTGCAAAATTCAATGATTACTTCTCAGTCCTCAATTTGGCCTCACTGCAGCATTTTTCACTCCTTTTTAACTTCCATTACTCTCTTCTCTGTTGTGCCATAACTTCATCACCCTCCATCTTAGTACCTTTCACAGATTTCTCTATTTGCCTCTTAACTTTCAGGGTTTTGGAGACCCACGCATGAGATTTCTTATTTCTTGGCTCTTCACAGTTTATGCACTTCCTTATTTTGCCCATTGTTGGTATGATAACCACTACAAATATACCTCTGGACTCTCTTCTGAGCTCCTGGCCAACTGTCTTGTCTGTATAGATCTCTACTTGGACGTTTCATGGGCATCTCATAGACTGAACAAATCTAAATGGACCAAATTCTTCTATCCCCAAATCTGTGCAGACTTTGCCTCCTAAATATCAGATCTGTCCACCTCTCTCTACTCCCACTATCTCACTGCTCATTCCAACCATCAACACATCTCACTAGGAACTGCCACTGTTTTCTACCTCATATTCCTTTTCCTCTTGTCCCACACCAGTCAATTCATTTCACTGCATCTATAATGATCTTTCCAAAACTCAGATCTAATCATGTCTCTTCTGAAGTTCAATAACTAATAGATCCCCCCATTTTCCTCAGGATAATGTTCAAACAAGCGTTTTAGCTTATATTTAAAACCCTTTTTGATATAGCCATATTTATATCATTGCATCTGCTCAGATCACTTTTCAACCCATGCTGTGTCTTCAAGCCACCCAACTGATAGTGGTTTCTCAAATGACATTATATCCCTAATCACAATAATTTGCGTATGCTGCTTTCTTTGCTTGGAACCTTCTCTTGCTTCATACTCCTGTCTTTTTACTTAGAACTTGAATTAAATATCAACTCCTCCAGGAAACCTCCCTGAGCTCCCAAGATTAGATTGGATCTTCCTTTAATGTGTTTCCAGAAAACACTGCATTTTTTCCCTGTTGAAATTATTAGACTGTGTAGTTAAGTGTCTGTTGATTTGCCAGTTTCACCTATTAAATAGACTACTGACTTCCTATAGACAGAGCTGGCACCTTGTCTAGTGGGTTTTGTTCTCCTACATTGAATAGATGATGACTGAGGTTCACATTTGGTAAGCAGACCTTTTAAATTAGATGAGCTTGCCAAGGAAGAAAGAATATAGAGAGAAACAAAGGAAAGGGGAAGCTACAGCAGAGATAGATTTTTAAGAGACTTTTAACCATAGAGAGCAGGAGTCAGAAGGTAGGGAAAACCAGGTCAGGAGCTGGAGAGAAAGATAGCAGAGTAGACAGAGCGTGACAGCAGCCACATAGAGGGCTCCAGGAAGGGAGATTCACCGGAGCTTAAGCAGAGAAGACTGGGAGAGAGTGGGGAACTAGTAGAACTTTTCTACTAGGAAGTCATTGGTGACCTTTGAGAGAACAGATTCAGTAGACTTCTGCCGGAAGAAGACAAGTACGGTGAGCTAAGGAAGGGGTTGGGAGCTGAAAGTAAGGAACATATGTGTGTAATACTCTTTCATGAGGCATGAACTCAAAAGGAAGGGGAGCAAATTGTAATAAGGTCGTACTTAGGAAGGCAGCAAAATTAAGGGCAGATTCTTTTCTTCTCTCTCTCTCTTTCTTCTGTCTTTTTATTTTCCTTCCTCTCTTCCTTCTTCCCTCCCTTACTCACTTTCTTCTCTCTTTTTCTCTCTGAGCTTGCATAAAGTGAAAAGTTTTGGACAATATAGTCATCAATTAAAGATAGAATGTGGAATCTCAGAATCAATATTGATAAAACTTCTGAATTTGCAACTCTCTGCTGCCTCTTAATGTCCTTGAAAATGTTCTTCCCCCTATAAACTGTTGTCCTCAGAAAGATACCAGTTCAATGCCAAATGCCATTTAAGCCATTTTGCATTCTCCATTGTGCATTGCCATTGTAGACCTCACAGGGTTGTTAGAAATTTAAAGTTAGCTAGAGTATGACAATAGGTAGCAAATTGCTACACATTTCTGGTCTATATCTGGTATATTTTGGCACCTCAATAGTTTGAAAAAGCAATTTTCATTTGAAGTAAGTGAAAATAAACATGCACATATTAATAGTAAATTTCTAAAGACCCCAATAAAGCTAAATTGAGCTCCCTGATAATAGATTATTTTACATAAGGTGGATACATTGATGTTATTCATCCATATGTACAAACTGGCACCCCTGCATGACATCACTTGGATTATCTGATAAGGAGGAGGAGATGGCAGAGGAGATTAAAAAAGGAAGTAAAATATTGATATGAAACTCATTTCTCTGTTATAGTACGTTTTTCTACCATTGCATAATCTTTAGCTGAAAGAAATGGTGATATTTTAATTTTTTTGATGCCATTATTTCTTCCAGCAACTTTGCTCTTTTTTTTTCCTAATTGGCTACATTTATATGCATTACTTTACAGATAATTTTTATTACTTTTACCATTTTAATCAATAAGAACTAAATGATCCAAATAATTAGCTGTCTTATTCATTATCTGAATAAAAATATCTGGAATCAACCATTTGTTTTTCAGAGCTTTTGTCCTTTTATCCCACTTTCATAATTTTACTTAATTAAAACAGATTCTGGTATCCAACTTACCTATATTCATAATTGCACTTGGCATGCTATTTCCTTCAGATAGCTTTGTAATCAGACTAAAGTTCATTAGTAACATTTTTAATGTGAAAAAAGATACCTGCATTGTTTTCCCACAAAGTTAGGTCTCAAGCTTTATTGCTTTTATAAATTAAGTTTCCACTTTCAGAATTTATTATAGTTACTTTCTTTTAAAAGTATTTTCAGCTGTGAGGAAATGCAGCATTGCTTTTCATGGGCAGAATTAAGTGACTGTGCATAGGTTAAGGAATGTCTTCTAAATAGGTCGGGTAAGGAATCAAGTTCCATGAGTCTCATCTCAGGCTTCATTTGTTTTCTGAGGTTTTCACTTGGCTTTTAAAGTTGGATTCAAAGACTTCTGGGGGGGAAAAAAAAAAAAAAAAAGAACAGCCCAGGCACAGTGGCTCATGCCTGTAATCCTAGCACTTTGGAAGGCTGAGGCGGGCAGATCACTTGAGCTCAGGACTTCAAGACCAGCCTGTGACATGGTGAAACCCTATCTCTACAAAAAATACAAAAATTAGCCGGGCATGGTGCTGTGCCCCTGTAGACCCAGCTACTTGGGAGGCTGAGGTGAGAGGATGGCTTGAGCCCAGGAGGTTGAGACTGAAGTGAGCCATGATTGTACCACTGAACTCCAGCCTGGGTGACAAAGCAAGACCCTGTCTCAAAAAAAACCCCAACAACAACAACAACAACAACAACAAAAAAAAAAAAAAAGAAGAACAAGAGGAAGAAGAAGAAAAGCAAATCAATATTTTAGACTTTTTTTTTTTTTTTTTTTTTGGTGTTGGGGGATGGAGTCTCACTCACTCTTTCACCCAGGCAGGAGGGCTGTGATGTGATCTCGGCTCACTGCAATCTTCACCTCCCAGGCTCAAGCCTCAGCCTCCATAGAGGCTGGGACTGCAGGCACACGCCACCACACCTGGCCAATTTTTGTATTTTTAGTAGAGATGAGGTTTCACCATGTTGGCCAGGCTGGTCTCAAACTCCTGACCTCAGGTGATCCACCCACCTCAGCCTCCCAAAGTGCTGGAATTACAGGAGTGAGCCACCATGCCTAGGCTGTTTTAGACATTTTTCACTCCAAATGTATTTAAGCATGAACTTGTATTTTAAAATATGGACTGGTAGGTTGAAATAATGTTTATGCTCTCACTAGGCATTAATTAAAAATAGAGAAGATGACATTTGAAAATTTTTATCGTCATGTATTTGCAATTTAATAAATTATCAAGATGTTATGAAGTGTCCTTTTTAAAATAAAAAATAAATGTAAAATTCTTACATAAAAATTATATATAGTCATATATCCCATAACAATGTTTTGGTCAGCAAGGGACAGCATGTATGACAATGGTCCCATGAGATTATAATGGAGCTGAAAGTTTCCTAGTGCCTAGTGATACTGTAGCTATCATAATGGTATAGAGTAATGCATTGCATTTTCTATGTTTAGATATGTTGAGATACACAAATACCCTTGTGTTACAGTTGCCTACAGTATTCGGTACAGTCACATGCTGCACAGCTTTGTAGCCTTGGAGCAATAGGCTATACCATATAGTCTAGGTGTGTAGTAGGCTGTGCCATCTAGGTTTGTGTAAGTATACTCCATGAAGTTCGCACAATGATGAAATCACCGAAGATGCATCTCTCATGCATGAGATACATGGCTGTATTTTCCTCTTGTTTATTCTCAGAGCTACTATTAGCTGCACAGCTTAAATCAAGGCATTGATTCTTTTAATTCAGCAGCCAAAAGTAATATATCCGTCCAAATAAAGTAAACTTTAGTCATATCCAGTATCAAAGCAAAGTGAGCATTTATGATAAGTATCGAAGAACCACTCTGAAATAAGTGTTTTATTTTAAAGTTAAATTTACTTTTTCTTACTTTATTTTCAGTTCAAATGATACGTTCTGCTTATACCAGGTGTAAAGTGTGCACGGCCAGGCAAACAGACTTTAAGCAGCGTGCCTGCCTGTCTTTCAAGATCTTTATGAAAAGTGTAGGAAAGGCTAATAACAGCACACAATTAGCTACAGTAAAAGATATCAGGCATTTAGGGCTCATTGGAGGGAGAGATTGCTCTAGGAGGTCAGAAAAGGTCTCATGAGGGAGGGCTGTATTTGGGTGGACCCAGGGAATTGGACAGAATTATACCCAGTGAAGAAAAGCAAGAAGGAAGCTTTTTGACATATACATAAATGTTAAAGGAAAGGTACGGAGGAGAGTGCCACCTGCTCCAAGTCACTAAGTGATCCAGTTTGACTGGAGGAACTCGTATACATAATGTAAAGGCAGGGCTTGGGCAGGGTGAGTTCAGAGGAGCAGTTTCTTTATAGAGAAAGAATAAAAGTCGTCCTGCAGAGCATCACTAAGGAGTGAGTTGGGTGAAGGCAAGAAAGCGGAGACTGTAATCGAAGCATATCTAATTCCATGACATGGAACAGCTGAAATTATTTTCAAGCACACTGACTAAAGCCAACAGACAAGAAGTGATGAAAAGATGTGTCAGTTACTTCCGCAAAGAGCCTCCAGCCTTGCTACCTTTCAATCTAGTCTCCAGATTTGGAGAAGGATCTCCTAAAGAACAAACTCTAACCTTGTAAATACAAGGATCCTTTGTAATGATCAAAGATAACGAAGCTGAAAAATCTGACATCGTATCTGGAACACAGCAGAAATGAACGAGGCTCTTATTGTTTTGCCACTTTCCCACTTAAACCTGCACAAAGATTTCACCTTCTCAGAGGAACAAATGCCAATAAGGACTTTCAGGAAGGACACAGCCCTGCATCCTTCTCTGGCCTGAGGCTTTCCCAACTTGTAGTTCTGCCAGATGAACTGCACTTCATCAGGGGTGCCCAGCCACCACCTGCCTAGGGGCCTTTTTGTGCCTTCTTCTGCCTTTCAGTGCCTTCTTCCTCATTGGACTCCTACTCATTCTTCAAGTCTCCGTGAGAAGAAGGGTCACTGGGTCTGTCAAATCGTCTCTGGCTTCTTCATCCTGTGTGTTTCTTTGAGATGCTGCACAGACCTTCACTACAGGTTATGCAGTAGAGTGATTTTTTAATTGTAATTTCCTCTTAAAAAATCTTATTTTAGAATAGGTTTAGATTTACAGAAAAATCACAAAATAGTACAAAAAGTTTCTATATATCCCAACCCCCAGTTTCCCTCATTATTGGACATCTTACATTAGTACGATATACTTGTCACAACCGATGAACCAATATTGGTACTGGTTAATATTAATATTAGCTAAGTCAGTTAATATTAAAGAAGTTAACATATATTAATATTAACTGAAGTCAATACTTTCTGATTTCCTTTATTTTTCCTGTCCCAGGGTTCCATCCAAGACATCACATTAGATTTAGTTGTCATGCCTCTTGTATTAGCCAGGGTTCTCTAGAGGGACAGGACTAATAGAAAGATGTATATATGAAGGGGAGTTTATTAAGGAGAATTGACTCACACGGTCACAAGGTGAAGTCCCATGATAGGCCATCTGCAAGGTGAGGAGCAAGGAAGCCAGTAGTGGCTCAGTCGGAGTCCCAAAGCCTCAAAAGGAGGGAAGCTGACAGTGCAGCCTTCAGTGTGTGGCCGAAGACCTGAGAGCCCCTGGCAAAGCACTGGTGTAAGTCCAAGAGTCCAAAAGCTAAAGAACCTGGAGTCTGAGGTTCGAGGGCAGGAAGCATCCAGCGTGGGAGAAAGATGGAGGCCGGAAGACTCAGCAAGTCTGCTCTTCCACCTGCTTTTCCTAGCAGCACTAGCAGCCGATTGGATGGTGCCCACCCAGATTGAGGGTGGTCTGCCTCTGCCAGTCCACTGCCTCAAATGTTAATCTCCTCTGGCAACACCCTCACAGACGCACTCAGGAACAATACTTTGCATCCTTCAATCCAATCAAGTTGACACTTATCAACCATCACACCTCTTCCGGTCCTCTAGACTATGACAGTTTCTCAAACTTTTCTTGTTTTTGACGGCCTTAACCGTTTTGAGGAGTACTACTTGGTTATTTTGTAAAATGCCCCTGAATTAGGATTTGTTTAACGTTTTTTTTTCTTTCTCCTGATTAGTCTGAGGTTATGGGTTTGGGGGAGGAAAATCACAAAGGGAAAGTGCTGTTGTCATCACGTCAGAAAACCATGGATCCTTTTACCATCTCTTTTTACCTTTTTCAGAGTGTCATGCAAATGGAGTCATACACTCCATAGGCTTTTTAGAGTGGCTCCTTTCAGTTAATAATATACGTTTAAGTGTGTACACTATAACCATGACATCACTGCTGATGTAAAATATATTGTAAAGTGACTCATATTTTTCCCTTTGTCATGGTATACTTTTTGGAAAAACAGTTACTAAATGTACTAAATGTGGCCCCCACTGAAGGAGTGGAGTGTTATGCTCCACCTCATTCAGGCTAAAGTATCTACGTAAATTATTTGGAATTCTTGGCAGGGAAGATGTCTCTATTTATTTATTCAATTATTTATTTACATCAGCATGAACCCATAGTGAGTTTTTTTTTGTTTTTTTGTTTTTTGTTTTTGGTACTTTGGGATATAATCTCAAAATATAAAATTACTTAATTCATTTTTTTTTTTTCTGAAATGGTTTTATCTTTGGCCATTGGGAACTCTTGGAGTTGGCTCCTGCTTCTCTTCCACAGGAAAGGCAGATAGGGCAACCCATTGTTGCTTTTGTTCCCAGCCCTTGCTTACTCATCAGGGAGCCAAAGGTAGAGAGTGTGTGCATCAAGTGAAATGAAGACAATTGCGTTAGCTTTGTGCAAGTGTTTCCACTGTTCTGGTAAGAATGAAATACATATGTATAAAGGTTCATTTTGTAATACTGGTAATTCTAAATTTTAGTGCTATCTCTACAAACTCATCCTGGTATGTAAGGTCATGTTGCACTAGTGATTTTAGCGCTATACCTGACAACCCATCGTGGGCTACAAGTTCAGACAGATTCCCTCCTATGTTTTCTTCTAGTAGGTTTCTGATTTTGCGTTTTGCATTTAGGTCTATAATACAATTTGAGTTAATTATTGTGAAAACTAATAAGGCCTGCGTGTAGTGTCAGGTTTTCTTTTTTACATAACAATTGGTTGTGTTGTGTTAAAACAACAAATAATGATGAAAAACACTATTCTGTTTCTACTGAATTGTTTCTGCTCCTTTGTCTAAGATCAATTGACTCTGTGGGTCTATACCTGGACTCTCTATTCTGTTTTACTTATATATTTATCTGTTCTTTTACCAGTACTCACTGTCTTGATTACTACAGCCTGAAACTAAGTTTTGAAATCAGTGTGGATATTCCAAATTGGTTTTTTTTTGTTGTTGTTGTTGTTGTTTTGAGATGGAGTCTTGCTCTGCCGCCCAGGCTGGAGTGCAGTGGCATGATCTCGGCTCACTGCAAGCTCCACCTCCCAGGTTCATGCCATTCTCCTGCCTCAGACTCCCAAGTAGCTGAGACTACAGGCGCCCACCACGTCTGGCTAATTTTTTGTATTTTTAGTAGAGACAGGGTTTCACCGTGTTAGCCAGGATGGTCTAGATCTCCTGACCTTGTGATCCGCCCGCCTCGGCCTCCCAAAGCCAACTTTGTTTTTATCCTTCATTATTATGTCAGTTATTCTGGATCTTTTTCCTTTTATATGCACTCCACAATCATTTTTTCAGTATCTTTAAAATAGCTTTCTGTGATTTTGACTGGTATAGCATTGAATCTTTAGTTCAGTTTTTCAGTTGTGATGAATTGGCATCTTTAAAACATTGAGCGTTCCAGTCCATGAACATGGACTCTCTCCATTTTTAAATCTTTTATTTCTTTAATCAGTGTTATGTAGTTTTTCTCACAGATTTTGTATATATGGTAGATTTATCATTATTTCCAATTTTGCTGCTATTGTGAATGGCACTTGTTAAATTCAAGTTCCAATTGTTGATTTTTGGTAAATAAGAGAACAATTAACTTTTATTTATGGAGCTTGTATCCTATAAACTTGATATTCTACCTTTTAAATTTCAGGAGTGTTTTTGTAGATTCTTTGGGATTTTCTACGTAGACAATTATAATCATCTGCAAACAAAGGCAATTTTAACTATTTCTTCTTTTCCAATGTGTATAACATTTTTTCTTTGCCTTATTGAACTAGCTAGAGTTTCTAATACAATGTTGAAATGAAGTGTGAAAGAGGACACTCTTGCCTTATTTCTGATGTTAGAGAGAAACTGTCCAGTTTCTACCATTAGTAATGATGTTAGCTGTAGTGTTTTTGTAGATGTTTTCATCAAGTTGAGAAAGTTCTCCTCTGATCCTAGATTGCTAAGAGTTTTTTTTTCTTTTACATGGATAAGTTTTGGATTCTGTCTAATGATTTCTTGTCACAAATTGATATGATCGTATAAGTTTTCACCTTTAGCTTGTCCTATGGTGAATTACATTAATTGATTTTCAAATACTGTATCAGGCTTGCATATGTGGAATAAGTCCCTTTGGTTGTGGTGTATAATTCTTTTTATTAACTGTTAAATTCCATTTGATAATATGTTAAGGACTTTTGTTTCTATGTCAATAAGAGAAAATAGTCTGTCGTTTTTCTTTCTTGTATTTATCTGGCTTTAGTATTAAGTTAATGCTGGCTTTACAATTAGCTAGGAAGGGATACCTGTGCTTTAATTTTCTGGTAGACATTGTGGAGAAATGGAATCATCTCTTCCCTAAATGTTTGATAGAATTCACCAGTAAAATTATCTAGGCCCATTGCTTTTTTGAGGGGGAAGTTATTAATTATTGATTCAATCAATAATTTACTAGAAATAGAGCTATTCAGGCTACCCATTTCATCTTATGCAAGTTTTGATGGTTTGTGTCTTTGAAGTAATTTATTCATTTTTTATCTAAGTTATCAAATTTGTGGGCATAGTATTGCTCATAGTGTTCCTTTATTATCTTTTAATTATATGGATCCTTAATGATGACCATTCTCTAATTTCTGATGTTGGTAATTTGAGTCTTCTTTCTTTTTCACACGGTTTGCCTGGGCGGAGATTTGTCAATTTTGTTGACCTTTTACAAGAACCAGCTTTTAATTTTGTTGATTTTTCTCTGTTGTTTTCCTGTTCTTAATTTTATTGATTTCTGATGTAATTTTATTATTTCTTTTGTTCTGATTACTCTAGGTTTAAATTGCTCTTCTTTCTCTAGGTTCTAATATTGCTAGCGTATAATCTTAGGTTATTAATTTTGTATCTTTCTTGTAATAGATGCATTAATGCTTAATAATGATATGAATTCCCTTTAACCACTGCCTTTGCTGCAGTCCACCTGTTTTGATCAACTGCATTTACATATTAGTTTAGTTAAAAATAATTTTCAGTTTCTCTTTAGACATTTTCTTTGACCTATGGGTTACTAAAGATTATGTTGTTTAATTTCCAAATAGTTGGAGACTTTCCAACTACCTTTCTTTTATTGATTTCTAGTTTAATTCCTTTGCATCTGAGAATATACTTTGTATGATTTCTGTTCTTTTAGATTTAAGATCTATTTTATGACACAAGATGTGTTTGATCTTGATGAATATTTCATGTATGCTTTAGAATAATTTACTCTGCTGTTGTTGGATAGAACATTATGTAAATGTCAATTTATATCAAGTGATTGATAGTACTTTTCAGGTCAACTATATTCTGACTGCTTGATTTTCTGCTGCTTATTTGGTCTGTCAATTAATGAAAAAGTGGTGTTGAAGTTTGTAACTGTAATAATGAGTTTATTTTTCCTTTCAGTTCTCTCTAGTTTTGCCTTATGTATTTTAACATTCTGTTGTTAAGTGCTTACACGTTTAGGATTGTAATAGAAAAGTGATCTTCATAATCAATTTATTGTTGTTGAAGAATTGATCTCTTTAGATAATGCTTTCCATTATCCGTGATAACCTTGCTTCTTATGAAGTCTGCCTTGCCTAAACTTAATATTGCTTCTGTATTAGATAGTATTTCAAAAGATTTTGATTAGTGTGAACATGGTATCTCTTTTTCCCTTTTTTCCTCCCTCTTTTAACATATATGAGTCTTTATATTTAAAGTTAGTTTATTATACACATGGATAGTCAGGTCTTTTTCCTTGTAATCCACTTAGATAATCTCTGCTTTTTAGTTGGTGTATTTAGACCATTATATTTAAGGTGATTATTGATATATGTGGATTCTTCTTACATGTTTGTATGTATTTTGTTCATTGTATTGCAATGCATTTGGACAAAACATGCATTTTGTCCATTGCATTTGTTCATTTGTGTCTTTTCCCCCCTTCTTTTTCAGCCAACTCTGGTTTTAATTGAGCAGTTTAAATAATTCCATTTTGTCTCTTCTCTTAGCATATCATTTGTACTTATTTGTTAAAGTTTTTAGCAGCTGTTCTAGAGTTTACGATATACATTTTAATTAATCTAACTCCATGTTCAAATTACACTATACTGTTTCATATACCATGAAGGTACCTTGTAACAGAATATTCCCAATTCATCCCTTTCTTCCCTTACGACACTGCTGTTGTTCATTTCACTTATCCATATTTTATAATCACCTAATACTGTTACCGTTATTATTTTAAACGAATAGTTATATTTTAGATAAACTAAGAATAAGAAAAATAAGAGATTTTGTTTTACCTTTATTTCTTCCCTGAAATAAAGGGAAGAAATACCTTTATTTATGTATATAGAAGTTTGTGGTCTATATTATTATTTTTTTCTCTGTGAAGAACTTCTTTGTAACCTTTCTGGCAAGGCAAGCCCACTAGTAATGTATTCTTTCAGTTGTTTGTCTGAGAAAATATTTATTTCTCCTCTACTTTTGAAGGGTAATTTCACTTGATGTAAAACTCTAGGTTAGTGGGTTTTCTTCCTTCAACACTTTACATATTTCACTGTATTCTCTTTTTTGCCCACATAGTTTCTGATGAGAAGCGCACTGTCATTCATATTTTTGTTTCTCTATAGGTAAGGATATTTTTCTCGCTTTTTTCAAGATTATTTTCTTTGATTTTCTGCAGTTAGAATAAGATATGTGTAGATTTAGTTTTTTTGTTATTTACTTTTCTTTCTCTCTGAGTGTAGTGTGGCATTAGTTATTAATTTTGGAGAGTCTTCAGCCATTATCATTTCAATATTTCTTCTGCTGCACTGTCTTTGCTGTCCTCCTGGTATTCCAATTATGTTATGCTACACTTTTAGATATTGTCCCACAGTTTTTGGATGCTTTTGTTATTGTTGTTCTTTTTGTTTTCCTTATTATTTTTTTCTTCGAATTTCAGTTTTTGAGGTTTCTGTTGGCTAATCTTCAAGCTCACTGATTCTTTCCTTAGAGTTGTGTAGCCTGCTAATGAGCCCAGCAAGATATTCTTTATTTCTTTTTTAGTATTATTTCTAACATTTCATTTTGATTCTTTCTTCGAATATCTTTCTCAGAATCTTTCTGCTTACATTATTCATCTACTCTTCCATGTTTTGCACTTTTTCTATTAGAGTCCCTAACATATTAATTACAGTTTAAACTTCCTGTCTGATTATTCCAATTTCTGTGTCATATTCGAATTTGGTTCTCATTGTTGTTTTGCCTCTTCACACTGTGTTTTTGTTACTTTTTTGCCTGCCTTGTAATTTTACATTCAAAGCTGAACATGGCTGGGTAGGGTGGCTCATGCCTGTAATCCCAGCACTTTGGTAGGCCAAGGCAGGCAGATAGCTTAAGTCCAGGAGTTCAAGACCAGACTGGACAATGTGGTGAGACCCCATCTCTACAAATAAAAAAAATTAGCCCGGTGTGGTTGCACGTGCCTGTGGTCTCAGCTACTCAGAAGGCTGAGTTGGGAGGATTGCTTGAGCCTGGGAGGTCGAGGCTGCAATGAGCCATGATCACACTACTACACTCCAGCTGGACAACAAAGTGAAACTCCCATCTCAAAAAAAAAAAAAAAAAAAAAAAAAAGAGAGAGAGAGAAAGGAAAGAAAGCTGCACATCTTGTATTAGGTAATGGGAACTCAGGCCTCTAGTGTGCTAATTTATGGTTTAGTACTTGGACCGTGCTTAATGTTTGCTGTGGTTATAAATGACAGAAGCTTCAAATTCCTCTAGTGCTTTTATTTTTATTCTTCTGTGACTTTGAGCTCCTCTAAGTATTTCACCTCAGAGAATGTTTGTGTCTTAACAGCTCTTTCAGCTGTAATCTGTTATTATACCATAGCCTATAGGTATGGTGGATAGTTGTTAGGGAATGAGAGAATTATATAATATTTCAATGAAATCTCAGCATTTCAGAGTCTGTCCCTTGGAGCTGTGACCTTTGCAAGTGTTCTCCAGAAGTATAGATCCCCTGTCTCCCACCACTATCTTCCTTTCCCAGCTGTAGCTTTCCCAAACTATTTTGTAGAAGCTCTGCCCCTGTTAATGTTGTTTGCTTTTATTCTTCCCTTCGATGAGAGACAAAATCTAGAGGGGACTTTAGTTGGAGAAATGCCCTTTCCCGGGTGAGAATAATGTCTGACAATGTCTTTCCTTTGGGGTGGAGGCCTTTGTTATAGAGAGGGCTCTGGGCATTTTTCGCAATGATTACTTTTCCCTCTTCTGCCAGAGCCATGAGGGATCTTTCTTGGATCTTCACCATGAGAATCTGGTGGGATTTCTGGAAGTGTGGCTCATGAAGGCATGTGCCCCATTCCCCACCAACACTATGAGCCCCTCGAGTTCCTCATTGTCAAGCTAGTTCACACTGAGTCTCAAGTTCTTCGTCAGAAGAGCCATTTTCATGTTTCTGTCAGTTTATGGATCCAAAAGCTTCTGCTCCCACTAAGTAGATCTTGGTCATGTCTCTGGATGAGCCTGTCTATGCAGATTTTGGAATGGAGGTTTGTCCTACAACTTTACTTCTCTGAATGGTCCAGGAAAAATAGTTGATTTTCAGCTTGTTTGGTTTTCTTTTGTCGAAAGGATGAAAGTGACAGCTTCTAAGCTCTTTAAATGTCTCAGTTAAAACCAGAAGTCATCGTTGGCTTTTTTTTTTTTTTTGAATCAGGGTCCTGTTCTGTCACCCAGTCTGGAGTGCAGTGGCCCTATCTTGGCTCACTGCAACCTCTGTCTCCTGGGTTCAAGCCATTCTCCTGCCCCAGCCTCCCGAGCAGCTGGTACTACAGGCATGCACCACCATGCCCTGCTAATTTTTGTATTTTTAGTACAGATGGGGTTTCACCATGTTGGCGAGGCTCATCTCAAACTCCTGACCTCGGGTGATCCGCCCACCTCGGCCTCCCAAAATGCTGGGATTACAGGCGTGAGCCACCACACCTGGCCCATCGTTGGCTTTTTAAAGCACAGTATAATCCACGTCATTGTGAGTCTCTTGAGGGTAGAGAGAGGGAGAGTGTCATCTTCACTTTTATATCTGTGGCTTGTAGTTAAGCACCTAAAACCAAGCAGACAGTGAATAATTATCTGTTAGATGGACAGCAGATGGGTTAATGGATGGTGGATGAATGGATAGCAGATGGGTGGATGGACGACAGGTGAATGGCAGAAGAAATGAAGTCTAATAGGGTAAATTAATAAAACCTGGTATGAGTAAATAATGGAGCAAAGAATTTGAAAAATAAAAAGGGAATGCATTTTTATTAATTAATTACATAAGATAAGCCTAGGAAACAAATCAAAATTGAAAGGCGAGAAAATAAGAAAAGAGAGCATTTTTAGGAGAATTGGGGAGAAATTGAAGGACCTCCCTCTTGACCAACAGTCTAAAATCCTTCCATTCCTAGTCTAACCTACCCTTTTGTGAAACCTTCCCTGTCAACTTGAAATGTCTTTTCTTTCACTCATACTGTGTATTAAAAGACTGTGCATTTTAGCTAAAATTCAATATAACTCCAGTTAAGTCAAATTAAAGCAAAATGCCATTTCTTCCCAGCAAATGAAGAATGAGAAAATAAATAATAATTCCAAGTGGTTAACTACTTTACAGGGATACCAACACATTTATACCCTTTTGGTGAGAATTTAAATTATATATATATAATATATATGTATGTTATACTATATATGTATTATTGCTAATAATGCCATCTCCAGATGCCATCTGGAGATGGAACAATATTACGTTTAAAAAACATAGACATACATAGGCTGGGCATGGTGGCTAATGCCTGTAATCCCAGCACTTTGGGAGACTGAGGCAGGCGGATCACCTGAGGTCAGGAGTTTGAGACCAGCCTGGCCAACATGGTGAAACCCAGTCTCTACTAAAATTACAAAAATTAGCCAGGCTTAGTGGCATGTGCCTGTAATCCTAGCTACTCAGGAGGCTGAGGCCAGAGAATCACTTGAACCAGGGAGGGGTGGTTGCAATGAGCCCAGATCACGCCAATGCACTCCAGCCTGGGCGACACAGACTCCGTCTCAAAAAATAAATAAATAAATAAAATAGCAACACTTAAAAAATATGTGCATCTTTTGGCTCCCCTATTTTATTTCTAAGAATTTGTGCTATGAAATAATGTAAGATCCTTTTATCCATTTCCGCTCTCATATTTTTTAGTTGGTTGCAATATCTCAGAAATTAAGTCACGGTCAGCAGATCAAGCAAACAAACCACTAAAACCAACCAGGCAAACAGACAAAAATGTCCATACTTACCTAGAGCTTAAAATGTTCACTAGACAAGACAATAATCAATAAAAAAATAGGTAAATATGTTATATGGTAAGTGGTGATGAGTACTAAATAAAAATGGTTTTTATGAAAGCCAACTAAAAGATACATGGTCTTCTATACCAGTGTAGTCAGGGCTGGCGTCTCTGATGTAGTGGCTTTGGCTAGAATCCAACTGAAGGAAGGAGGTGGGGTGTTCTGCTCTCTGGAGGAAGGGTTCTGAGCATTCCAGGCAGAGAGCCTAGCAAAGCCCAAGGCCTGCGCATGCTTGGTATGTTTGAGGAGCAACAAGGAGGTCTGTGAACTAGAGGAGGATGTGTAAAGATGGGCAAGGAAATAGGAAAGGAAGACAGAGAAGTAACTGGGGTGGCCAGGTCATATAAGATCTTGTAAAGCCTATGACAAGGAATTTTATTTCAATCCTGAGAAATAGGGGAAATTGTTGAGAGCTTGCGTAGGAGCGACTTGATCTAATATATGTTTTAAGATAATCATCATAGCAAAGGGCAAAGTGTGAATGAAATTAGTTTGAATGTTGTTGCAGTGACTCAGCCACAGGATGATATGAGGTTGGACTGGGGTGGTGGAGGTGGTGCATGTGGGTGGCTGATAAGAGGGCAGATTCTAAGAACATACAGCAAAACAGGATCATCAGAATGTGCTTCTGGACTGGAGTCAGTGAATGGAAGAAAGACATCAGACGATCCAAGCTTTTTGGTCCAAGCAGTGGAATGAAAGTCACTGATATTAACTCAGGTGAGAAGAACTGCGAGAAGAGTGGGTTTCAGATGAAAGCCAACAATTCAATTTTGACATGATGAATTTGAGATGTTTATTCAATATTCACGTGGAGATGTCACAAAGGCTGTTCAGAATACCATACAGGAATTTAGGATAGAAACCAGTCTGAAGATACGTGTTCTAAGAATGATGATCACATTTATAGGAAAGCTTATTACATAATGAAAATGATAAAAATTTGAATTTTGAAGACTAAAGAACTGCTAAGATGCAGCGGGGCCAGGGCAGTCTGGCTCAAAGGCCAGGCTCATAACCATTGCCCCATATAATGCAGTGCTCTTCCCACCAGGGGGCATGTGTGTGTTGTCCACCAAGATTACTGATCCACTGAGGCTCCAGACATTTCTTCTTGTTAATATCACCTACAGCATCTAGAATTTCTTTTCTTATTTATAAATGGCACCTTATAGTTGTATATATTTATAAGGTATGATGTGATGTTTCAATGCATGTATATATAATATAGTGAACAAATCAGGGCAATTACCGTATCCATCACTTTAAACATTTATCATGTCTTTGTGGTAACGGCATTCAAAATCTCCTCTTCTAGCTATCCTGAAATATACACTACATTGTTATTTGCTATAGTCACCCTACTGTGTAATAGAGCACCAAAAGTTATTCTTCCCGCCTAAGTGTAATTTTGTACCCATTGACCAGCCTGCCCCAGTCCCCCACCTCCCCTAGAATTTATTTGAATTCTGGAAATAAAGCTGTCTCACTATGTACTTTATTAAAATAACCTTATGAAACCATATTTTCTTAGAGGCTAATTGATTTTAATTCTTTTTTAATTTTTGTTTTTTAAAGAGGGGGTCTTACTCTGTCACCCAGTGCAGTGGCATGATCATGGCTAACGGCAACCTCAAATTCCTGGGCTCAAGCAATTCTCCCACCTCAGCCTCCCAAGTACCTGGGACCACAGTCGTGCACCACCATGCCCTGCTAATTTTTTAAGAAACTATGATGGCCAGACTGGTCTCGAACTCCTAGTCTCAAGCAATCCTCTCAGTTTGGCCTCCCAAAATGCTGGTATTACAGGTGTGAGCCACCATGCCCAGCCTGATTTTAATTCTTTAAAAACATCTGATGTTTAAATTCTGGCTAATTACACAAAATAGTGAAATTAGCAAGCAGAATGGTGAAGAAAAGAGGGGGGGATTTTTGAGGGGAGTTGTTAATACTTTTAATAACTCATCTGAATTTACTCATTATGGATTCTGAACCTGCCTCATTGTTATTGTTAGGCAGTAGTTATAATTTTAATTGTGGTATTTAAAATTACAATCAAATTGTTTATGAAAGACTGTGCTGGTTTTAAAACAGCAAACAGAAAAAATGTTTTAATACATCTTATTTAACAAATTTACCCATATCTAGTTTCCAACCTAATTTTGAGAAAGATGATCTCTATCCAGTAGGTTCATGGAAAGCTTGTGTATTAGATTTTAGGTATTCTAAAATCTAAAATTCTTATTTTCAGATTATTTTAGTTACTAAAACTCATACACCAACATATACACACAGAGATTTTAAAAATAAAAATGGATAAATACATGTGCTTATATAAACTAGGATTTTTAAAATGATACTTTGCTGTAAAGATTATTCAAAAGTTGCAAACATCAGTCCTGACGTCCTACATGCTTTTCTCAATTCAAGCATTTGTTTCTGCAAAATACAGATAAAAGTGCATTCCACTGATTTTGTTTTGAAATTTCATAAAAACTGTGACTTTTTCAGTGACCAAGGCTGTGGCTTTGAAATTAGACTTATCATTCATTATGGTTCAAATATTAAGGAATAGTGATTTTTAAAAGAGATAGCATTAACAGGTATTATGAGAAGACTATATTGCTTATTCCTTAGGAGTGATATTTGATTTTCAAACAAAATGCATTCAGGATATTTTGGCACATGGGATGTGTTACTGGCTAATACCAAGACGTGTGCGTTTTTACAACTAGTTTTTGAAAATGTGTAAATAGAACACACGCATAAAACCAGTTCCTATTTGGAATAAGCATTCATTTGCTCTGTGTACAAAAACTCTATACTATAGCAGCCCTTGAGAATCATCAGGATTGAGTTATGAGCAACTGAAATTAAAATCAGCTTTTATATTTCATATTGGGCTATTTTTCTCTTTCGTGTTAGAGTATTGGGACATGGGCAATGGCAAGAATGTCTGAGAAATAAAGAAAAATCCATTTCCCTTTGACACAAGGAGGCAAAAATAAGGATGGCGGCTGCTCTGCCACAACTTCTAGCTAGTGTTTTGACTGCACATCTTGTCATGGACTCAGAACTAAAAAGTCTTTAGTGATCCCCGCTGCATTTACAGATGCCAGCTCTAAGAAAGGAAGTGACTTGGCTGGATGCGGTGGCACACGCCTGTAATCCCAACACTTCGGAAGGCCGACGCAGGCAGATCACGAGGTCAAGAGACAGAGACCATCCTGCCCAACATGGTGAAACCCTGTCTCTACTAAAATACAAAAATTAGCCGGGCGTGGTGGCGCATGCCTGTAGTCCCAGCTACTTGAGAGGCTGAGGCAGGAGAATCGCTTGAACCTGGAAGGCGGAGGTTGCAGTGAGCGAAGATCGCGTCACTGCACTCCAGACTGGTGACAAAGTGAGACTCCATCTCAAAACAAAAGAAAGGAAGTGACTTACTCCTGACATGCAGTTACAGGCACTAGGATTAGAATTTAAGCCCCATGACTTGCAGTTGAGCCTTTTTTTTCCCATGATTTCCACATGTGCTTTTTTGGCAGTGTGTGCTCTCTCTGATTTGAAGAAATACATGCTGTAGAAACTCCTCTGCCTATTAAAAAGTTAATTCAGTGCCCTACTTTCTTCCAGCTCATTCAGCCAGATTAACTAATGGAAATTTTGCAGAATGTATACTGAATTTTAGATGGAATGTTGTTTTCCACGGTAATTTATTACTGCCCTGGCCCTTGCCATTGTGATGGTTTCCTCACACTGTACTTAGATGAAGTAAGCATGATTTTTATCTCATCTGAATACCATTCTATGCACCTAACCCATATATATATATATATATATATATATATATACACACACACACACACATATAATATAACAGAATCTTGTTAAAGGATTGGCTGATGGAACTACCTATCTAAATCTGGGGAATGAACATGCTAATATCATATAGGCTGTATAATGTAGATCTGAAACCAGTTATTCACACCAGTATTACATGGATCATTTTTTCAAATTTCAGCATGATTTTTCATCTATGCAGAATGCCTAAGATGTCATAACTGCCATTAGGCATCTAGACTGGTCTACTCTGTGTGTGTAAAAAAGATCGTTGACTTATGATTATCTGTTACTCTCACTGCCAATTGCTTTATTATTTTAATGTCGATTTTCTTTTTTTAGTCCTAGGCAAATATTATGCTTCCCTAAGAATTCATCTCCTATTCTGATTGCTGTCCCCGTGCTCTCTCTGTCCCTGTTATTCTTCTACTGTCAGGTTCAGGGTGTCCTTACATCAGTCCTCTAAAGCAGGCAGGTCTCTCATTGGCATCTGGTATTCACAGTATGGTTTTGTAAACCTAGCGTGCGGAGCATGCCGCCTTTGGAAATCTGTGGCTATCCCTGTGATATGTAATAAGTTTGTCCCTAATTTCTTTTTGGGATTTTGTTAGTGTTCTTTGCTGTAGGGAAAAACATAGGCATATTTCAGCACACAAAAGACTCTGGTTTGATCACCTGGGGCATTTAAAATAGAGTTGAATTGGAAGTGTTTAACACGACTGGGAAGCCCAGAGCAACACTAGCTACTCATGTTTCCCATCGCCCCTTAAACTAGATTAAGTGCTCCTGAATGTGACACTTCATAAGTATGAACTGATAATAACTGTCATCTCAGGAGCATGTCTGTGTGGCAGACTGTGTTTTAAGTGCATTGCGCATATTATCTTAATGGATCCTTGCCGCTAATCTTTGGCATTAGTATTTTGTCAACTTCTTCTTACAGATGATTACAGATGAGGGCACCAAGGCCCAGAGAATCCAAGTCTCTTGCTCAGGTCACACAGCCAGCAAATGAGGGACCCGGGATGTGAACCTAGGCAGGGGACTGGCATAGCCTTTGTACTCTGCTCCTTTTTTGGAAATAGCGTTTACTTATATTAATTTCTTATTGCATTCCTCAATGTTGATATAAATTATGATTCTGTTTTTATTTCTCCCAAATAGAATCTCTTTTAGCTTATCTATTCTGTGTCACCTAATTATTCACTTCTCTATCCCGAATTATGATTGCTGTTGAGAAAGCGGCACTTGATTTTTCTTACATGCAAATGATGTTTTTTTTAAAAAGATGAAAGCCGAGGTACTTCTTTTACTAACTCCTACTGTTGAGAAAATAAACTTACTTCAGAAATTTCTAAATATGGTAATAGTCCATTTTTACTTGGTTTTGTCGGAGAATAAAATGTTCCGCGTATGAGATTTTTCTACATGACCAATCTTACCTTTCCAAATGCCAGTTCTAAAAAATAAAGCATAATATTTTGAAGGATTTCTAAAATGACCACTTCCATGTCTTCTTAAACAGAAAATAACAAGTCCAACATATCTTCTTTTTATGGCTCAGAATTGTCCTGATGAATACCTGTTATTTTATCATTAAGTAACTTACCTTTGTCTTCATTTTAGCATCTCTGTTTCCTTAATATAATCAGCTGCCATCTTTTTTCTTTTTAGATTTTCTTTTAAAATATTTCTCCCCACACACTAATCATACTTATACTGTGTTAGAAATGAAAAGAATGTTAATACATGCACATAAATAAGAGTAAATAACATGATAGTGATAAAAATACAGGATTCAGTGAAGTTTTTAAATTATTTTCTTGACTCAGAGGCATTTTATTAATCATTGCAAAATTATGAGCTGTATTTAAAAGAAGAGGAGGCTGCAAGAAGTTGAGCCTCTGGGTAAGAAAAATATTACTGAGTTTTAAAATTACATTGTAAATATAGAGTACTTTACACTCAAGTACTCAAGCCTCTTTTATAAGCACCGTGAGCTAACCGATTGCACCCCTGGAGTTCCACAAGCCTCTTTTATACTGTGGTTTTCATCCTGTTAACTTTTTGAAGTCGTGGTGGTCAAAAGCAAATTATGCTGTGGAGAATTCTCTTTGCTATCAGAGGATGTTGATAATACCATTCCTTTAGAGTTTGGAGTGAAATCATCCTATGTTGGTATCACGCTTAACAAAGCTGTTCTAGGCTGTTCACCTAATCAGAGGTGTTTGGAGATTGATTTTTGTTTCTCAGCTTGCTCATGGCTTGAATATCCAAACAAAAAAATAAACTGGAATTTTTTAGTAGGTTTGTTGTTGAACTTTAGCTGTGTGGGTGAAGAGAATAACACATGTACGAGAAGATTAATTAGCGATTATTTTGCCGTGAAGCGTGATGCTGCTGGGCCATCTGGTGTGCCGTTATTGGGAGAGTGATCTTGATAGATTACTCAGTAAACTCTTTCAACACTTTGTTCCAAGATTGTCAGCGGTCTTATGGATTCTTATTAGATTAAGATGGTGCTAAGATTTCGGAGCAGTGGGACCACAGGGAACTGTGGCACCATGTTTGTCCCTAACAATAAACAAGTCTGTCTTGAGAATACTGCCCCAAGTCCACTCTTACTGGCATTTATCTTGTTAATATCACTATTATCTTTTCTCACAACAAAATAGCTACAATAGCCCCACCTCAACAGCTTATAACACACAATAATTAGCCTGGTGTTTTTCTATGCAGTGTTAGGTTTTTAATATTCTTGGTGTGTCATTTACTCATAAATGTCCTTGTTCATTGATTTAGCAAATATTGATTCACTTGCTACTTTTGCCATGGATATGCTGAGTGCTAAACTTGTCATCCTAAATGAAGCAAAAAAATTCACCCCAACTTTCTGATTTTTCATCTAGGCATTTATCCTGCTCTGGAGCTATATTTTCTGGAGATCCTGTAATGAACACAAAATATCTATTATTATTTCAGTACCTCTAGATTACTATTTGACCAAAAATCTTAAAACCATTTGTAAGCATTGTTAGAAGATCAGTCCTCTTAACTATGAAGTCAAAAGGTTTGATTTCACCTTGACATATGAAATGTGTGTGACTCACATAGAAATTAAATCTAGGTCTTACCTGTATCACCACCAGTATATTTCTACTAAATTCATGACATGATGCAAAAGTATCAAAACAAATTTTCCTTAATTGTAAAATTATGGAACATAAGTATCACTCAGAAGAGAAGTAAAATGAGAATGCATATCATCAAATCAAATGAAAATATTGTACCTCAAAAAAGGAAGGAGAATTTTACTAATTCACTCATTCTCATTTGCAAGCATTTATTAATGACTAATTATGGTAGTATTACATGAAGAAGAACCTGCCAACATACGCTTTGCACTCTATAAGTATATAACTTGTAAATTAGTAGTTAATGAGATGCAGGAGCCAAGAATAGTCTTATGATCACTCACTTCTGTTTTTCTTTTTTGTAGCATCTCTATATTTACTTTCACTCTATTTTTCTAATCCTCATCAACACTTTAACACCCAATTGCTTTTTGTTGTTCCTTGGCTTGGTTTTAGTCACACTCTTTCCTATGCTTAGAACTCAGAAGCTCCTCTTACTGTCTATCTTCCTGGGCATCTCAGTTTTCCCTTCTTGTATCTATACTCCGCAGATTTCCTTATGTGCCGTAACTTAATTTTTCTTCCGGGAAAGTGTGCTAACACTATCTTCCCAGGCCACAGACTGCTGGGACTAAAATAATAAAGATGGCTATACGAAGACAGATGGGCCACCTGCAAAGGATGTTACATGTTGCCCCACCCTATATTCCCTAACAGGTGTAAGGAAGTCAGAGATCATCTGCAACCCCCCTAAGCTCTTCTGTGGATCTGGAGACCAGGTGGATACCAGGCAGATTAATAGAGAAAATCATACACATTTTATTAGTTTTACATGTACATGGGGATCTTCACAAGAGTGTGAAGTCTGAAGAAATGGCCGAAGCAAGACACTTCTATACTTTTTAGACAAACAATAATAAATTTAAAAAAAAAATGACAGAACAAAGAAAATCTGGCTGAAGGCAGTAAATTTTCTAGCAGAATCACTAGGGAATATATTGGGGGCATAAAACTAGTGGAAAGTAGGGGTTACTTGATTAAGTTTATTTCTTAATTTAATTTAATTTAATTTTTTGAGATAGAGTGTTGTTCTGTCGCCCAGGCTGGAGTGCAGTGGTGTGATCTCTGCTAACTACAACCTCCACCTCCCGAATTCAGGTGGTTCTCATGCCTCAGCCTCCCAAGTAGCTGGGATTACAGATGCCTGCCACCATGCCCAGCTAATTTTTTTATTTTTTATTTTTTTTAGTAGAGACGAGCTTCGCCAGGTTGGCCATGGTGGTCTTGAACTCCTGGCCTCAATTGATCCATCCGTCTTGGCCTCCCGAAGTGCTGGGATTACAGGCATGAGCCACCGCATCCAGCCCTTTATTCAGGTTCATTGCAGCCCCCAACTCCCAGTCTCTGGTGATAAGAGCTATTTTCTTGCCCTGGCAAAAGCAAGATACCCCTCCCAGAGGAATCTTTATGGCTTGCTGCATATAGGAAGAGATAGGCCAGCTAGCCCTTTCTGAAACTACAATTCATCCAGTGTTTTCAACTTGAAACAATCTGGGGTATTTTGGGATGGCATATTCTTCACTCGTCCACAGGGGTACTTAGGGATTCAGAATTTAACCAGGACTATACCCACCTGCTCATTTGTTATGGGCCAACTATCTTTCTAGATCCTCTTACCATTTTAATTTTACAGACAGTCAAAAAAAAAAGAATAAGATGATGTTGATGAACGTGGCTGCTTAGGACTGTCAGGATTCCTCACTCAGCCTAGCTTTTTAAAACTTTTGTTAGATATTTATAGGGTACAGAGTAATATTTCAATACATGAAATGTGCAATGATCAAATCAGAATAATTAACATATCTATCACTTCAAACTTTTATGTTTTTTTGTGTTGGAAATATTCACTCAACCTAGCAGAAGGCAAATGTATGGAAGTAGATTTTCTGAAAGTGGTTTGTAGAAAAGTAAAAATTATTTTGTGTGTAAATAATGAAGCACAGTAGCTACCATATACATAGTACCTACTAGGCTGGAAGCATGATTCCAATTTCATTACAAGTGTGCTTATGTCATTCTCACGTCAATCCTGCCAGGTAGGTTTATGACCTTTATTAATAGATGGGGGAGGCACAGAGAATGAAAGTAACAGAAGACAGTGGGTGTCTCCAAAGTTCTTGTTCTTTCCACAATGACACCCTGGCACTAAAGTTTTAACAAGGATAGGTAGGCATGTTGCTATGAGCAATGCATGCTTTGAGAAGACCTTGACTTTGAACTGAAAGGATGTTGAAATGATGGAAATACACACACACACACACACACACACACACACACACACGCACAAAATTGATGAAAAAAAAATGCTCCTCTGTACAAAAAACAACATTCTATACAGAGAGACTTGATTGCGAGTTTGGAGATGATGGCTGGAGCATTTAGTAACAGTCTTCCAAAGCCAGGGCAAAGAATGAAGAATAATTGGCAGTTGTTCTTTATTATCGGCAAGAACAATGCAGGGAGAGATCAGAGGTAGAAGTTATCAATTGAAATGTTTGCAAAATGCTAGATAACAATTTCAAGGGGCATCATAGTACCCCAAAACAGATAAAAATTTAACAACAAATTGTTTATTTATGTAGGTGTAAGGGGTAAAAGGATGGGATTCTTATGCTTTGCTGTACCATAGCTAGCTACTTAGTTACTCAGTTCTTAACTGAGGTGTAAAAGCTCCCCATGGTTGATGGCTGGAGATATAGATAGATCCATATTGTCCTAGAACTGCTGTAAGAATCCTAGCTTCTTGACTAAGAAACAGAAATAAATTTATAAATGAATTATACATAAAGATACATAAACAGATAAATAAATCTAACTTTTCTGGTATTTTCTACATACAGTAGGCCCTCTCTATTTATGACTTCCACATCTGTGGATTCAACCACCCATGATCAAAAATCCACAGATGTGGGAGGGCAAAGTGGGGAACTTGAGCATCCTTGATGTTTGGTATCTGTGCAGGTCCTCAAACCAATCCCCTGAGGATACCAAGGGACAACTGTACATATATTTTTTTTGTTGGGGTAGAAAACTATTTTGCATAATTTCATATTTTCTAGCCTTTAAGTTAGAAAACTTTATGTCATCTCTGCACAAACGCAGTAATAACTATTGACCAAATTTTACTAACCCTTTTGTTGGAAGAAATTGTTGGCGGCTATAGACAGTATGAGTATTACAGCCTTAGTTTCAGACTATATGTTTACATTGTCCAATAAATCTCTTCCTACTCCATATTTAGAACACTGTATAGAATAGTAAAAGCTAGAACAATCTTTACAATCACCAGTCTGTAGATTCAATAGTGCAGCATATATGGTCCTTGATGCCTTAACATTCCCTCATAGCATCACAAAATAGTGGTCCATATCATTAGAAACATTACTGATGGTACTAGATTGCTATGATATTGAGAATGAGGTGATGCAAGTGAAAACTTTTAAAAGTTTAAAGTGCTATAAATGCCAAATGCAACTGCCTGTGAGAGAACATTATCACATGGGCCAACACACATCTATAAAATGAGGGAGACATACTCTACAGATTCAGAAGAGCCTTCCCATTTTAACGTTTCTTAACTTTATCTTCTCATGGACTTGTTGTCATCGGATGAGGTTGGTCATGGCAGTTGCTACCAGGAACTAGAACCATCTTAGTGTCTTGTGAGAAAGAGCTGAAAAAAGAAGAAAAAGCACAAAGCCAGGTTTTCAGAATGCCAAGAATGTACTCTAAAGTGTTAGAAACAAGAGCTCGGAGTCGCAAGGAAAACGAGCACTCAAACAAAGGATTTCTCAGCAAGGCAAATTTACTTCTGCAGAAGGGTGCCACTCGCACTTCTGGCCACTGCGAGAGCACACCGAACAAAGGAGGGAAGGGGTTTTTATCCCTAACGCTATTAGTCCCTGCTTCTGTGTCCTGTCCCCATTGGCTGGAGTCGTACCACACAATCTAAACTGACCCGATTGGCTACTGTTTAAAATTGAATATGGCTAATTAGGTGGGAAGGGAGAGGCTGTCCGTTTCGGTACAAGGCATGTTTGGGCATGTCAGCGCACAGCAAAGGCAGGAAGTGTAGTTTTGGCTGGAAGACCTGTTTCAGTGGGAGGGGCAGTTTACAGAATGGGTAGCCAGGAGTAAAGGAGGACTGTTTCCAAATAAGGAAGAGATGTGAGTTACAGACTGGGACTGGTAGGAGAAGTTGTTTACAGAGCAGGTAGCTTAGGAGAAGGGACAAGGAAGTTTATCTCGAGAACAAAGAACAAGGAACTCAGAAATTAAATCTTTCAAGAGGAACTTACTGTATCTGACAAAAGGAACCACACAAAAACGTTACATTCCTATAAAAGAATACATTTAAAAGGCTTTTTTATGTTCTTTGTTTGTTTTCATAAAACAGTGGAGGCGCTCCATTTGGGAACATTAATGGCTGCCCATGGCTACTTCTTTCCAATCTCAGATCATGTCCTCACACTCAAGGATGATGGCACCTTTTACCGGTTTCAAGTAAGTTTATTAGAAATGTTCTTTAACAGTAAACTAGAAGCCCGCTTTTCGTTTGTTAGTTAGGTTTCTTTTGAACAGAACTTTTAAAAACTATGACTTATTTTTCTTTGACTTAGGCTAGTTAGAAACTAATTAACATTAAACTAAAGACATAAAAAGCAATAAACACAGAGAAAGATAAAGTATGCTTAGTCAAGATGATGTGTGAAAGCTAAATTGTGTGATGACTGAAGTTCTATTTTATATGAAAAGCTTAAGGGAAATTCATAAAGTGACTTAATGGCATTCGGAAGGACCGGAGAGTCTTCCTCTGTCTGACCCTTGCCTGTGATCCAGACCATCTTCAGCCCAAGTAAATTTTAACGGGAATGCTTGAAACTCCAGATAGGATTCAGCTAATTAATAAACTCTCAGCATCCTAGGCTCTTCTACAAATCTGTAAAGACTGACATGATGATATATTGTGTGTGTGCACTCAACTGCAACAGGACACCTCAGATAACTTGCAAACTGATAAGAGTCATTCTAGGTCATTTGCAAATGACACAGATGCTATTATTCTTTCTGGCAATGATTGTGGACTCTAATTTCAGTCATTGTAAGTATATTTGACACTTGAGTTCACATTGATTTACCTAAAGTATATTCTACATTTCAGTAGACATTATGGCTCATTAATAACTGACTAGCAGATTCTAGCCTGTAAAATTAAGGCACATAAAATGCTGGATGTCAAACTCTAATCCATTTCCAAGAGGTATTTGCTGGAGGGTTCTCCCCACAGTCCAACTTTCAGACTTTGGAGCCTTCTTCTCACTTGTTCTAAGTATTATTAAATGCTCTATGTCTACATAAATGACTGAATAGTAATCAGAGTGCCTAAAATTTGTTTGGGAAAACTGAGAACAAAGAGGAAATATGCTTTAAAAATCACTTTAATCATTTGCTTTAAAAAATCATTTTAAAGATTATTGTCCTCCTAGAACAGTCTCACTGCCCCTTCCTTGGACTCATTTCTTCCAAGGCAAATAATCGTAGGACAGTTTTGGACTTAAGAGCTAGGAGGAAATAAAGCTGTATTCTGAAACTGTGATACTGACCTAAGTATTCAAGCACTTAGTTAAATTACGTAACTTAAAAAAGCTTTACATTAATGGAGCTTTATTCTTTATACAGCAAAACTTACACTAATGGTAGCTTAAAATAGCATATTATTAAAGTAACTTCTGGCCCCAAGATTAAATTTTTAATAACTAGGAATTATTGGTGATCAGCAAATAAATTGTTTTTATGTGACTAATGCTTCCTGATTTTTTTAAAGAAATCTCTATTCCCAGAAAATGTAGTAGACAGACAAGGTTTACATGTCTTAGTCATGCTCATGGGTCTAAAAGGGCACCTGAGGCCGGGCACAGTGGCTCATGCCTGTAATCCCAGCACTTTGGGAGGCCAGGGCGGGCTATCACTTGAGGTTAGGAGTTCGAGACCAGCCTGGCCAACATGGTGAAACCTCATCTCTACTAAAAAAAAAAACAAACAAAAAAAATTAGCTGGGTGTGGTGGCATGTGCCTGTAATTCCAGCTACTTGGTAGGCTGAGGCAGGAGAATAGCTTGAACCTGGGAGATGGAGGTTGCAGTGAGCCGAGATTGTGCCACTGCACTCCAGCCTGGGCAACAGAGCGAGACTCAGTCTCAAAAAAAAAAAAAAAAAAAGCCATGTGAAGGAAGGGATCACCATACATACAGGAGAAAAGGAGAGAATTTTTAAAAGAGCTTTAGAACAAAGCAAGGGAATGGGTACAAATGACATATGAATTATGTAACTACTAGGGATAGACAGAGAGTTGTCAAGTTCAGTGTGCTGAGATAGATAGGCAGATATAAAATAAACATTATCTATACATATACACATTAAAATTACATTAGTGCTAAATAGTAAATGTTACATATTTTAATGATGCATCCATATTTGAAATAGTATCTAAATATAACAAACACATTTGTAAATCTAATAATATTAGAGTTCTGAAACCAAGATTTTAAAAAACACCAGAAAACTCAGAGGTAACTGAATTTCTACTATAATGTCTACCAAGTCATTAACCAGTCCATATTTGAAGAGTTCTAATAATAGAAAACAAATTATTATTCAAGGTCTTCACTTCTATTTTTACGTTGGTTCCAAGCAGCGAAAGTTCTTTATTACACCGAAGTGAAATTCAACTCCTTGGAAGGATATTTTAAAATCATAAATTAAAGTGGAAAAGTTGGGATGCCGTGTTTACAAATCCTCCAGTGAATGATTGGGAGTCTAACCATTATTAAGAATCTAGGCTGGGCGCAGTGGC
This sequence comes from Gorilla gorilla gorilla, assembly GCF_029281585.2. Lineage (NCBI taxonomy): Eukaryota > Metazoa > Chordata > Mammalia > Primates > Hominidae > Gorilla > Gorilla gorilla. The sequence continues at coordinate 14,566,255 of NC_073224.2, forward strand.
TCACACCTGTGATCCCAGCACTTTGAGAGGCAGAGGTGGGCAGATCATGAGGTCAAGAGATTGAGACCATCGTGGCCAACATGGTGAAACGTCATCTCTACTAAAAATACAAAAATTAGCTGGATGTGATGGTGTGTGCCTGTAGTCCCAGCTACTTGGGAGGCTGAGGCAGGAGAATTGCTTGAACCCAGGAGGCGAAGGTTGCAGTGAGCCAAGATGGTGCCACTGCACTCCAGCCTGGATGACAGAGCGAGACTCCATCTCAAAATAATAATAATAAAAAAATCTCAAGAGTCTTCAAAGCATTAATTTGAGACAAACAGAAATCTTTATTTCATTGGCATGACAGTTTATATATTTGTCTCAAATTTGTAGTACATGTCTTAATCATGTGATTTTTTAAATTTACCGTAAAGTCACAATTGTCTAATCATCCTCTCTTAGCTAACTGAAAATGAGATCTGATGTAATTCTTTAGCTCTCTTTCATGACTTTCAATACATTAGTATATGCTCCAACAGTTATTGAACAACAGTTGAACAGTTTTGGATGAGTTTCATCCTAGCTAAGGAAGCCAATATTGAAAAATCAAGAAACTCATGCATTAAAATGTCCTAATGTATGGTAGAACTATGAAAGTATGTATTTAAATTCCAAAAAAACTGTAAGAGTTTGTTGTTCTCCTATATTATCGTTTACTACAGATCAAAACACTACTTCTTAGAAAAATCTTCCATATTAGTGAAGAACATTGGTTTAGTGGCATTTCCACATAATATCACAAGAAAAAATTACTTTATGCTTTAATTTTACAGTCATTAAATTCTCACTAAAGTAAATGATGGAGAATGAAGAAAAATATAAGAATGCAGTTGAGAATATTTTTTGTGCTTTTGTGGGAAAAAAGTATATGTCTTGTCTGAGTAGAATAGGTATTTTAAGGTTAGATAAATAGATATGCCTGCACACACACCTATACATACACATATATACTCCCCAAAATATAGAAACTACCCAGAGGGAACAACGCACTCCGTTAAGAAGCATCTCAGAAAGTAACACCGGCCGGGCGCGGTGGCTCACACCTGTAATCCCAGCACTTTGGGAGACCGAGGCAGGCGGATCACGAGGTCAGGAGATTGAGACCATCCTGCCTAACACGGTGAAACCCCGTCTCTACTAAAAATACAAAAAATTAGCCAGGCGTGGTGGCGGGCACCTGTAGTCCCAGCTACTCGGGAGGCTGAGGCAGGAGAATGGCGTGAACCTGGGAGGCGCAGCTTGCAGTGAGCCGAGACCGCACCACTGCACTCCAGCCTGGGCGACAGAGTGAGACTCTGTCTCAAAAAAAAAAAAAAAAAAAAGTGACACCCTACATGAAAGCAAAGTTTTAACTACTTTGTCCCCCTAGGGCTATCCTAGAATCCTGATTCAATTTTATTTTTAAGAAATCGAATTCTCAAAGCTTCATCTCCTATGGAGTCAAGTGAGATTGGGGTGATAAGGGTGACCCACATAAAGTCTTACTATCCTCTTTTGTCTAGCAGTTTAGTCTTTTTTTCTTTCTTCAGAATTCCTACGATGATTTTGTTCTCATGTTCACAAAACTACTGTTAGTAGCCTTCTTTATTTTACTACTGTAATTCCCAAGAAAGAACGGAGGGTAAGTTGAAATCCCTGGGTGATGGTGGTCGGGGGGGCCTCTGAGACAGTTTGGAAAGACTTTTCTTTAGAGATTCAAACAGTTCTCCCTATCTACCCATTTTCCCTTCTTTAGAGTCTCTCTTCTAGAGGGGAAAATGATCAGATAATCAGAGATGACTCCAAATATGCTTATTGCACATGGTAGTTAGGGTAATTAGCTAACAGATAGAATTAAGCCCGCAGTACTGATACTTGCCATCACTGTTACAGTGAGTCCTGCAGGCCTCATCATTCCAGGGACTAGGGGTTGATAAGGAGACAGGTGATCATCAGGTTTCTTCGTGGTCAGGAGCCAAGCATGTTCAGCTAGCAGGGCTAGGAAAGTCCTTTTAGAAAATATAAATGTTAATGATAATAATAAAGTTTCTCTCGGTCAGACATTTTCTTTGTAGTTTAGTCAGTCAGTTTCTAGATTCTACAGAATCTGGATTCTGCCTATTGTAGATTGTATCACTCAATTAAGACACTATTCCTTTAAAAAAAATCTCTGATTTGTGCAGTTTAAAACTTTAGAGAAACAAGTGTCTTTGTAAGGAAATGTTTCTATTTTTATTTATTTTTTGTAGGTTTTTTAAATTTAAATTTTATAATTTTAATTTTTGTGGGTACATAATAGGTGTATATATGTATGGAATACATGAGGTGTTTGGATACAAGGATGCAATGTGGAGTCATCACATCATGGAGAATGGGATCTCCATTCCCTCAAGCATTTATTCTTTGTGCTACAAACAATCCAGTTACACTCTTAGTTATTTTTAAATGTATAATTAAGTTACTATTGACTCGAATCACCCTGTTGCACTACTAAATGGTAGAAATTAGTTACAAGAGGAATTTAGGAAATGTCTTTAAAAGTGAGAGTAAAAAGTTGCTTTAATCTCATTGGACAATGCTGAGAATTGAATTATATGACTAATGGAGCCAGGCAAATCATTGTCAGATCTCAGAGAAAGAGTCTATCGGTTGGTTGAGCTTTTTGGAGCTACCAAAAGCAGTGTTGAAATACATGATTCATAGAAAACAATTTGTTATATTTAAATATATTTCATCCTGAGTCTTGCCGAACATAAATCCTCTTTCAGTCCTCTCTGTGGATGAATACTTTTTGTTTGAATATACAATCAGACCTTTTTGCCTTTATGTCAGTTGGTGTAAAATTACAGCAAAGGGATGACATTCTAAATACCTGCTTGCTGGTACTACACATGTTTAGAAGCTGAGCAATTGGTCAGCAAAGTACATGTAGACAATGAGTTTTCAATGTCTCTCTTGGAACATGTTCTGTATTATAAAACATATAGCAAACTAATATAGAGAATTGTGGAAGATAAATGTAATTCACTGGCCAGAAACTCCACTAATTTTTTATTTGTCTAATCTGGGTTCCACTTCTTTTCATTCCACAGACCCCCTATTTTTGGCCATCAAATTGTTGGGAGCCGGAAAACACAGATTATGGTCAGTGCCATCTCTCATTATTTTATTATTGACAACCTGTATGTCTAGATGGATGTGTACTTGCGTTTTATTGCTTTTTTCATTAAGAAAAGGAAACCACAGTTCTCAGGATGGGACCAATATTTTTAACATTGAATTGATAAGCGGCTTTGTTTGGAAAGTCACCAGACCTCGTGACAACTTTCTCTGTGGTATGGTGCCCTCTGCAACTATTAAAGAAAGCCTTCTGATTAGGTTAAAGAGCTGTAAATAAGCTTAAAGCGGTTATTGTTTTGTCATAGCAACCTGGCCTACTAGAAAGAATAAAAAATAGACCCATAGAACCAGAGTTCTAGTTCAGCTCTCCCACTTAGCTGTGTGCATTTTAGTAAGTCCCTTGACGTCCCAAGGGTCCGCTTTTCTCACTGTTCTGTGAAGCATCCTATGATTTTTATAGGTGGAGGGTTGTGTTAAACATGAAGAGGCCAATTACAAGCAAAAGAAAAAAAAAAGCTAAAAAAGAAAATTCAATGCTAATAAATCAAGTTCAGTGAACTTAGAACAAACTTGGTTCAACAGCCATTATTTCACTCAAGCTCTTCAAGGAGAAAAAGAGCCCCTAGTAAGTATTCATCTTCTTAGATCTTCCTGAACAGTACAGTTTTCAAAGACAAGACTGCATGGTTTTTAAATGTCATTTCTGCAAGTGTTTATTGAGTATTTTTCTTCCTATGCCAGTGCAGTAGAAGATGCTAGGTTCGCAAAGGGGACTGAGTTCATTGACACCATTGGGTAGCTCACAGGCTAGATGGGAAAATAGAATTATACAGAAGGAGTTACTGTAGAGTGTCAAGTGAATAGGAGAGTGATATATGCAAAATTATGTGAATGTTTACAAGAATGAGAAATTGACTTTCCCTGGGGTCTTCCAGAATGATTTTGCGAGAGAACTGGTACCATTTGAGCTGGATCTTAAGAGGAAAGATTTTTCAGATGAGAAGGCGGGGCAAGCGTTTGAGGTAGAGGAGCTGGCATAATATACAAAGGCAGTGAGAAGCTTTGCAGCAGCTTGGCTTTCTTTGGTGTTGCTCCTGGAGAGACATTTTTATAAGAAGAAAAAATAAGAAAATTCATAGAAAATCAATAAAGCTATCTCTCATGTGTGTCATTTCAGAAACTTGAATTTAGTCGATCATCCAAGAATGGTCAGGCTCTAGTCAAAAGAGTCAAAACTAACATAACTCATGAAAAAAAAATCTAAAAACCAGAATACCGAAAAATTAATACGGAGACAAAATTATTTCTTTCCAGTAGTGAGAATGCCAGTTTCTTCATCCAGGGCACACGTTCCTCAAAACTGAGGTCCTTGGAGAAAGAAGTTATTTTACAAAACGACTACTGATTTGTAGATTTGAGTTGGAGAACTTTCTGGAGCATTTTATTCAAGCTAGGATAATGCCTGGAGATTGTCTCACTAAAGAATATGAAATTCTAGTGGAGGAACACTGGAACAGCTAAGTGGGAGCTCATAGAGAAAAACCCAGGCATTGGAGGCAGACAGACCTGAACATAAATACTGTCATAACCACATACCAACTGTGTGACTTTAGGCGTGCAATATCTCTGAGCCTAAGTTTGCTCACTTTTCAAACAGAAATCATATTGACTTCCTAAAGTTGTTAAAATAATTCAAATTAATACAGCTAAGGAAACTAGTACTGGTCCTCTCACATACTCAATACATTGAAATTAGTGTTTTGTGCTTGTCATCATTATTGCCTGGCAGATACACTGCCTCTTTCCCTGTTGAAAAGCAAATTCCCAGCCGGGCACAGTGGTTCACGCCTATAATCCCAGCACTTTGGGAGGCTGAGGCAGGCAGATCACCTGAGGTCAAGAGTTTGAGACCAGCCTGGCCAACATGACGAAACCCCATCTCTACTAAAAATACAAAAATTAGCCAGGGTGTAGTAGGGCGTGCCTGTAATCCCAGCTTACCTGGGAGGCTGAGGCAGGAGAATCGCTTGAACCTGAGAAATGGAGGTTGCAGTCAGCCAAGATCATGCTACTGCACTCTAGCCTGGATGACAGAGTGAGACTCCATCTAAAAAAAAAAAAAAAAAATTATAAAGAAAATAAAATTCCCATTCTCAGTGTTTCTTTCTGCCCATCTGTTGTGTCTTTCATAAATATGTTAGAGTGCTCACATTTAAAGCACATGTTTTATCATTTTATAGTAGGTTGATGTTTCAGTGGTGAGCCTGAGGAAATGTCATGGCCTACACAGCAAATCATTTACAGAACATCTCTTAAAGTAGATCGTCCCAAAATGCTGAATGTTTAAGTTTCACATTGTTCTGTGAAAGGGTCATATATGCAAAGTGTCCACCAAATACAGAAGGAGCCAAGAAACCAAAGAACAGAGCAGAAAAATCCAGTGTGTTGGAAAAGGGTGATTTATTGGGGAACTTACAGACAGAAGCGTGGTCTTGGGTGGCCACAAGAAAGGTAGGCCTTCGCACTACAACCTTCCAGACCCAGGGTTTATATATCCTGGAGGAAAAGTATATTTGCTCTGGAAGGAATGAGTGGGTAGCCGAGAGAATGCTATGGGTGTTACAGCTACGGGTAATGTATGCAACAAGATCAAGGGTTGTTGTGGAGGAAAGGTGTAACTCAGAGTACATAAGTGTTTCTACATAGAGAGTAAATCATCAGCTAGACACCTTGGAGGCATTCCCAGACTCAGGGTTAATCAGGAGCCAACATGGCAGATTAGCATCTAAGATGGAATCACTCTTGTTCCCACACATGTTACCATCCACTGGTGTCCATTTCTGAGGGGATCATCTCCTACACTTTCTCCCCAAACCTGGAATACTTGCTACTTACAGTAACTAATTTATTCTTTAATTATTATGTTTGGGTTTTTTTCCTCTGAAGAAACATATTATTGGTTGTGCTTAGCTTGCCTGAATTATATACAAGTAAATTACAATAATGTAATTATTCCATTAAGAGGATATGGGAGAAAAATGAGAGGAAGAGAATAACAATGATCTCAGACACCATACGTGTCTGTACCTGCAGGCAATGATGCTTCATTTTCTACGATTTTTCTTTTTAGGTGCAAACAAATTATAGCAGCAATATGAATTACCCAACTTTGAATTTCCTGCTGCCATTTGTTTAAAGCATACTTTTATAAAACCTCACTCCCGGCTTTTAAAGAGGATATTGATGGTGTGATGTACTTGGGCTGTGAAGTCCAAAGCACAGTAACTACTTAGGCTGTCTTTTCTAAGACAACTTTGGGGCACAGGGACTTTATTGCATAAGGCAGGTTAAAGAAGAGTTTATTGGCTGTGCGCGGTGGCTCACGCCTGTAATCCCAACACATTGGTAGGCTGAGGTGGGCGTATCACAAGGTCAAGAGATCAAGACCATCCTGGCCAACATGGTGAAACCCAGTCTCTACTAACAATACAAAAATTAGCTGGGCATGGTGGCGCACGTCTGTAGTCCCAGCTACTTGGGAGGCCGAGTCAGGAGAATCGCTTGAACCTGGGAGGCAGAGGTTGCAGTGAGCTGAGATTGCACCACTGCACTCCAGCCTGGTGACTGAGACTCCACCTCAAAAAACAAACAAAACAAAACAGTTTATTTCATTTTGTTAGTATCCTGACCTGTTTCCATCCCCAGTTTGAACTTACCAAGTAGGTTCTGCTGAACATAAGCCTCAATAGATCAGTTGATATGAAAAACTACTTTTTCATAATTATCTTGGTTTTATAGAAAAATGGAATGCTTCGATTCTGTTCAATAACGAAGACAAGCCAATACGGACTAAAAGGCCTGTATCTTTATAAACTCCATTCTTCGAAAATCAAGTTGGATAAGATTTCTGATATTTTGTGTGCAAGTACAAAAAGCATTCTAATTCAAGCCAGTTAAAGTGGAGTCAGAAATGGGCTTTCCCAGATGTATTTGCTCATCAAGAGAGATCCAGCACTAAGGACTTGCAGTGTGGACTGGAGGCAAAGGCATAGGAAAGCTCAAGAGAGGTTTGGTAAGAAATTGAGACAGTGTCAGTTGTAGCAAACTGAAACAGAAGCCGAGGCAGGGTTTTTACTGGTACCTCTGGACACACACATTGCACACAAAGGGTCCTAGAAATGACCATTTTATGCACATCACAAAACAGACACATAAGCTAATGAAACAGAATTGAGAGCCCAAAAATAAAGCTGCACATCTATAACCATGTGATCTTTGGCCAAGTCAACAAAAATAAGCAATGGAGAAAGGATTCCTTATTTAATAATGATTCTGGAATAACTGGCTAGCCACATGCAGAAGAATGAAGCTGGACCGCTACCTTGTACCATATACAAAAACTAACTCAAGATGGATTAAAGATTAATATAAGACCTCAAAATATAAAAACCCTAGAAGAAAACCTAGGATATGCCATTCTGGACAATGGCCTTGGTAAATAATTCATCACTAAGTCCTCAAAAGCAATTGCAAGAGAAACCAAAATTGACAAGTGAGACCTAAACTAAATAAAACTAATTAATTAAACTGAAGAGCTTCTGCACAGCAAAAGAAACTATCAACAGAATTAACAGACAACCTAGAGGATGGCAGAAAATATTTGCAAACTATGCATCTGACAAAGGTCTAATATCAAAAATCTATAAGGAACTTAAACAATACAACAAGCAAGAAACAATCCTGTTAAAAAGTGGGCAAGGGACATGAACAGACACTTCTCAAAAAAAGACATACAAGCAGCCAGCAAACATACAAGAAAATGCTCAACATTACAGATCATCAGAGAACTATAAATCAAAGCCACAATGATATACCATCTCACACCAGTCAGAATGGCTGTTACTAAAAAATCAATAAATAACGAATTCTGAAAAGACTATGGAGAAAACAGAATGTTTATACTCTGTTGGTGGGAATGTAAATTAGTTCAGTCATTGTGGAAAGTTGTCTGGAGATTTCTCAAAGAACTAAAAATAGAACTATATTCATCCCAGCAATCCCATTACTGGATATATATTCAAAGGAAAATAAATTATTCTACCAGAAAGACATGTGCACTTGTATGTTCATCACAGCGATATTCACAACAGCAAAGACATGAAATCAACCTAGGCGCCCATCAATAGTGTATTGGATAAAGAAAATGTAATATATATTCACCATGGAATACTACACGGCCATGAAAAAGAATAAAATTATGTCCTTTGCAGCAACATGGATACAGCTGGAGGCCATTATCCCAAGCAAATTAACACAGGAAAAGAAAACCAAATACCACATGTTCTCACTTATAAGAGGGAGCTAAACATTGGGTATACATGGACATAAAGATGAGAACAATAGACGCTGGCAGGTACTGGTGGGGGGAATGATGGAGGGGTTGCAAGGGCTGAAAAAGTACCTACTAGGGACTATGCTCACTACCTGGGTGTTGGGATCAGTCATACCCCAAAGCTCAGCATCATGCAATATACCCATGTAACAAACCTGCACATGTACCCCCTGAATCTAAACTAAAAGTTAAAATTATTATTTAAAAAAAGATATGAGTACAAATGGAACAATGTCTTTAGGCTGGCTCCTTTCAAGGGTTGAATCTCTAATATCCAAATAGGATTTTAACTCCGAGAAATTGAAATGTCCAAAAAAGACAGGAGCCTCCCCTGTGCTTACTTGTATGACTCATCTCACCCATCACACCCAAATCCTTGTCCATTTGAACTTTTTGCATTAATTTTTATTTTTTTCAAATATTGCACTAAAATATTATTTTGATTAATTTTATTTTTGCAAATATTGCATTAAAATATTATTTATTTTGATTACCGAGTTTTTTGACACTCCCTTAGATTTTGCACCTGAGGTGACAGCATCACTCACGCCATCCTAGTGGTAATACAATTAATATTACATTTGGTTCTTGGGCTATCTTAAAAAACCTTAATGACAATGTAGATTTTGTCAAGATCATGGTAACCACATTAATTTTTGAATTGGATTAAATTTTGAATTTGAAGGACAAGGAATATTTAGCCAGAAAAAAATATATATTTAGTATGGAAGGGAGAGATGTGTGTGGGAGAGATACAGACTTTCTGGTGTGTATGGCAAAACCAACATATGACAGTTGCAGAAGGAAAAATTTGTTCCCCACATAAGAACCTCCCAATTTAAACAATTAAAGTTGTTCAAAACATCTTGTAGGGTGATGATTTATGCCTCAGTAAATGTTCAACCGAAGGCCTGTCTTTTCTCCAGTATGTTGTGAAGGTTTTCAGACCCATGGAGAAAGACTGTAGCTAGTGCTCCCAAACAACTAGACAAGATGAAGTTCCACTTGCCAAAACCATACTAAAGTAATAATAAAAGGATGTTGAGAATCAATACATCTTTCATACATGATAATAAGAGGCCAGCAAAAAGAAAGTATTCTAGTTGGCCAACCACAGCAATTGTAGGCTGACATAAAATAATTATAGCAGATTTGAGATAAATAGTAATTTTTCCTTCAGGGACAGATTTTAAGTTGGTCAGTTACCATTGGTAGAAAGCTTGCCATATCCAAAGTTTTGTTTTGGGGAAGAGATGACAAGGGATTTATGACCAACTAAAGAGATCAAATACATGGTGAACTAATTTAAAAGAATTTTGAAATAAACACATAAAACCAAATTAATAGCCTATATGACTTTAGAACTGTGTCTTGAACCTTGAATAGCTGATAAAATAACAGTGCCTTAAATATCTGCATAATCCATTAATAATTCCATTATCTATAATATTAGAAAACTGAGAATTTAAGATATTGGGGAAAATGAAAGAAATTCATTTTTCTAAAAGTAGACATTATTTATTTCTTTATCTAAAACATTGCAGTGCTTTCAAATATATCCATTCCGTTAACACAAATTGTGTGTGTTTTTTTTTCATCTGGATTCCCTTTGGCATTTAATTTACACAGTTGCTTGTTTTATAAGAGCTCTAAGAGGGCCTCTACAGTTCTATTTTATTGTCCTCTGAAGAACTTTCCAAGCCTTTGTCATTCACTTTTAATGAATCCATCCCTGCATGTCTGTTTTTGAAGCCAGGTGTTAGTGGCTCCTAAAATCATGTTCTAGGGAGCAGAGTTTTAAAAATTAATGGACTTCATTTTTTTCAGAGAATCTCAAAGTTTACAGAAAATTAAACAAAATATGCAGAGAGTTCCAATAAAATGCCTCAGTACCACCTATACTTTCCCCTATAATTAAAAACTTACCATAATATGGTACGTTTGTTACAATTAATGAGCCAAGATTAATACATAATTGTTAACAAAAGTCCATAGTTTATATTAGGGTTAATTCTTTGTGTTATACATTCTGTGGGTTTTCAGAAATGTATAACATTTATCCACCATTTAGTTTCACTGCCCTAAAAATTCTCTGTGTTCTGCCTATTTATCCATACCCCTACCCTAACCCCTGGCACACACTTATCTTTTCACTGCCTCCATAGTTTTACCTTTTACAGAATGTCATAGGGTTGGAATTACACAGTGTAGAACCTTTTCTTCTTTCACTTAACAAGATTTGTTATAGTTTCTCCATGTCTTTGCATGGCAGGGTATTTCATTGCTTTTTATCACTGAATATTCCATTTTATGAATATACCATAGTTTATCCAGTCACCCATTGAAGAACATCTTAATCAATTCCACATATGGCAATTATGAGTTGAGCTGCTATAAACCTTCATGTACAGATTTTTTTTGAAGACATACGTTTCCAATTCATTTGAGCAAATACCTAGGAAAGTGGATCATATGGTAGTATATTTAGCTTTGTAAGAAACTTCCAGTCTTCCAAAGTGGCTACACTATTTTGCATTCCCACCAGCAATGAATGCAAGTTCCTGTTGCCCCACATCCTTACCAGCATTTAGTGTTTTCAATGTTTTGGATTTTAGCCATTTAATAGATGTGGTATCTCATTGTTTTTTAAATTTACAATTCTCTAATAACATATGATATTGAGCACCTCTTCACATGCATATTTGCCAAGTGTTCTTCTTCTTTGTTGAGTTTTCTGTTCAGATATTATATTTTGCCGATTTTTTAATTGTGTTGTTTTCTTATTGTTGAATTGTAAGAGTTCCTTGTATATTGTGGATACCAGTGCTTTATCAGATATGTTTTGCAAAGATTTTCCCCCAGTCTGTAGTTTGTCTTTCAGTGTCTTAATGGTGTATTTAAAAGAATCAAAGTTTTAAATTTTAATAAATTCCAACTTACAATTTTTTCTCATAGATTGTGCTTTTGATGTTGTGTCTAAAAAGTCATTGCCAAACTCAAGGTCACCTAGATTTTCTCCTATGTTATATTCTAAAGGTTTTATAGTTTTACATTTTATTTTTAGTTCTATAATTTATTTTAAGTTAATTTTTGTGAAATTAGTAAAATCTGGAGTCTATTTTTATTTTTTTGCATGTAGAGGTCTAGTTGTTCCAGCACCATTTTTTGAAAATAGGATCTTCTCTCCATTCGATTACCTTTTCTACCTTGTCTAAGTCTCTTCCTGAAATCTCTATTCTTTTTCCTTGATTTATTTTTTTCTTCTTTTGCCAATACCACACTGCCTCGATTACTATACGTTTATAGTAAGTTTTGAAGTTTGGTAGTGTCAACTCTCTGTCATTGCATTCCTTCAGTATTGTGTTGTGTAATTTGGGTCTTTTGCTTTCCACTTCAACTTTGGAATCGGTTTGTCAATATCCTCAAAGTATGCTAGGATTTATATGGAGATTGCATTGAATTCACAGGTCAAGTTGGAAAGAACTTACATCTTAATAATATTGAGTCTTCTTATCCACATATTTGGTATGTCTTTCCATTGATTTTGATCTTTGATTTCTTTTAAAAGAATTTTGTACTCTTATTAATATATATCTTCTATATACTTTGTTAGATGTATGCTTAAGTTTTGCTGGTTACGTAAATAGTATTGTGTTTTGAAATTCATATTTCAATTTTTCATTGCTGGTACATAGGAAAACCGCTGACTTTTTTTGTACCCTGCAACTTTGCTATGATCACTTAGTTCTAAGAGTTTTTGTTGTTGTTGTTTCTTTGAGATTGTCTACCTAGACAAACATGTCTTCCTGAACAAAGATTTATTTCATCCTTATCAAACTATATACCGTTTGTTTCTTTTTCTTGTCTTATTCCATTACCTAGGACTCCAGTACAATGGCAAATAGGAGTAGCGAGAGGGGACATTCTTGCATTTTTCCTTATTTTAGTGGGAAAGCATCTAGTTTTTTTTTCTTCAAGAGAATTAAATCATTTATTGATTACACATGATAATAGATGATACACAATCTTCATTCCCATCTATAATTTTTTCTGGTACCATTATTCAATTTAGTATATTGCATAAGATGTGCCAACACTCATTTTTATAACCAATAATTTTATGATTTTGCTTGGCTATTTCCTTTTAATGGTGAACTTCAGGTCACAACAGTAACTATCAGTTCAACTATAGCAAGGTTTCTGAAGACAATGGCTTCTCCACCCAAGCAGGTTGTGTATAAATTCCAAATAGAACCTGGCATCACCCTGAAGGAATTCTAACTTCCCACTGTTGGGGGAAATTTACCAAGATGGCTTCAGAGCAGACTAACTTTATACAGTACATTAAAAAAAAGACATTTATTCAGCATCACAATCAAACTATTACATTTAGCAATCAACAGCATGGGTGAAAAAAAAAATCTACATTAAGACCCTTTGTTGGAATGCTTGGAATGCTTTACACTTTCCACAGAACAGAAACTAAAATAACCTGTCATACAATTAGTCACAAATACAGTCCTCAAGTTTTTTGCCCATACACGTGAGTATGTGTCTAAAACATGTCTTTGTAGCAGCTAGGCCCTGCCACCACTGTGCTTGGCTGAGTTCACAAATCTGTGGTAACCTGTAGCTTCCCTGTCACTTCTCTGGCTCTCCTCTTCCGCTAAGCTTTGTTTCCTAATTAAAATCTTCTGCCACTGCCGTAGCTACTGCTGTTACTGCAACCACCATAGCCACCTTAGTTTCATGGTTTGACAAAGTATTGGCCTCCATCACCATAGAGGCCAGAGCTTCTGCCTCCAAAGTTTCCTCGCTTCATGGGTCCAAAATGTGAAGATTGATTGTTGTAATTGCCAAAATCATTGTAGCTTCCACCACCTCCAAAACTGCTGGCATCATTACCAAATCCATTATAGCCATCCCCACTGCCACCATATCCACCACCACAACAGCTGCCACCAAAGCCACCATGACCACTGAAGTTTCCTCAACGACCAAAGTTGTCATTCCCACCAAAACCACCACCACGATCACCACCAAAGTTTCCAGAACCACTTCGACCTCTTTGGCTGCATGAAGCACTAGCTATCTCTTGTTTTGACAGGGCTTTCCTAACGTCACAGTTGTGGCCATTCACAGTATGGTATTTCTGAATGACCGTCTTATCCACGGAGTCATAGTCATCAAAGATTACAAAGGCAAAGCCTCTTTTCTTGCCATTGCCTCAATCAGTCATGATTTCAATCCCTTCAATTTTTCCAAACTGTTCAAAATAATCTCTTAGGTGATGTTCTTCTGTGTCTTCTTTAATGCCACCAACAAATATGTTTTTCACAGTTAAGTGGGCACCTGGTCTTTGAGAATCTTCTCTTGAGACAGCTCTCTTTGGTTCCACAACTCTCCCATCCACCTTGTGTGGCCTTCCATTCATGGCCACATCCCCATTCTCCACAGTGGCCTATGTGACAAATCCAAAGCCCATGGAGCTCTTGATGTTTGAATCTCTCATTACCACACAGTCCGTGAGCGTTCCCCATTGCTGAAAATGGCCCCTCAGGCTCTCACCTTGTTTCAAAGCTCAGTCCTCCAATGAAGAGCTTCCTCAGCTGTTCGGTTCTTTAGGAGACTCTGACTTAGGCATGAGGGCAGGGAGAAGAGAGACTTTTCATTTGTACTGTATTAGCTGTAGGTTTTTTGTAGGCATTTTTTTTTTTATCAAGTTGGGAGCATTCCTCTATATTTCTAGTTTGCTAAGGGTTTTTATCATGACTGGTGCTAGATTTTGGCAAACGATTTCTCTGCATGTATTGATATGATTGCATGATTTTTCTTTAGCCTGTTGATGTGATGGGTTACATTAATTAATGTATAAATTGTCAACCATTCTTGCATATATGGAATAAATATCACCTGGTCATGATGTATAATATTTTATACATTGTTGGATGTAATATGCTAATATTTTGTTGGTGGTTTTTGCATCTATGTTTATGAGAAGTATTGGTCTGTAGTCTTCCTTTTTGGTAATTTTTTAATGACTTTGGTATTAGAGTAATGCTGGCCTTGTAGAATTAGTTAGAAAATATTCCTCTGCTTCTATTTTCTGGAAGAGATTGTACGGAGTATTATTTCTTCCTCAAATGGTTGGTAGAATTCCCCAGTGAAGTTATCTGGGCTTGGTGGCTTTCTGTTTTGGTAAGTTGTTATTGTTGATTCAATTTCTTCAATAAGTATAAGCATATTTAGATTATCTATTTCTCCCAGTGTGAGTTTCAGTAGATTGTATCTTTCAAAAACTTGGTTCAAATTTTTGAACCAAAAATTTGTTATCAAATTTGTGGGGTTGAGTTGTTCATAATATTCTTTTACTATTTTTAGGATAAAGGGGATCAGCAGTGATGGCCTCCTTTTCAGTTATTATACCAGTAATTGGTGTCTTCTTTTTTTTTTTCTTAATTAGCCTGGCTAGAGGCTCATCAATATTAATTGTTTTAAGCACCCAGATTTTGGTTTCGTTGAATTTCTCTATTGATTTTCAATTTTATTGATTTCTGCTCTGATTTTTATTATTTGTTTTCTTCTGTTTGGCTTAGATTTAATTTGCTTTTGTTCTTCTAGTTTTCAAAGATGGGAATTTAGATTATTGATTTTAGATCTTTCTTTATTCTAATATATGCATTCAATTTCCTTCTAGGCACTGCTTTCACTACATCCTGTGAATTTTGATAACATGTATTTTCATTTTCATTTAGCTTGAAATACTTTAAAATTTCTCCCGAGACTTCTTCTTTGGCCCGTGTGTTATTTAGAAGTGTACTGTTTAATTTTTAGGTACTTTGAGATTTTCCAGCTTCTTTCTGTTGTTGATTTCTAGTTTAATTCTATTGTTTGAGATCATACTTTGAAAGACTTCTATTCTTTTACATTTTTAAGGTGTGTCTTATGACCTAGAATGTGGTCTATCTTGGTGCATGTCATGAGAACTTGAGATGACTATAGATTCTGCTGCTGTTGCATTAATTATTCTATAAATGGCCATTAAATTCAGCTAATTGATGGTGCTGCTTAGTTTGATTCTGTCCTTCCTGATTTTCTGCCTGCTAGATCTGTCAACCACAGATATATTTGTGTGGAAGCCTCCAATGATAGTAATTATTCATCCATTTCTCTTTGTAATCTGTCAGTTTTTACCTCAAGTATTTTGATGCTCTGTCGTTAAGCACATACACATTAAGGTTGTTATGTCTTTGTGGATAATTGAACCTTCTGTTGTTATGCGATAAAAGAAATTTATCCCTGAAAAATTTTTTTTCTAGAGTCTTTGTCTGAAATTAATTTATCTAATTTAGCTTTATTTTGATTAGTTTTAGCATGGCATATCTTTCGTCATCCTTTAACTTTTAATCTGTGTCTGTGTATTTAAAGCAAGTTTCTTGTAAACAGAATATAGTTGGTTTTGTTTTATATCCACTCTGATAGTCCCTGTCTTTTACTTGATGTATATCATTCACATTTAAAGTGGTTATTAATATTGTTGGTTTAATATCTATAACTGTTACATTAATGTTTATAACTGTTTTATATTAGTTTCCTTTTGTCTTCCTGTCTCTTTCTGCCTTCTCTGATTTTAAATGAACATTTTATATAATTCTGTTTTCCCTTTTTGCCCAGTATCAATTATAATTCCTTTTAAATGTCTTACAGTTTTTCTAGAGTTAGCAATATACATTTACAACGAATCCAAGTCCATTTTTAGGTAACACTGTACACTTAACATGTAATGCAAGTATCCCATAACAGAGTATTCCTACTTTCTCCTTCTTATCTCTTATAATATTGCTGTCATTCCTTTCCTTTAGGCTATAACCACCGATTGCATTGTTGCTGGTGTCATTTTGAACACTTTTTTATCCATCAGATCAATTAAGAAACTTTCTATAAAGAGATTTTGTTTGACGTTCATTTACTCCTTCTCTAATAGTCTTCCTTTCTTTATGTAGTTTCAACGTATATCATTCTCCCTTTTTCTGAAGAACTGTTTTTAAACATTCTTTTCAAGGCAGGTCTTTTGTCAACAAATTCTCTCAGTTTTTGTTTTTCTAAGAAAGTCTTTATTTTTCCTTCACTTTTGATAATTCCACAAGATATAGAATTCTAGGTTAATGGGTTTTTTCTTTAGATACTTTAAATCTATCACCCCACTCTCTTCTTGCTTGCATGGTTTCTGATGAGAAATTCAAAGCAGTTATTTTATTTTTTCTCTCCAGGTAAGGTTTCCCTCATCCCATCCACCCTCGCTCCTTTCAAAATTTCTCTTCATGTTTGGTTCTCTGAAGTCAAAATATGATATGTCTGTGGTTGCTCTGATAGTTATCATGTTTGGTGTTGTTTGAGTTTCCTGGTTGTGTGGCTTGGTGGATTCATTTACTAGAGACACCATAACAAAATATAACAGACTGTATGGCTTAGACAATAGAAATTTATTATCTCATCAATAAATGTGAGGGTAGAAGTCCTCTGGCTACTGGAAGACCAAGAACAAGGTGCTGGCAGGATTGATTTCTCTTGAGGCTCTCTCCTTGGCTTTCAGAAGGCCACCTTCCCGTGTCCTCACATGGCCTTTTCCCTGTATAGGCCCATCTCCTGAGTCTCTTCCTCTTAGAACAACACCAGTCATATTGGATTGGGACCTCACCCTTATGATCTCATGTGACCTTCATTACCTCTTTAATGGCTTTATCTCTAAATACAGCCACATTCTGAGGTTACTGGGAGTTAGGGCTTTGACATAAGTTGAGGCTGGGGGAACAGGAGGACATAATTAAGCTCATAACAACATCTGTCATTAACTTGGGGAAAATCTCAGTTATTATTGCTTCAAATATGTCTTCTGTTCTTTTCTCTCTTTCTTCTCTGATTTTCCCGTTACATGTATGTTATGCCTTTTATATTATAATGACCCCACAGTTTTTAGACATTCTGTTCTGTCCTCTCTTTCTCTCTCTATTTTTTTTTTTTTTGACAGTGTCTCACTCTGTCACCCAGGCTGAAGTGCAATGGCATGATCTTGGCTCACTGCAACCTCTGCCTCCTGAGTTCAAGCAATTCTCATGCTCAGCCTCCTTAATAGCTGGCATTACAAGCATGAGCCACCATGTGCTAATTTTTTTTTTTTTTTTTTTTGGTATTTTTAGTAGACACAGGGTTTCACCATGTTGGCCAGGCTGGTCTTGAACTCCTGGCCTCAAGTGATCAGACTGCCTTGGCCTCCCAAAGTGCTGGGATTACAGCATGAGCCACTGCGCCTGACATTTCCTGTCTTTTTTATACATTTTTTTCTCTTTGTATTTCAGTTTGGAGGTTTCTTTTGACACATGTCCAAACTCTACTGATTCTTTCCTCAATCATGTCCAGTCTATTGATGAACTAATTTTTCATTCTTCATTTCTATTATGTTTTTTATTTCTTGAATTTCATCATAGTTCCTTTTAATTTCATATCTGATGATTCCCGTATATTTTCCATATTTAGTCTGGTTCTCATGCTTGCTCTGACTCTTCAAACTGTGTTTTTTGTCTTTTAGTGTGCCTTGGAATTTTTGTTGTTGTTGACAGTAGGATGTGATGTACTAAATAAATGAGGCATACAGGCCATTACTGTGAGGTTTTATGTTTATCTGGCTAGTAATTGAGCTGTGTTTACTGTTTGCTGTAGCTAGAGGCTTTAGAGGCTAACATCTCCTCTGATGTCCTTGTTTTTATTCCCCGCTGTTGTCTTTGGGTTTTCCTAGAAACTTCTTCTTAAATAAGGCATGGGTCATACAGTTCTTTCTGTTGCGTTCATCTGTTATTATACAGGAGCCCTACTGGTATTGTGGTAAGGTGCAGGGGAAGGGGGATGCTTTGTATAATCTGATGATTAGGACCCAGTCCCACAGTGAGCCTCTACCCCTGGGCCGTGATCTCCACACGTGCTCCTTGGGTTTTTGGGGTTTTTCCTCTTTAGGTGCAATGGGAAGGATAGAGGGGCTGGAGTTGGATATTTCCCTACTCCCCGGTGGTTTAGGCTCTGCTATAATCTCAGTCTGCTGGGCTCTGGGTAATACAGTTTCTTTTGAGACAGGCCATAAGAAGAACAGAGTGACCTGGGTGTATTTCAGAATGGTTACTTTTTCCCTCTTCCTTGTTGGAAGCATCAGGAAATTTCTCCCTGACCCTCATTGTGCAAACCTAGTAGGGCTCCTGGAAGTAAAAGTCACAAATGTGTGGTAGCCCCCTTAAAACTGCTCCCTGATCCTCAAAGGAGTTTTTAATGCTCAAATTAATCCACATTGAGCCTCGAACAACTAATCAGTTGCAGTTTAAGTTTTTCTATCCCAATGTTGGTTTTCCCAAAGGTTTCTGTTACTCTAGGTCATGATTCTCTGTACATTTCTGTCTTTGTCTCCAAACATGGGGTCAATGGTTTGCCCTCTGACATCAATCCTCTGAGGGATTTAAGAGGAATTGTTGGTTTTTACTTCTTCAGCTTTTTTTTTTCTTCGTGAAATTGGATGGGAGGGATGACTTCCAAGCTCCTTAAATGCCAGAGCAGACTCCAGAGAGCAGATTTTTGCAAGGGAAAGAAGGATAAACAAAGCATGACTATGTTGTTTTTATTTATTTATTTTGTTTCTGCTTTTCATTCTTTTTTACACCCTCTTCAGTATTTCTACATGGAATAGGCTCTGAGTCAACCTCTGAGAGTAATGGGATACTTAAAGTTGGTTGTTTCTTCTCCATGAGTTCTCCCTTTCCAATGAGCTTTGGAAAGTATCTGAAATCCAGCCATTAGTGTCATGGAAAATGTCTCTTTTGAGGTAATTATTTTCCGCCTTGGTTTCCCTTTAGCTGTGGAGCTTCTGTGAAACAGAAAAGGAGAGAAACCTGGCACTCTCAATTGGCAGGGCATGGATAAAAGGAGAGAGAAATAAAATAAGATTATATTTATCTAAGCAGAATGCTAATAAGACTTGCATGTTTTTAAACTTTATACATTTTCTACCATCAACCTGTAAAGAACAAAATTAGCATGTTAATGTTCCAATGTTTGTTCTCAAAGCTATCATAATCGATGAGTGTTTCTAAATTGATGTGCCCTGGAACAAGATCAGAGATAGATCCAGGAAGAAAAATAAAACATTACATCTTACCAGGAATATCTCATCATCATTCTGTTGTGGGGTGGGGGGAGGGGGGAGGGATAGCATTGGGAGATATACCTAATGCTAGATGACGAGTTAGTGGGTGCAGCGCACCAGCATGGCACATGTATACATATGTAACTAACCTGCACAATGTGCACATGTACCCTAAAACTTAAAGTATAATAATAATAATAAAAAAAGAAAATTAAAAAAAAACAAAAAAAACAAAAGGAAGAATTTTGAAGAATGAATAAACATAGATAAAATAATATTTTTCTTATTGTTAATTTAACAGATAACAGTTTGTTCAAAATAATAAAAAAAAACAAAATTACAGATGCTCTGGGATAACTGCAATTTTAAAGCACAAAATAAGCAACATTAAAAATATCCACTGATTCAGCCAAATTGCAGTAGTGTAGTCTCCTAATTTGTGGAAGTGATGGACTTTCATATAACTTCCTTAATAAAAAGGAACTAATTTTAGCAAAAACGAAAAACAACAAAACCCATTTTAGCAAAAACGAAAAACAACAAAACCCATTTTAGCAAAAACGAATAACAACAAAACCCATTTACCTAATACGACAGTGAGAACCAACTCATTGTGTAAGACTATTTATTAAAAGGAACTAAAACATTTAAGGCATCTTAAAAATGAAAATTATGGCCGAAAGTATTCTACTCCTTTTGAAAATATTCCAAGTTTTTGTCATTTCAAAACACAAAACTTCCTGATCAAATGTGTAAGTCATTAAAAGGTCTGGCTTTTACCTTATATATACAAGGACTAAAACATCTGATTTACTCTCTTACCCAGATTTTTACATGTAGGTATGCATGTATATGAATAATGCTAGTGCATATAAATGTATTATATGCATACTTATATCATTCATACATACAAAATAAAAACAGTTATTCACATGGAGATTAAAATATTCTGAAACATGGTATCTGTAAAATAAAATTAAAACCATATTAATATGTTTGGGATGTATCCCTGGTTTATAATCTCAATCTCTAGAAATGCTCTCTGTTGTACTAAAAATAGCTTCACATATTAACTAAGCCACCAGCTTGGAAGTGTTTTGCTGGTTGTGTCTCCTAATGCTGAAGCAAGCCTGCTGAGATTAATTCCTACCGACCTGTGCTACTGGTTTCCAGTTTGGCTCCTTCCTCCCTGTAAGTATGCAGGCTTGTAGTCTTTTCATCTAAACCCATCAGCAGAGATATGAAAAGAGAAATAGAAAATGTTTGGTAGCAACAGATATTCAAACATGCCTAATTAGTGTCTGTTTTATTTCGTGTCTTTACATTATTACTCATATAGTATACAGGAAAAAAATTCCATTAATGAAAACAGAATATGCAAATGTAAATATATATATTTATTTATATATTAAAAATTATGTGTGTGTGTTGGGAGTGAGGAAGGAATGATTGCTTTATGTAAAAAGCCCAGAATTGGAAGCCTTGAAATTCATTACAATTTGAACTCAGCAAAAGAAGCAATGTGCTTCCCAAGAAGGAACTAGTTCTGAAGCCTTTACAAGTCCTTAGAATATTTTGAGGATTGGCCATCCCTCAAGTGCATTATATTTCACTATTTCTTGAAGTGTGGCCCTGACTTGCCTGTGACAATTGGGATGATTTTGAAGTACAGATTACTGACCTCTTTCCCAACCAATTAAATCTGGGCTATAGCTCAAGCATTGACATTATTAATAAGCTCTTTCAGATGTACATTAAAGTGTAAAAACCATTATATATTTAGTTTACTGGGACAAATTAATTTGATATTTGCATTTCTGGTGGATTGTACTTTTTGTCTCATTTTAAATGTTACTCCTGCTTGTCCAACTACATTTTAAATAATAGCATATCAGAAATTGGAATAACACTTACAAGCTTACATCACACCTTTACATACATTATCTGATTTAATCCCTCACAGAAAATCTTTTTTTTTTTTTTTTGAGACAGAGTCTCGCTGTGTCGCCCAGGCTGGAGTGCAGTGGCGCGATCTCAGCTCACTGCAAGCTCCGCCTCATGGGTTCACGCCATTCTCCTGCCTCACCCTCCTGAGTAGCTGGAACTACAGGCCCCTGCCACTTCGCCTGGCTAATTTTTTTTTTTTTTTTGGTATTTTTAGTAGAGACCGGGTTTCACCGTGTTAGCCAGGATGGTCTCCATCTCCTAACCTCATGATCCGCCCACCTCAGCCTCCCAAAGTGCTGGGATTACAGGCGTGAGCCACTGCGCCCGGCCAGAAAATCTTTAAAGTACAGTAAGCCATACTCTACAAGTGAAAATCACAGTCAGATAGATAGAGGACCTGCCCTATGACTAAAAACAATTGAGCCGGGATTGGAACCCAAGGTTTCTGACTGGGTTTTATGCTTTTCTCACTCCAGCAGACTTGCCTTAAATTCATGGTCCACTGGGCATGAGTGTTTTTCAGTTGGATTTCCATACCGTTGTTGTGTTTACAAGACTTACAGATAGCTGGATGTTTAGCTATAGGCACCCAGCATGCAGTGGCTATCCAATTCTAAAGTAAAGACAAGAGATTGGTGTTGGACAGAAAGATTTTTGAATCACTAGAGTCAGGTTATAGTTAAAGCCATGGTCGTGGATGAGATCATTCAGAGAGGACATGTAGACTAAGACAAAAAGAGGGCCCAAGTTGGAACCTAGAGAACATTGACATTTAAGAAGAAATCACCATAAGGAGAATCAAGAGAGAAAATGAGAGATGTAGGGAGATCAGATTTCACGGAGAGGATGAGAGGTGAAGAAGCAAAGGCAGCAGTAACCTTGGACTGCTTTCCCAAATATTTGGCAATGAAATGAGAGAAAGAGACAGATGGATGGATGAATAGATAAGGGGAAAAAGAGAGAGAAAGAACCTCCCTGCAAGATGTAAATGATGCTGAGTCAGTGGTATGGTGTTCAATATGGAAGGGAGTTGGATTTATTTGGGAATTAAAGGGAAGCTTCAATGAAAGGAGAGAGATTGAGAGAGAGAAAGACAATAAATGCATCTGGCACAGATGTTTAGCTTTTGCCCAGGATATAGTAGGAATGAACTAGAGAATTCTTAAAAAAAATTTTTTTTTAATTGGCCAGGTACGATGGCTTAGGCCTGTAATCCCAGCACTTTGGGAGGCTGAGGCAGGTGGATCATTGCCTGGCCTGACCAACATGGAGAAACCCCATCTCTACTAAAAATAAAAAAAATTAGTTGGGCGTTGTGGCGCACACCTTTAATTCCAGGAACTTGGGAGGCTGAGGCATGAGAATCCCCTTGAACCTGGGAGGCGGAGGTTGCAGTGAGCTGAGATCACACCACTGCACTCCAGCCTGGGCCACAGAGTGAGACTCTGTCTCAAAAAAAAATTAATTGACACATAATAGTTGTATGTATTTATAGGGTACATAGTGATGTTGCAATACATATAACGTACGGTGATTAGATCAGGGTAATTAGCATATTCATTATCTCAAACACTATTATTTCTTTGTGCTGGGAACATTCAGTATCCTCTTTCTAGCTCTTTGAAACCATGCATTATTGTTAACTATAGTCATGTTACAGTGCTACAGAACACTAGAATTTATTCCTCCTCTCTAGCTCTAAATTTCTATCCTTTAACCAATTTCTCCCTAACCCTTCTTCCTCCTGCCTATCCCGGCCTCTAGTTTCCTCTGTTCTACTTTTTGCTTCTGTAAGATCAACTATTTTTTAGCTTCCACATATGAATGAGCACATGCGTTATTTAACTTTCTGTTTCTGGCTTATTTCACCTACCGTAATGTCCTCCAGTTTCAAGGGCCAAATGCCCCACATTTATTTACATACAAACCGTGTTCCATAGAACTTTGATGGTTGGAGTACATCACACCTGACAGCTGCAAGACCTTTTGAGGAACCGAACCTTGATGACAGTATATCATGCAAGTATCTATATATACACAAAAGAATTTCTTTCCTTAAAAAAATGTTCAAAATATGTTCAAGGATAAATACAAGATATAAAAACACGAAAGCAAGCACAAAACAAAAGCAAATATCAGAACTTTCCCAAAGAACCACAAACAGAAGGGACAGAAGGGACAGAAGAGCACATCTGCTGCACTTTAATAAAGCAGGGTTACCAATGCTAAATACACTTACGTAAGTGACCGAACTAAACCCAGGTGGCTTGGTGTTTAATTTAATGGCCAGTTGCAATACACAGGTGGCTGCACTGATAAGTCAGTGGCTGTGCATCCCGACTTCAAGTACTAGAACATTTGCCAGTAGCACCCAGAACAGGAAAGCCTCAGTTCCTTAGACAGCAAAAGGTTAAGTCAACTGTGTCAAGAGCCAGAGAAATACTTGATATTCTTAAATGCATTTCTATCATAGTTAATAAATTACATGACAAAAAGCTGACTATATAGATCTATTGGCCTACCACTTCTGTTGTAGTCCAGCCCTTTCATAACTGTATCTCTTTGTGCTCTGTAAGCCAGCCTTGCAAATTGGACCATAGTTTTCCATCCATGCTAGCATTTAGAGCTGAGTTTCAAAGACATCTTGTTATGACACATTTAGGTAGGGTAAAAGATTCCATGGCTGTGTTATCTTACTCTAGGTAAGTTATAGGTAGAAAAATAACTTAGCGATAATAATAAAGTGACACTATATAGGCAAAAGTCTAGACTAGGGGTGGGAATATACAAGGAAAACAGACATATTTGTTTCAGAAGATGGGGTATGGATAACTCGCATTTGTACTGTAAAGTATACATATTTTATTGGTGAAATAATTGGAAGTTTATAGTCTAGAAATGTCATTGATGCTAATATGCTTCATTGCACTGTATGGGATTCACCAAACAACTTATAACAAACTAAATTGATGAGGATAACATAAACATAAATTTTCAACTTAAATTCATAAACATCAGTCTCTGAAAATCATGACCAACTCAGAACACTGAGGAGCAGTAATAAAACATCCTCTTGGAATGGAAAATTACTGGAATCCCAATTATCCAAGGACGTGTGCATTCACAACTTTGTGATTCTGCTGAGTATGATGTGACAGGCAGACTTTCTAGGAAAGTCCGAATTAGAGGCCTCAGGAAATTTTATTAACAAGCGAATTTAGTTCATGCGTCCCAAATGTTAGCATAACCTTTTTGCATGTTGTTTCCCTGCAACCTGAAGGAAACACTTGCAGCCCTGGGCTGTTTTCTAGTCCTCAGAGCAATGGACTTCAGATCTTTGAGAATCACAGATTTAGGTGGCTTGTTCGCATTAACAAACTTTCCTAGTCCCAATTCCTTGAGTAAACCAAGCGGTCCTCCTAGTTTTCTTGTGAATTAATTGAATCAGGTAAGCAGGTACCTTTTTCAAGTGACAATAGAAGCACTTAGAGGATAATAATTCTGGTCATTCACAGGTGAGGGAGAAATTACTTTGGAACCTGGGTTGCCTTCTATCTTAGGTGGAGCTTTTACCTGGCAGGGAGGGAGTGGAAGGGAGGTAGAGGGTTTTGACAGTGTCAGTATAAGAGCAACTCCCCTTTATGTAAATGTAGGCTTAACAACTATAGGAAAGACGTTGATTGATTCATTCATTCATTTGTTCATGTGGGCTTAAGAACTACAGGAGAGACATTCATTCATTCATTCATTTGTGTGGGCTTAGTAACTTCAGGAAGTGCATTTGTTTCATTGAAAATTTTTCTTTTTTTAATTTAATTTAATTTTTATTATGCTTTAAGTTCTAAGGTACTTGTGCACAATGTGCAGGTTTGTTACATATGTATACATGTGCCATGTTGGTTCACTGCACCCATTAACTCGTCATTTACATTAGGTATCTCTCCTAATGCTATCCCTCCCCCCTCCCCCCACCCCACGACAGGCCCCGGTGTGTGATGTTCCTCGCCCTGTGTCCAAGTGTTCTCATTGTTCAGTTCCCACCTACGAGTGAGAACATGTGGTGTTTGGTTTTCTGCCCTTGGATATCACTGAACATTTTTCTAAAGAAAAAGTTAACCATGGTGGCTATGGTAAAAACAAAAACTGTTCTGACTTTGTAAGGAGACTCCTTAAAAATCAAAGAATGGAAGGGAAAATTAAAAAATAAAAATAAAAGAAGACCATGGATAAGATTGTTTAGAATTTAAATCAAAACTAATGGCATGTATTTTATGAATTGGCACTCTTATTTCATGAAAATTCCATTTTCTCAAGTCTAGCGGTTAAGGCCGACAAGACGCCATGTTTCACTTGGTTGGTAAATGTGTCTACAGGAGAGGACTTATCTTGTCATTGCTTCAATATTGAGGGGTGAGGGGAAACAACATTGCTCACTTATTACAGGATAAGATTTACTTTTGATCAAACATTGAAGTTATCTCAACGTGGGATGTTTAGAGACAGGGCCTTTCACTAACACCCTAGGTGGTAAACATTCTGCCTCTGCTGCATCCCTGGTTGGGGAACAGCTTTTTGTGCTATTTCTGAAACAACAATACTCCTTTTAAGCTCAAGTGACCTGCCAAAAAAAATTCTTTCATGAAAACCTGCTTAAAAGGAAACACATATCTAACTTCATCTTTTCCTTGAGCAAACTTTGGTATTTTATTATTTTAGTATTTAGTATTTTATTTCTACTATTTAGTATTTTATTTATTTTATTTCTATTTACTATACTAATACTATTTAGTATTTAGTATTTTATTTATTTTATTTCTACATTCTCTTAACAGAAGGGAGATTTATACTATTTTATTTATAAGATTTATACTAGCATGTTTAAAATATACTATTTTATTCTCCTGAACAAGGAGAGGAACCCTAACCATGTTTTGACATTTTTTCAGGCATGACAATTGCATACCCTAAAACTCTCCATTGCCCCAGGATGTCAAGGTCAGTGTTAAACCTTGACTTTCTTTAGTCATGGAATGTCAGAGCTGGAGGGAATCTAGCATCCCATTCAACAGTTTCAGGTAAAGGTGAGGCAGCCAAAGTCCAGAGATCTACAGGAATCACCAAGCCAAGATCACACCTCTCCTTCCAGGCCAAGTTTAGAATACACTAAAAAGTTAGATAAGTAGGAAGATGCCTGAATCTTTCCCTAGAGTATTTAACAAAGATTTTCTATAACTTATTCTTAAGCAGCTGTACCTTTTCTCAGGCTCTTAGGTATACCAAATTTATTACACCGTTGTATTTCTAGCTTTGTTATGGGACAGATTTTGTGAAGCTGTGTTTTATGTGATTGACCTGAGCTATGCTTTTTTGCTAGGTTTGAGGTGTCGGGTTCTTGTTAAAGAGGCTCGTCTTTGAGCCAAGAAATGTTTTTCTAAGGCAGCCCAGTGCCCTGCTGTTGCTTTCTGGTTTCTTTGCAAAGCTTTGGCCAGCTGCCAGCTGTTATAATAAAAGCAACAGTGATAACACATTGTACTCCTAGTAGATCACTGTGCTATTTGTCCAGGTCCAGTGCTATACCACAGGTTGGATTCCCCAGAGGGAGGTAGAAATGGCAAGGCTTGCAAAGACTGCTTATACTTATTTCTGTTTTAGGCATGTTTTTCTAGCTTGGAAAAGAAAAATGTCTTTGCTTAGGTTATACGGAGGACCTAGAATTCCTCTGCCCAAGTGACTGTTCCAATTCTTGGTTCATACCACGAGATGAAACACTCTAGAGTTCAGTGTGTCAAGAGGGACGTCTGGGAATGGAGTCACCAGCAGGCTACTTTGCAATTGCTGAGTGCACTCTGAAGGTTAAATCCTGCTCAAAGGCTGGTGCAGTACCCTGGGAGGGCATTTAATGATGTACCTGTGCGGGCTATCCAAAGCACAGATACGCAGACACAGGAGGAGTCATCAAAGAGAATCGTTTCACCACCTCTTTCCAGAGTGATTAACACAGCCTCGTTGTGAACTTTATAGATATTTGCTTAGAGTTCCTAGTCTCCATCTAGTATTACTATGCCTCAAGCCACTGTAGCAAAAATACTTTCAGAGGATTGCCCTGCTAAAACCAGTGTGGCAATATGGGTGGTAGGACTATGACAGGCAGATGGTATGAGATGGAACCTGGGAAATTAGTAGCTCCAGGTTCAAAGCCCCAGCTAGCATTTTCACTGGTGAATTTCACATCGTAACTGACATGACCAATTTTTAAGATGCACATTTACAAATACTTGTTGAGCATCTAGTCCTGTGCAAGGCATTCTCTTCATGCAATGGCGGGATTAGAGGTAAGATCCCTGGTGCATGTCATCTTAGAGCCAAGGAGAGGAAACAGGTAGAGTCCAAAAACAAACTTTACCCTTCAGCATAGCTCCAGCATGACCTTCCCCTGATGACTAATTCTTTATCCAGGAATACATTCGCTCAGGACTTGAACTCCACACTCCAACGCTTCCACTGAGCAACCTGAGTGCATTGCATTTTCCCATTCCTTCTGTCTGATCCACCAGGAAGAATATAAGTTTTGGAATCAGACTAGCTGGGCTTCATATCCTGACTCAGCAACTAATAGTCGACACCTTGTATCAATGACTTCACTTTTTTGAGCCTCAGTTTTCTCAGTTGTGGTTGGGTGTAAAATGGAATCTGATTTTGAGATCCCATTTTATTCCCAATCATACATGGTTACTCAGTCAGTAGTTTCCTCCCTTCCTCTCTCTGCCTACCTGTCGCTGCTTCTTTCTGGTTCTTCTATTCTCTGTATTGAAGATATTGCAAAATCTTTGTTGGTAACAAGGGTTCTTTTACATATTCTTCATTATGTTTGACATATATCATGTTAACAAGGCAGACGGGTAAGAAAATCAGGGTTGCAGTCTTAGTTATTGCTGGATTCATGGAACATAAGATTTTTTTTTCTGACTTCCTAAAAAAATATGGCAAGCACCAATTAACACGTAGTGCTGCGGCAACAGTCTTAAATGGATTTTGATTTGCAAATCATATTATTCTTGTCTTAAAATATATTCATTGGTTTCCTTGGAAACTTTGATTTTAAGGTGTACGTTGTAAGTTTCAAAGTTTATAACCATAGTGATATGGATCATTTTAGCATCTCCTGGTCTTTATTTTTTTTGTACCCTGAACTGGCAAAAGTGTTAGCTACTGGTAATTTTTAAGGGCAAGCACCCTATCACGCTCTAGAATCATTTATGATGTTTGTGTATTTAGCCATGCATGGAGCATTGAAAATACCATGCATTGTGAACTGAAATTGAAAAAGATCTGAACTGTCCCTTATTCAACATTTTAAAAATACGTTTATATCCATATACCTATATTATTCTTCTGTGGACTAAGTATAATGTCCAGTATCATCCAGCTTGATTGGCCAATGATCAATATTCCATGCTTGGCAATTCATATAAACTTTTCCAGACCTTCTTTGCCAACACCCATTGAAAGAACAGTTTCATTTGTCCCATAAACTCAAAATAGAGAAAAAGTACTCTTTTAAAGCAGGTTTTCTAAAATTTAGATTTCTGTTGATTAATCCCTCTGGGCAATTTGAGAGAGACAGAGGAAGGAAGAGAGAGAATAAATGCTATCCTTTTACAAAACTGCAGGTAACAAGCATATATTTCAATAAAAATACAAAACATATGACTCTAAATAAACTTACTCCAAAATTACATAAGAAAATAAGTTAATTTTATTCTCACACTTGAGTGTGTGTTTGTGTGTGTGTGTTGTAGATGAGCTGTTACACATAGACCACACACAAAATGCAGCAGAGTGCACTTTAAGAAATGTCAAAGCTTTATAACACTCCCATCCTGATCTTTTCTGGGAGAAGGTATTATATTACTCACTTTTAGTTCACATGTTTAATTATCTTAATTTTAAATTTTCAATAAATTTTATTCTTTTCTCCATCCTGACTCTCTCCTCCCAAAAACAGGGAATGACTTATGTTGTGTCTTGGAACTAAGAGAAGCCAAAACTTAAAATTTACTTACCTGGAATGAAGATGAGAATGCAGAGTAGTAACACATGCCACCGTTGTAATTAAAAGCTATCTTAGTTCATTTAGTGTTGCTAGGAAGGAATAGCGGACTCTGGGTAATTTATAAAGAAAAGAGGTTTATTTGGCTCACAGTTCTGCAGACTGTACAAGAAGCATGGCACCAGCACCTGCTTCTGGTGAGGCCCTCAGACTGCTTCCTCTCATGGGAGAAGGTGAAGGAGAGCTGACGTGCAGAGATCACATTGCAAGAGAGGAAGCACAAGTGAGGTGGGAAAGTGCAAGGCTCCTTTTAACAACCAGCTCTTGTGGTTGCTAAAAAGAGAATTCACTCATTACCACTAGGATGGCACCAAGCCATTTGTGAGGGATCTGTACCCATGACCCAAACACCTCCCATTAGGCCCCACCACCATCATGGGGATCAAATTTCAACATGAGGCTTGGAGGGGTCAGATATCCAAACCATAGCAAAAGCCAAAAGTTGCAAAATCTTGGACTCATCATAGGAAGATCAGCATTGTTGTGGGGAAAATAACTAGGCCAGTTCTGCCAACTATAATTATCTATAATTATTTATTTTTAATATATAATTAACATATCATTGATATAAATATATTATTCTTCCCACTAATGAATAGGCAATAACCCTTAAGTGACGAAGTAGATTTGTGCTGTCCAACATGGAAGCCATTAATTACATATGACTATTTAAATTAAAAAATTTAAATATCACTTAAATTAAATTAAAAATTCTGTTCCTTCATCTCCTAGTCACATTTCAAGTGCTCTGTAGCCACATGTGGCTAATGCTATCATATTGGACAGCACAGACATACCACATTTCTGTTATCACAGAAAGTTCTAGCAGACAGCACTGATGAGCAAATTTTCTGGCCTACTTTGATATATTTGTTTCCTCTTCTTTTTGACAGCTGATTGTTTGTGGCATAACCCATGTTGTTGTCACTCATAATTCTGTGCAGCATGGTCTTGAAAAGTCTGAACTCTGCCTTCATGATTATTTAAACTTTGCTATCAGAACACCAATATGTTTTTCTTGGATTTTTGTTATAAAAGTAATTTTTATTCCCTGTAGAAAACTTTCAAAGTATGGAAAGAAAATACAAGATAACACAAGGCAACCTAAAATTACCTAGGAATTATTAGCATTTCTAAAATTATACTATGTTGCATTTTGCTACTTTTAAACACGTATACATATTCTTCAAAATACAATTGTATGTCCTATTATTTGCTTGATATTATGTTATGATAAGTTACTAATATCATTTAATTCCCTACAAAAACATTGTTTTAATAGTTGCATAACGTTCTGTCATTTAGATGTCCCATAGTTGTTTAAATATTTAGTTTTGTTTCCTAGTTTCTCTCTATTGTAAACAAATCAGTAATCTACCATCTTGGAATCAAGTAATTGCATTTGTCTGATTTAAAGACCAGCCTGGGCAACATAGTGGAAGTTTGTCTCTATTTTTAAAAAATTAAAATATATGAGCATATATGGCAGTTGAATAGAAGGGACAGCATCAAACATTAGAAACATCTTGTCTTTCTGGTTTTGTGGCTTAAAATGTGACCCAGGGCTCATGCATATAATCATGTCCTAAAATTTCCCTGTTAAAGGTGCAAAAAAATGTAATGATAGTGTACTCCAGAAAAAAAGAGAAATAACAATGGTAGCCAAATAAAATATATTTATTTTAAGTTAACATTTTATTTCATCATCTTAGCAAAATATTACCATGAGATTAGCTCTTCACAGCAAAGGTTCTATAGTAAGTAGAGATATGTCTAAATAGTTGTAATGCTTGTTATTTGTAGTTTTTTGTAGTTTAAACTCAACCAATTGTTTACAAAAACATATTTTTCTATATAGTTGACAAGAAATATTAGATTTTTACCTCCCTGATGTTTTTAGTAGTTTGCATTTGAAATAGTTTTCAACTGAGACCTTCTGTCTTACCAATTGATTGAATTTATGGAAACCATTTTGTGGGACAACTTCCTAAAGGAAAGCAGCCTTTCTGATGAATAAAATCTGGAGAGAAAAACATTTCGATGGCTCTATTGACCCTTAACATAAAGGGTTGTTAGAACTAAAACAAATGCCCTATTTCTTTAGACACAAAGAAATGGTAGCTAAATATGTAACAATACATGACTAGGTGTATCAGAGAAAATATATAACTAGATGTGAGAAACAAAGAATGAATTTAAATGAAGAGTGATAAGTTTGAAAGCCTGCAGAGGTCTGGGAGAATACTGGATTTAATATTCCACTAGGAGTGGGAATGAGGAGTAATGCTCCCAAAGTGACAGTGAACATGACTTGGAGACCATACGTAGTGAGGAGTAGTGACTGAGACCCCAGAAGAAAGACAGGACCTCAACGTCAAGCCATTATAACTATGCCAACCAACCCAGAGAAGCAATAAGGAAGTGGAAAGAGAAACAAGTTAGTATCTTAGAAGAAGTAAAACTCCAAGCCTGTGCTATGCGTAAGTATGATGTCAGGAATCACCAAGCCAATAAATAAACATAAAAACTGGGTTCAGGCTTTCGAGCCCTTGGAATACGTGGTATGGTAGGTTATTCTTGCATTGCTGTAAATACCTGAGACTGGGTAATTTATAAAGAAAAGAGGTTTGGTTCTGGTTCCAAGATGGCTGAATAGGAACAGCTCCAGTCTACAGCTCCCAGCATGAGCGACGCAGAAGACGGGTGATTTCTGCATTTCCACCTGAGGTACCAGGTTCATCTCACTGGGGCTTGTCAGACAGTGGGAGCAGCCCACGGACCATTAGCCGAAGCAGGGTGGGGCATCGCCTCACCTGGGAAGCGCAAGGGGTCGGAGAATTCCCTTTCCTAGCCAAGGGAAGCTGTGATAGACAGTACCCGGAAAATCGGGACACTCCCACCCTAATACTGCACTTTTCCAACGGTCTTAGCAAACGGCACACCAGGAGATTATATCCCATGCATGGCTCGGAGGGTCCCACACCCACGGAGCCTCGCTCACTGCTAGCACAGCAGTCTGAGATTGAACTGCAAGGTGGCAGCGAGGTTGGGGGCGGGGCGTCCGCCACTGCTGAGGCTTGAGTAGGTAAACAAATCGGCCAGGAAGCTCGAACTGGGTGGAGCCCACCGCAGCTCAAGAAGGCCTGCCTGCCTCTATAGACTCCACCTCTGGCAGCAGGGCATAGCTGAACAAAAGGCAGCAGAAACTTCTGCAGACTTAAACGCCCCTGTCTGACAGCTTTGAAGAGAGTAGTGCTTCTCCCAGCACGGAGTTGGAGATCTGAGAATGGACAGACCGCCTCCTCAAGTGGGTCCCTGACCCCCGAGTAGCCTAACTGGGAGGCACCTCCCAGTAGGGGTCGACTGACACCTCATATGACTGGGTGCCCCTCTGAGATGAAGCTTCCAGAGGAAGGATCAGACAGCAACATTTGCTGTTCTGAAATATTTGTTGTTGTGCAGCCTCAGCTGGTGATACCCAGGCAAACAGGGTCTGGAGTGGACCTCCAGCAAACTCCAACAGACCTGCAGTTGAGGGACCTGACTGTTAGGAGGAAAGCTAACAAACAGAAAGGACATCCACACCAAAACCCCATCTGTACGTCACCATCATCAAAGACCAAAGGTAGATAAAACCACAAAGATGGGGAGTAACCAGAGAAGAAAAGCTGAAAATTCTAAAAATCAGAGTGCCTCTTCTCCTCCAAAGGAATGCAGCATCTCGCCAGCAATGGAACAAAGCTGGATGGAGAATGACTTTGATGAGTTGGGAGAAGAAGGCTTCAGACGATCGGTAATAACAAACTTCTCCGAGCTAAACGAGGATGTTCAAACCCATTGCAAAGAAGCTAAAAACCTTGAAAAAAGATTAGACTAATGGCTAACTAGAATAAACAGCGTAGAGAAGACCTTAAATGACGTGATGTAGCTTAAAACCATGGCACGAGAACTACGTGACACATGCACAAGCTTCAGTAGCCGATTCGATCAAGTGGAAGAAAGGGTATCAGTGATTGAAGATCAAATGAATGAAATGGAGCGAGAAGAGAAGTTTAGAGAAAAAAGAGTATAAAGAAATGAACAAAGCCTCAAGAAATATGGAACTATGTGAAAAGACCAAATCTTCGTCTGATTGGTGTATCTGAAAGTGACAGGGAGAATGGAACCAAGTTGGAAAACACTCTACAGGATATTTTCCAGGAGAACTTCACCTACCTAGCAAGGCAGGCCAACATTCAAATACAGGAAATACAGAGAACGCCACAAAGATACTCCTCGAGAAGAGCAACTCTAAGACACATAATTGTCAGATTCACCAAAGTTGAAATGAAGGAAAAAAATGTTAAGGGCAGCCAGAGAGAAAGGTCAGGTTACCCACAAAGGGAAGCCTATCAGACTAACAGCTGATCTCTCAGCAGAAACTCTACAAGCCAGAAGAGAGTAGGGGCCAACATTCAACATTCTTAAAGAAAAGAATTTTCAACCCAGAATTTCATATGCAGCCAAACTAAGCTTCATAAGTGAAGGAGAAATAAAATCCTTTATGGACAAGCAATTGCTGAGAGATTTTGTCACCACCAGGCCTGCCTTATAAGAGCTCCTGAAGGAAGCAGTAAACATGGAAAGGAACAACTGGTACCAGCCATTGCGAAAACATGCCAAATTATAAAGACCATTGATGCTAGGAAGAAACCACATCAACTAATGAGCAAAATAACCATCTAACATCATAATGACAGGATCAAATTCACACATAACAATATTAACCTTAAATGTAAATGGGCTAAATGCTCCAATTAAAAGACACAGACTGGCAAATTGGATAAAGAGTCAAGACCCATCAGTGTGCTGTATTCAGGAGACCCATCTCATGTAGAGACAACACATAGGCTCAAAATAAAGGGATGGAGGAAGATCTACCAAGCAAATGGAAAACAAAAAAAAGCAAGGATTGCAATCCTAGTCTCTGGTAAAACAGATTTTAAACTAACAAAGATCAGAAGAGACAAAGAAGGTCATTACATAATGGTAAAGGGATCAATTCAACAAGAAGAGCTAACTATCCTAAATATATATGCACCCAATACAGGAGCACCCAGATTCATAAAGCAAGTCCTTAGAGACCTACAAAGAGATTTAGACTCCTACACAGTAATAATGGGAGATTTTAACATCCCACTGTCAACATTAGACAGATCAATGAGACAGAAAGTTAACAAGCATATCCAGGAATTGAGCTCAGCTCTGCACCAAGCAGACCTAATAGACATCTACGGAATTCTCCACCCCAAATCAACAGAATATACATTCTTCTCAGGACCACATGACACTTATTCCAAAATTGACTACATAGTTGGAAGTAAAGCACTCCTCAGCAAATGTAAAAGAACAGAAATTATAACAAACTGTCTCTCAGACCACAGTGCAATCAAAGTAGAAGTCAGGATTAAGGAACTCACTCAAAACCGCTCAACTACATGGAAACTGAACAACCTGCTCCTGAATGACTACTGGGTACATAACAAAATGAAGGCAGAAATAAAGATGTTCTTTGAAACC
The DNA here is from genome assembly GCF_029281585.2 of Gorilla gorilla gorilla. Classification (NCBI taxonomy): domain Eukaryota; kingdom Metazoa; phylum Chordata; class Mammalia; order Primates; family Hominidae; genus Gorilla; species Gorilla gorilla. Next base: position 14,601,586 of record NC_073224.2, read on the forward strand.
AATGAGAACAAAGACACAACGTACCAGAATCTCTGGGACACATTTAAAGCAGTGTGTAGAGGGAAATTTATACCACTAAATGACCACAAGAGAAAGCAGGAAAGATCTAAAATTGACACCGTAACATCACAATTAAAAGAACTAGAGAAGCAAGAGCAAACACATTCAAAAGCTAGCAGAAGGCAAGAAATAACTAAGATCTGAGCAGAACTGAAGGAAATAGAGACACAAAAAACCCTTCAAAAAAATCAATGAATCCAGGAGCTGGTTTTTTGAAAAGATCAACAAAATTGACAGACCACTAGCAAGACTAATCAAGAAGAAGAGAGAGAAGAATCAAATAGATGCAATAAAAAATGATAAAGGGTATATCACCACCAATCCCACAGAAATACAGACTACCATCAGAGAATACTATAAACACCTCTATGCAAATAAACTAGAAAATCTAGAAGAAATGGATACATTCCTGGACACATACACACTCCCAAGACTAAACCAGGAAGAAGTGGAATCCCTGAATAGACCAATAACAGGCTCTGAAATTGAGGCAATAATTAATAGCCTACCAACCGAAAAACGTCCGGGACCAGATGGATTCACAGCCAAATTCTACCACAGGTAAAAAGAGGAGCTGGTACCATTCCTTCTGAAACTATTCCAATCAATAGAAAAAGAGGGAATCCTCCCTAACTCATTTTATAAGGCCAGCGTCATCCTGATACCAAAGCCTGGCAGAGACACAACAAAAAAAAAGAGAATTTTAGACCAATATCCCTGATGAACATTGATGCAAAAATCCTCAATAAAATACTGGCAAACCGAATCCAGCAGCACATCAAAAAGCTTATCCACCATGGTCAAGTTGGCTTTATCCCTGGGTTGCAAGGCTGGTTCAACATACGCAAATCAATAAAAGTAATCCATTATATAAACAGAAACAAAGACAGAAACCACCTGATTATCTCAATAGATGCAGAAAAGGCCTTTGACAAAATTCAGCAGCACTTCATGCTAAAAATTCTCAATAAACTAGGTATTGATGGGATGTATCTCAAAATAATAAGAGCTATTTATGACAGACCCACAGCCAATATCATACTGAATGGGCAAAAACTGGAAGCATTCCCTTTGAAAACTGGCACAAGACAGGGATGCCCTCTCTCACCATTCCTATTCAACATAGTGTTGGAAGTTCTGGCCAGGGCACTCAGGCAGGAGAAAGAAATAAAGAATATTCAATTAGGAAAAGAGGAAGTCAAATTGTCCCTATTTGCAGATGACATGATTGTATTATTTAGAAAACCCCATCGTCTCAGCACAAAATCTCCTTAAGCTGATAAGCAAATTCAGCAAAGTCTCAGGATATGAAATCAATGTACAAAAATCACAAGCATTCCTGTACACCGATAACAGACAAACAGTCAAATCATGAGTGAACTCCCATTCACAACTGCTTCAAAGAGAATAAAATACCTAGGAGTCCAACTTACAAGGGATGTGAAGGACCTCTTCAAGGAGAACTACAAACCACTGCTCAACGAAATAAAAGAAGACACAAACAAATGGAATAACATTCCATGCTCATGGATAGGAAGAATCAATATCATGAAAATGGCCATACTGCCCAAGGTAATTTATAGATTCAATGCTATCCTCATCAAGCTACCAATGACTTTCTTCACAGAATTGGAAAAAACTACTTTAAAGTTCATATGGAACCAAAAAAGAGCCCACATTGCCAAAACAATCCTAAGCCAAAAGAACAAAGCTGGAGGCATCACGCTACCTGACTTCAAACTATACTACAAGGCTACAGTAACCAAACAGCATGGTACTGGTACCAAAACAGAGATATAGACCAATGGAACAGAACAGAGCCCTCAGAAATAATACCACACATCTACAACCATCTGATCTTTGACAAACCTGACAAAAACAAGAAATGGGGAAAGGATTCCCTATTTAATAAATGGTGCTGGGAAAACTGGCTAGCCATAGGTAGAAAGCTGAAACTGGATCCCTTCCTTACACCTTATACAAAAATTATTTCAAGATGGATTAAAGACTTAAATGTAAGACCTAAAACCATACAAACCCTAAAAGAAATCCTGGGCAATACCATTCAGGACATAGGCGTGGGCAAGGACTTCATGTCTAAAACACCAAAAGCAATGGCAACAAAAGCCAAAATTGACAAATGGGATCTAATTAAACTAAAGAGCTTCTGCACAGCAAAAGAAACTACCATCAGAGTGAACAGGCAACCTACAGAATGGGAGAAAATTTTTACCATCTACCCATCTGACAAAGGGCTAATATCCAGAATCTATGAAGAACTTAAACAAACTTACAAGAAAAAATCAACCCCATCAAAAAGTGGGCAAAGGATATGAACAGACACTTCTCAAAAGAAGACATTTATGCAGCCAAAAGACACATGAAAAAATCTCATCATCACTGGCCATCAGAGAAATGCAAATCAAAACCACAATGACATACCATCTCACACCAGTTAGAATGGCGATCATTAAGAAGTCAGGAAACAACAGTTGCTGGAGAGGATGTGGAGAAATAGAAACACTTTTACACAGTTGATGGGACTGTAAACTAGGTCAACCATTGTGGAAGACAGCATAGTGATTCCTCAAGGATCTAGAACTAGAAATACCATTTGACCCAGCCATCCCATTACTGGGTAGATACCTAAAGGATTATAAATCATGCTGCTATAAAGACACATGCACATGTATGTTTATTGCAGCACTATTGACAATAGCAAAGACTTGGAACCAAGCCAAATGTCCATCAACGATAGACTGGATTAAGAAAATGTGGCACATATACGCCATGGAATACTATGCAGCCATAAAAAAGGATGAGTTCATGTCCTTTGTAGGGACATGGATGAAGCTGGTAACCATCATTCTGAGCAAACTATGGCAAGGACAGAAAACCAAGCACCGCATGTTCTCACTCACAGGTGGGAATTGAACAGTGAGAACACATGGACACAGGATGGGGAACATCACACACCGGGGCCTGTCATGGGGTGGGGGAGGGCGGAGGGATAGCATTAGGAGATATACCTAATGTAAATGATGCGTTAATGGGTGCAGCACACCAACATGGCACATGTATATGTATGTAACAAACCTGCACATTGTGCACATGTACCCTAGAACTTAAAGTATAATTGAAAAGAAAGAAAGAAAGAAGAAAGAAAGAAAGAAAGAAAGAAAAAGAAAGAAAAAAGAGGTTTAATTGGCTCATGGTTCTGCAGGCTGTACAGGAAGCATCGTGCTGGCATCTTCTTGGCTTCTGGTGAAGCCTCAGGGAGCCTTCAATCATGGCGGAAGGTGAAAAGAGAACAAGCATGTCACATAGTGCAGGAGCAAGCGGGAGAGAGTGAGGGGGAAGGGCCACACGCTTTTAGATGACCAGATCTCACGAGAACTCACTATCATGGGACAGCCCCAAGCCATGACGGATTGTTCCATCCTCATGGTCCAAACACCTCCCACCAGGCCCCATCTCTGGCATTGAGGATTACAATTCAACATGAAATTTGGGTGGGGACAAATATCCAAACTATATCACCTGGAAAAAGTAAAGCTAAAATTGCTATAGAACATTGTTTCCTAGTCCATTGCACATGGAATTCCCATAAGAAAACCTATTATTCTTCTGAAGGTGAGCTAGCAACGAAAATGAGAAACCACCCAAGAAAACATTATATCATAAAGAAAAGTAAACAGATTGACAAGAAATTTATATTAGAATAATCTAAATAATATTTTTAGACCATTAAAATTACATAAAATTACCTGCAAAAAATGATATGAGAGCTAGATAATATTAGGAAAAAAATCAGGAAAAATTCCAGGAAGATTTGATAAACAACCAAAGAGGCCTTGTTGGTTTGCATAATATTATACAAATATTTGCATATATAATATTGCATAATATTATACAAATAAATATGGTCGTTATAATTAAAACCTCAGTGCACAAGTAAATTGGAAGAAAGATCTAGAATGCTGCACAGTTGCATAAGGAGATGGAAAATATGGAAGAGAGGTTAAAACACAGAGAAAAGGATGTTAGACCCAGAAGAGAACACATGAGAGAGGCTTCAGTAGGAGAGCACAAGAAACAAGCAGTATTTACTGAAATCATAGTTGAGGTAGTTTTTAGAACTGAACAAGGACATAAATCCTCAAATTTTGAAAGACACTGAGCGCTAGTTACAGTTGGTGAAAATGTGAAGTCTGCCAATAGATGCACCTCCCCAAACTTGAAGAAACTCAAGGAAAAAGAGACTTTACTTTTATAAAGGAGGATTTTAAAGCAGCAAAAGAATAAATATGTACCCTATCTCCAAAATTGTATAAGCACTCATGAAGGTCAGAAATGAAGAATAGTTTCAAGGCACTGAGAGAAAATATCAGGTAACCTATATTTGTATAGCCAGATATGATATTATTTAAATTTGACAACCAATATTGAAAGAGTTTTCCATTCACAGACCATCACTAAGAGATCTACTAAAAATAGCCTTCTATAAGAAGGAAATTAAACCAAGAAAAAAGGAATGAGATTCGAGAAGCAGTTTGGATAAAAGAAATTGATCAATGCCCAAATAAGCATTGATTGTTTTAAAATGATTAATTTTGAAGTTTAAGTCAAAGTGGAATTAAAATGACACACAACAATAATATATCAGTTATGAAAAACTCTTCAATCTCATATGCTTAATAACTTTTAATCTCACTCAAAATAATTAAAAATTTCAAGGAAGAAATTGCAATGGAAGTTGCAAAATAGAACTGGGTTTCCTTTTCCTCTGTGGGTATTCACAGAACTTTTTAGGTTGTTCAGTGGAACTGTAGATTTAAGGGACTATATATTCTCAAGTTTTGGAGTTTTGTTTTTTTTTAATGCCGTCTTTCTAAGCATCATGAAGATTTTTCTAATAAGGGAAGGCTCTCATTTCAAACAGAAGGATATTAAGACCTATTCCTAAATAATTTTCAGAGAAATGTGGTTAAATATTTGTTTTTAAATACTATGGGAGAAATATGCTTGGTTTAACATAAGCTAAATGAATCAGGGAAGAGAAAGAAAATTAACTCCTGACGAGCTCTTACATATAAAAACTCACCTCCTGCTTTACTTAAAAGTGAAATCATTTTCTTAAAGATGTCTTTACTGCAACTATTCGTTATTAATGGATTTATCTTGATAATGCAATGGATAAGATAATCAAAGAAAAACTGAGTCACGTAGAAAGTTTATGGCTACATTAACACTCTAGGTCCTTTAAGACTCAACAACCGTATTGCCAGTTTAGGAAAGCCTTCTTCGACTTTCACTGGCCCCACAGTAGATGGTGGTCATGAGGACTGGGTCAGTCAGCTGTCTATTTCACTGGATTGATCCTCTTGGGAGTTCAAGAACTACATCTTATTTATCTTAGTGTTCCTAGTTCCTAGGACAGTATTTATCACTTAACTAGATATTCAAAAAGATGTATTGAGTGAATGAATAAATGAGTGTTCTTGATTCTTGAAATTTATTATGTGATCTGGTTGCAACACATTTAGCTCTAAAGACACCAAGTATCTATACTCAGATTGATAGTTAAAAGAAAAATCTTAGAGAAATAATTCAACAGAGTTTAACTGAGCAAAGAATGATTTCCAAATCAGGCAGCCCCAAATCAGAATAGGTTCAGAGGGACTGTGGTTGAAAAAGATTTATGGACAGAAAACAGAACACGGCTTACGGAAAATAGAAGTGAGGAAAAGAAACAGCCAGATTGGTTCAGCTTGACATTTTCCTTATTTGACACAGTGTCAACAGTGAGCTGCCTTTGATTGACCAAAACTCAGAGATTGGTACAAGAGTAGGTTGTTTACACATACAGTTAGGTTCCAGTTTATTATGTATGGAGAAACCCCTAGGCCCAACTTAAAATATGTAAGAAGACAGCTTTAGGCTCAACTTAACAACAGTAAGAAAAAAAAATGTAGGGCTGTGAAAAGCAACGTTTTAGATGACCATTTCTGAATTTCACTGAGGAGCTTTATGCTTGTGCTACAGGGCTTTTGGCTTGAGAGAATATTGATCACTTATTTCCATAGCTTGAAATTGCAGTCAAGTGAGCATACAAAAAAATAGCCCTTGTTCTAGAACCTCTAGAGAAATTTTAAGGGACATAATTGTAAGATGTCAAAAATACATCAAAATTTCCAGATGATGAAAGCAATTTAGAATACTTGGTTTTAATTTCATATTCTAAAAGGACACGTCATTACTAGGGGCCTCAGAAGAGAATGCAAGCAAAGTACATAAGAGAAACATAAGATATACTAAGGGAACCATTAGCATAGAGTTATATGATGCATTATACATACTCTGATTTAATTAACTTACATGCACACTAAATAAAGAAGCAGTGTGAGGAATAAACACCATAAACTACCACCCCTGGGGCAGTAGCTTGCTCAGTGATGATAAGATCCTCCCGTCCTCTCAGAGTCTCTGGGGTCTTCTCAGAACTTCTTGCCCTAAAGCCTCTATTCCAGCCCCGGCTCTGTCACTTCTAGCTCTGAAAACTTTCACCAACCCTTTTCCATTCTGAGCCATCTAATAAGAAAGCAACAAATTAAATGTGTGGTTCTTTTAACTCACACCGCTACTCTGAACTTCACAGGAGATAACATATATGGAAGTGTCTGACACACTAAATTTGAATTGCAAAGTCATGGGGGTTATCCACTTATCTGTGAAATGTATAGCAAAATATTAAAATTAATTATTGTTTACCTACTTATTTGTTTCCTCCATTTAGCACAAGGAATTAGGAGACTAAAAATGTTGGTCTGAATTATATATCTCTATCTTAGTGCCTGGAATATTGCCTGGCACATTAAACAAATTAATCACTGAATAAATGCATTTAGCTTTAAAATTTAATATAAATTTACATTCTACATTTGAAAAAAAATGACTTCATTTTAATTTCTTACTTAATGTATTTTAAATATAGCTTGAAGAAATAGATGCATTATAGAGAGATTCTGAACATAAATATATGGTTGGTTATTATAAAAAAGAAAGTTATGGCCAAGGTCGTGAGGCCAAATTCTAGTTTATTTCTAAAATTATATGTTCATTTGAATCTGAAGTAACACTTAGAATTATCATTACACTTCACTAAAGAGCTGATAATCAGTTGCATTGCAGATATAGTTAATCTTACATTTGCATAATATGTTACAAGCTTTCAAAAAGCTTTTACATTGATAATTTCCTTCAATTTTCATAATCACCCCCCCAGTGATGTTGGAAAAAAATAATTAAATTACCTGTTTCTCAGGAATCTGGCTCAGAGAGGACAGATGACTTGCTTGTTACTCAACTAAGAGCAGGTAGCAAATTTGATGAAGTTAAAGCCACTGTTTCTTAAGAGTCTTGCAAAGTTTTGTCTCACTATAATCCTTTCTTTCTGCATTGATCAGGTGATGTCACTATTCTTTCCTTGCACTCTCAAGAATATCGTAGGCCTCTTTTTTTCAGCAGGAGTATGCATTAGGTTGGTGCAAAATTAATGGCGGTTCTTGCCATTGGATATTAAACTGCTCTCCAAGCTACATTTTAGGATTTGTCCTTGATCAGAGATTGTACTAAATATTTCTCCAAATTAGAATGGCTCTTCCCAGACAACTGGGTTCAAATACCAACGCAGCCATTTATTAGCTGTGCAACAAGAACAAATCCTGTAAACTCTCTGTGCCTCAGTTTCCTTATCTGAAAAATAGAAGTAACAATAATACACCCACTGCACAGGGTTGTTTGGAGAAATAATTAATCCATAAAGCACAATCACAGTGCCTGGCACATGGCAAATGCTAGTGAAATGTTAACTATTATTATTATTGTTGCTGTTACTATTTTCATTATCATTCTCTTCAAGCATTATTTATTTTCATTATTTTTAACTTCAAGCAATACTTATTTTCATTATTCTCATTATTATCTTCAAGCTATTGTTAGTATTATCATAATCTTCTTCTAAAAAGGAGGGCAAGGCTGGGTATGGTGGCTCACCCCTGTAATCCCAGCATTTTAGGAGGCCAAGGTGGGCGGATCACAAGGTCAAGAGATCGAGACCATCCGGGCCAACATAGTGAAACCCCATCTCTACTAAAAATACAAAAATTAGCTGGGTGTGGTGGCACACGCCTGTAGGCCCAGCTACTCAGGAAGCTGAGGCAGGAGAATCACTTGAACCCAGGAGGCAGAGGTTACAGTGAGCCGAGATTGCACCACTGCCCTCCAGCCTGGTGACAGAGCCAGACTCCGTCTCAAAAAAAAAAGAAGGGCAGAAGCCCCAGAGATCAAGGAAGTATGTCCGCCAGGAAACGGAGATTGTTTCATTTCACACAAGCTCCGTTTTGCAGGACTGAGTACGGGAGGGCAGAGTGTGGGGAGGGAAGTCTCTGCAAACCAGTGACTGTTTTGGCAAATAGGAGGAGTGAAGAAACAAAAGGTGGAAACTCTGAGAGAGAATTGTACACGGGTCAGACAAATCCCTGTAAAATCAGCTTTCTGTACCTTCTTGGTAGCATCCGCGAACCACCATCAGCCTCTAGTGTGCGCATGCGATGGAGGAGGGGACACTACAAGAACAGGGCCAGGGCTCTTTTCAGATCACCATCATCTCAGGGATGTTCTGTGCTGGTATTTCAAAATCACCATGCGTCACATCAGACTGATCTCTAGTTAGATAAGTAACAGAACCAGGTGGGCTGATTTGGAACAACAACAAAAAACTAATGTATTTCACCGATCAAGATAACACCAATGCTGTGTTGTTTTCCTATTGTATCATTACCGTGATTATTATTGTTATTTAAAAGTCTGCTACCTGCTCTTGCTTTTACCATCCGGTCGCCTCATAGAAGCGGAGAAATAATTACGTGTAAATCCCATCATGTCACTGCTCTCACAGCTCCCAGGAGTTTCCATTGCAATAGCAAACCTGAGCCCCTAGCCAGGGCTCCGTAGGCTCCGGGCTCAGCCCTGACATAACCTCTCCCTTCCCTCCAGCTCTAGCCACCCTGCTGCTGGTGTCCCATTCCTGGACTTTTTCTGAAACATTCCCTGCTTATTTTCTGCTCAGGGCAGTCCCTCTTGCTGTACCGATGGTGCTCTCTGCCTCTAGATATTCCTGGAGTTGATTCCCTCTTACAATTTAGATTTCAATTCAAAAGTTACCTCTCGCCAGGTGCAGTGGCTCACGTCTGTAATCCCAGCACTTTGGGAGGCCAAGGCAGGCAGATCACCTGAGGTCAGGAGTTCAAGACCAGCCTGGCCGACATGGTAAAACCCCGTCTCTACCAAAAATACAAAAATTACCCGGGCGTGGTGGCGGGCGCCTGTAGTCCCAGCTGCTTGGGACGCTGAGGCAAGGAGAATCGCTTGAACCCGGGAGGTGGAGGTTGCAGTGAGCCGCGATCGCACCACTGCACTACAGCCTGGGCAATAGAGTGGGACTCCGTCTCAAAAACAAAACAAAACAAAACAAAAACAAATGTTACCTCTTTCTTCATTGAGGCCTTTGACCGTCATAAAATCTGAAGTAGCTCTGCCCTTTGCACCCGCTGCCTCCCTCTCCCTGTCTCCCCTTTCCCTAATCTCCAGCTGTCACACACAGCCTAGTGGTTAACTGAGTCGATTCCGGTCTAATGCCTGGCTTTGACTGTCGCCTCCACCAAGAAAGTACTCAGTCTCGTCCTCTCATCCTGCCTAAATTGCCTCATCAGCAAAATGGGAAAGTTGATAGCACCTCTTCTCAACGCGCGGCTGTGCAGTTTAAACAAGATAATGTATGTGAAATTCTTGAATAGTTCTTGGCTCATGGAAAGCATTCAATAAATTTTGGACATTGTTATTACTTTATTCACATTATTCTACATTGTCACACCACAGACCAGTACAAAGTAAGCCCTCTGAGAGCAATGATAGCCAACTGCGTTCATCGCCGGGTCTCCAGGCCTTAGGAAAAGCCGGGCACAAGGTGAAACAAATGAATACAGCCAGTTTCCACACACACCTGTCTCACTTTTCCTCCATTTTCTCCCCTTAAACGCAGAATTTCTGCTTTTCTCCAGCAACTGAAGATACTTAAGTTCAGCACCTCATGCAATTAGCCCACATAAGACCCCTTTACTGTTTTAGGATTCTTGAAATTCTTTGTAAAGCTGCCATCTTCTAGTTTTACCAGGTGAGACTGAAAGAGTACCTGGTGCAATGGCGCCCTCTGCAGGTAGACAGAAGAATTAACGTGGTCCCAGCTCCGGGAACTGCGTTCTTGAGTGACATCACCTGTGCGGGTGCAACTGAAGTGCTGTCTTTTCTGCCCTGTCCAAGACATTTTTTGCTTAGTATTTCTCTATAATGTAACCTCATTGAGAATAGAAGCTTTGTCTATACTCCCAATCCCATCACCAATATAGTAGGCACCCAGTGCATGTTTGTTGAATAAATATGTGAATAGAAAAAGAGTAGTTTTCAATCTTTTGTATCCCCAAGTGGCCCAGCAACATGGGGAAGCTACTGATAGAAAATAGTGATCAGTTGATTAATTGTATGCAACGTTTGGGTAGCAAGATAAGTGATAACACAAATAAAAGGAATGAGGGAAAAGAAAGAATTAATAATTAAATAGAAAATTAAAAATATAGTTTAATGACACTGAGGTATCCATTAAACACTTAATAATAACTAGTTACATGTTTTAAATTGAAATGTATTTTGAGATAATTTTTAAAAAATATTTAAAAATCATTGGCAGTATATTCAAGATGCAACAGACACATGTAATTAATCGATATTGTTTACAAATCTTGGCAGTGCAAATTCATTGCAGTTCTATAAGGAAGAGACACTTGACAAATGAGACACTAAGATAACTCTAGGTCCCACCCTGTGGTATCTCACTTAAAAAATAACTCTATATAAAACTATATACTCTCACGCCTGTAATCCCAGGACTTTGGGAGGCCGAGGCGGGCAGATCACGAAGTCAGGAGATTGAGACCATCCTGGCTAACACGGTGAAACCCCATCTCTACTAAAAATACAAAAAATTAGCCGGGCGCGGTGGCAGGGGCCTGCAGTCCCAGCTACTCGGGAGGCTAAGGCAGGAGAATGGCGTGAACCCAGGAGGCAGAGCTTGCAGTGAGCCAAGATCACGCCACTGCACTCTGGCCTGGGCAAAAGAGCAAGACTCCATCTCAAAAAACAAAACAAAACAAAACAACAACAACAAAAAAAAACAAAAAAAAACTATATACTCAAAATGATCTTCAAAAGGATATTTCGTTTATAAAAGAACTTGCTATAATTTTCTTTTGAGTAGAAACTTATGCAGTGACCTGAAAGTACAATATATCTAGTAATTCCATACATTACTTTCCCTCTGTAGTTAACACAGAACTCTCCAACACATCATCTCCAAGAATTCTTACCTCAGTCCTATGGAATAGACACACCAAGTATCTTTATTCTCATTACACAGGTGAGCAAATCAGGATGGTCTAAAGACTCATGCAATATCACAGTTAACAGGAAGGCCAGAACCCAAGGTCTTCAAACTCATGGGCCATTGTTCCTTCTACTACACCACATGGCATGTTCTAGAATATCTGTGAATGTGTCTTTTCATATTAGTGATCAGAGGATCAGACAATTAAGCAAATGATCACTATTTTCTTCCCCATGTTGCTGGGCCATTTGGGGAGAAAAAGATTGAAAATTGCCCTTTTTCTATTCTAGGCATAGTCTGACTCTAATGTCCTGAGTAATTTAGCAGCAGTTTGGGACTCTTGGTCTCGTATTGGTTAGATCATCCTTTATTTTTAACACTCTGCTTATGTCTCTCTCTTTTTATTTGAGAAAGAAGAAAAAGAAAGAGAAAGGGAGAGAGTGGTGAGGAGTGGGAATGGGAAGGAATCAAGTGGAAACAGGTTCAGATATTCAATGAAATATGCGTTTGAAGATCATTTGGGGTTTACATTTTTATAGACAGTTATTTTATTAAGCAAGATGCCACAGGGTTGGATACAGTTATTTTAGTGTCTCATTTGCCAAAATATTCAACGAATAATTCAACCATGATTCTTTTAGTCCAGATTCAATGAGCACAGATTTGAATGACAGAACTTTCCTTTGAAAGTCACACGGCTCCTCTGGGCTTATCCATTGGGTGTCATGTTCCACTGGATGGATTATTGTGGTACTTTAAAAAGGTGCAAACTCTCAGAACCTGTCACTTTGGTTGATATGTTTAAATAAGAGGCAGAGAAATTAAGAACCCTTGACCTAGTATTATGGGAGATTTACATGAAAGTATTACATGAACATTTACATGGAAATATTTTAACCATTTTGCTTGGAACAGTGGCTCAGAATTATAATTATCATAATAGTTAAAGTATGGTATTTCTTACTGTATTACATTTTTTAAAATAGATATTGCATTGGTTTAAAAATAATACTATAAGCAAAAGAGCAAATAATGTTACCTATGAAAGAATGAAGTTAGGAGTTATAGAATATGAGAGTTTTGTATGTGTTATTGTTACAGAAAACGTCGTTTTTTAAAACATTTATCTTAGGTTTGGGAGTATGTGCGCAGGTTTGTTATACAGATAAACTCGTGTCACAGGGGTTCGGTGTACAGATTATTTCATTACCCAGGTATTAAGCCTGGTACCCAATACTTAATGTTTTTCTGCTCCTCTTCCTCCTCCCACCCTCCACTCTCAAGTAGATCCCAGTGTCTGTTGTTCCCTTATTTGTGTCCATGAGTTCTCATCATTTAGCTCCCACTTATAAGTGAGAACATGTGGTATTTGGTTTTCTGTTCCTGCATGAGTTTACTAAGGATAATGGCCTCCAGCTCCATCCTTGTTCCCTCAAAAGACACGATCTCATTCTTTCTCATGGCTGCATCATATCCCATGATGTAGCCGCACCACATTTTCTTTATGCAATCTGTCCTTGATGTGTATTTAGGCTGATTCCATGTCTTTGCTGTTGTGAATAGTGCTACAGTGAACATTCGCATGTGTCTTTATGGGAGAATGATTTCTGTTCCTCTCAGTATAGTCCCAGTAATGGGATTGCTGGGTCCAATGGTGGTTCTGTTTTTAGCTCTTTGAGAAGTTGCCATACTGCTTTCCACAATGGTTGAACAATTTACACTCCCACCAAGAGTGTGCAAGTGTTCTCTTTTCTCTGCAACCTTGCCAGCATCTGTTGTTTTTTGACTTTTTAGTAATAGCCATTCTGAATGGTGTGAGATGGTATCTCATTGTGGTTTTGATTTGCATTTCTCTAATGATCAGTGACATTGAGCCTTTTTATCATGTGATTGTTGGCCACATACATGTCTTGTTTGGAAAAGTGTCTGTTCATGTCCTTTGCCCACTTTTAATGCAGTTGTTTGTTTTGCTCTTGTAAATTTAAGTTCCTTATAGATGCTGGATAGTAGACCTTTGTCAGATGCATAGTTTGCAAATATTTTCTCCTATTCTATAGGTTGTCTCTTTACTCTGTTGGTAATTTCTTCTACTGTGCAGAAGCTCTTAAGTTTAATTAGATACTATTTGTCAATTTTCGCTTTTGTTGCAGTTGCTTTTGGTGTCTTTGTCATAAAATCTTTGCCCGTTCCTGTGTCCAGGATGGTATTGCCTAGGTCATCTTCCAGAGTTTGTAGTTTTGGGTTTGACATTTAAGTGTTTAATCCATCTTAAGTTGAATTTTGTATATGGTGTAAAGAAGGGATCTAGCTTCAATCTTCTGCATATGGCTAGCCAGTTATCCCGCACCATTTATTGAATAGGGAATCTTTTCCCCATTGCTTGTTTTTGTCAGCTTTGTGGAAGATCAGATGGTTGCAGGAATGTTCCCTCATTTCTGGGCTCTCTATTCTGTTCCATTGCTCTATGTGCCTGTTTTTGTACCAATACCATGCTGTTTTGGTTACTGTAGCCCTGCAGTATACAAAAACATTCATCAGCGTTCTCCAGCAGAGGGAATAAGACACAAACACATATGCGATTCTTCTTATCCAGAGTAGCAATGTTTTATAAAGTTACCTTGAACACTGAATTAGGGAATACTGAATCATTGATCCTGGGGGAAATACAGGATAAGTTTCCTGCAAGCCCCTGGTCACATTTTTTTGTCAATGGATCAACCCACAATGTTCATGCATATGTGTTTCTGTTTAAAGACATCTTATTTAATATATATTGTTAATTCATTAATACTGAGCTCACAGGCAACAGCACTATAACTGATGCCTGAATGAAGCTTATCTAACACGTTAATTTTTCTGTAAGGCACGCCACAGCCTTCCCTGATTAAGAAACACTAGACAGCACTTCAATACTACTCTTGGGGCCTTTTTTTTTTTTTTTTTTTTTTTTTGAGATGGAGTTTTTGCTCTTGTCGCCCAGGCTGGAGTGCAATGGCGTGATCTCAGCTCACTACCTCTGCCTCCCAGGTTCGAGCGATTCTCCTGCCTCAGCCTCCCGAGTAGCTGGGATTACAGACATGTGCCACCACGCCTGGCTAATTTTTGTATTTTTAGTAGAGACGGGGTTTCACCATGTTGGCCAGGCTGGTCTTGAACTCCTGACCTCAGGTGATCCACCCGCCTCAGCCTCCCAAAGTGCTGGGATTATAGGCATGAGCCACCATGCCCAGGGGCCATTTTAAATAGCAATATTGTCAACCAAAAGCATAAATGCAAAAAATGTGGCACCACATGTCCCACAAAAAGGATGTTTGTTTACAGTATGAGAGCTGGAACAGGAGGCCGAGCATTGTCTTGGTTGACATCAGCTGGTCACGTGACTGTTAGGTGACTTGAGAATTTGCCACTCTGTGAATGGCCGTGAATAACCGTGAAAGCTCCGTGAGTTATTGATTTGAGGGCTACAAACAAATTTTAGTAAGTAGGCAATTTCCAGGCAGGGAATCAGCAAATAATGAGGATTTAATGTGAGGTTTAAAGGAGATGAAGAAAGTACATTTGGGAAGAAGAGAGTATCCGTCACACCTTAAGGAACTACAAGTTGCCAAAACGCATGAACGTGAGAAAAGCAGCCACACCTTTCAGATTTGTTATAGTGACATTGTTTTTTGGTT
Organism: Gorilla gorilla gorilla; assembly: GCF_029281585.2. NCBI lineage: Eukaryota > Metazoa > Chordata > Mammalia > Primates > Hominidae > Gorilla > Gorilla gorilla. The sequence continues at coordinate 14,616,817 of NC_073224.2, forward strand.
TTTTTTTAAATTTTTATTATTATTATACTTTAAGTTTTAGGGTACATGTGCACAACGTGCAGGTTTGTTACATATGTATACATGTGCCATGTTGGTGTGCTGCACCCATTAACTTGTCATTTAGCAGTAGGTTTATCTCCTAATGCTATCCCTCCCCCCTCCCCCCACCCCACAACAGCAAAGACTTGGAACTAACCCAAATGTCCAACAACGATAGACTGGATTAAGAAAATGTGGCACATATACACCATGGAATACTATGCAGCCATAAAAAATGATGAGTTCATGTCCTTTGTAGGGACATGGATGAAACTGGAAACCATCATTCTCAGCAAACTGTTGCAAGGACAAAAAACCAAACACCGCATGTTCTCACTCATAGGTGGGAATTGAACAATGAGAACACATGAACACAGGAAGGGGAACATCACACACCGGTGACATTGTTATATTTAAAACGAAAGGGTAAATTAAATGGCTCTATTTTGTTTCATCAGCAATTTCCTCAGTGAGAGTAAGGGTAACATACAATTTGTAATGTAGTTTAGGGATGAATGCAGAGGGAGCTGAATTCAATCAGTAAACCTTTAGAATGACAATAACAGTTCTTACAAGGAGAAGCCATATTCTCAGAAATGAAAAAAAATGGAACCCAAGAAAAATGGACACTTCAAAGAACAGAAGCATATTTCTCCCTTTTCAGCACTGAGAGCCAGGGTGGAATTGTCTCCTTCATTGCCACTGCCTTCACGTTTTGTGTGTCGTATCTGTTTTGTGATCAGTGAGACCCAATAACCCCCGACTTGCCGACATACTATGTGGCCCCGAGAGAGGACTTGAGCTCTCTGGGTTTCATCATTACCATCAATTAAATAAACAGGACAGTAGCTTCTTTCTTGGATTGTTAATTTAAGGCTCTGGATAATACATGTAACCGCCTTATGATAGAGCAGAATCGTAAGTAGGCTCATGGTAGAATCGTTCAATGACATTTCCCTTTCCTTTGGGAGAAACAGAAATTCACAGGTCTAATTCTTTTCATATTAATAGTTCCTGGCCATTATTCCAGAACTGTCCTAAAGGAATTCTTTCTCCTTAAGGACACCACCTCCCAGGAGAGTATTTAAAGATTTGCACAGGCTGGGCATGGTGGCTCATGCTTGTAATCCCAGCAGTTTGGGAGGCCAAGGCGGGTGGATCACTTGTGCTCAGGGGTTCAAGACCGGCCTGGCCAACATGGTGAAACCCTATCTCTACTAAAAACACAAAAGTTAGCTGGGCGTGGCTATGCATGCCAATAATTCCAGCTACTCGGGAGGCTGAGGCTGGAGAATCGCTTGAACCAGGGAGGTGGAGATAACAGTGAGCTGAGATGCCACTATGACACTCCAGCCTGGGTGACAGAGCAAGACTCTCACTCAAAAAAAAAAAAAGATTTTTATAGTCCAGGTATTCAATGTTCATAGTACACCTTTCTTATCCTAGTAAATCTTCTTTTATCAAGGTATATGATCCCATACGGTAGTTAACTCATACTCTTACTTTATGACAACACAGTCTTTATTACTATGTATCAGAAAATTAAATAATTAAAAACAACTTTTATAATATTATTGCTAGTTGTTTTTATTAAGATTCAATTTCCCTTGCACTTAATAAATGTTTCAGTTGCTGTTGAGTCATAAATTTTAAAAATAAAATTCTCCAAATTATTCTTTAACTTTTCATTCTTATAAGTGCATTGCTAATGTCTAAATCTTTAAATTAATGCTAGATTTTAAAGTACTCTACTAACAGTAAATTTAAAATACCTTTATTTGAAGAATTATTTTGAAAACCCTGTTTTTTTTTATTATTATACTTTAAGTTCTAGGGTACATGTGCACAACGTGCAGATTTGTTTCATATGTATACATGTGCCATGTTGGTTTGCTGCACCCATTAACTCGTCATTTACATTAGGTATTTCTCCTAATACTATCCCTCCCCTAGCCCCCCACCCCACGACAGCCCCCCCGCCCGTGTGTGATGTTCCCCTCCCTGTGTCCAAGTGTTCTCATTGTTCAATTCCCACCTATGAGTGAGAACATGCTGTGTTTGGTTTTCTGACCTTGCGATAGTTTGCTCAGAATGATGATTTCCAGCTTCATCCATGTCCCTACAAAGGACATGAACTCATCCTTTTTTATGGTTGCATCATATTCCATGAAAACGCTGTTTTTAAAGAACATAATTATCTTTTTCTTTAGCATGAAAATAAGAATAATTGCAGTGTGTGTTTTTTTAAATCCAAAAATCACTGTGGTTCTAAATATATGTGTATTCAGCATAAATATAATTACAAAATATATTTGAGTCTTGGGGTTGATGTTACAAGTAACAATTGGCTAATACACCATACTTTCCAGAAGTTTACCAAAATTTTTCCCTCCCTCTTTCTGCAAAGAATAAAAAGAAAGCAAAACCTGAGGAAAAGGAATTATTAGCACAGAGTGGAAATTAGAATGGTACCACACACTACTCATTTGAAAAATTAACATTTTTCTGGAATCAATAAAATTGAGCCAAATGGAAGGGACATGGTGGTGTCAGACTTTCTCGAGAAATTAGCATTGGATGGAATTCTGACCAACCCCAGTAGGAATTCCCCATATTGATGCATGAGGGCTGGAAATAAGTGGGTCCTGGGAGGGCAGAAAGGCTTTCCCCATCTTGGAGCAAGGTTTCTTAGGCATGAGCGTGGCACCAGAGGAGAAAGCTTTGTCCGTGACCTCAGTTTATAGAGCAGCACAGGCTCTCCCAGACACTGGGGAGCAAGCTTGAGGGTAGAGGGGAGACACTAGGAGAAGAGCAATGCAGTGGCCTTGAAGGATTGTTGCAGTGGCTGGTCAAGAGCCGTGATGGGAAACCCAAGATTAATAGCATTAGTCTCTATTTCAACTTCACCAGTGTAGCAGCTTCACTTATAAATGAGCAAGCAAACTCCAAAGACCAGAAATAAGAGTAACTTAACACAGGGCCAGGAGCGATGGCCCACGCCTGAATCCCAGCACTGTGGGAGGCCAGAGCGGGAGAACTGCTGGAGCCCGGGACTTCAAGATCAACCTGGGCAATATGGGGAGACCCCATCTCTACAAAAAATTTAAAATTAGCCAGGCTTGGTGGCATGTGCCTGTGAGTCTCAGCTATTCAGGAGGCTGAGGCAGGAGGATTACTTAAGCCCAGGAGGTCAAGGCTACGGTGAACAATGGTTGTACCACTGCACTCCAGTCTGGGTGACAGAGGGAGGCCCTGTCTCAAATAAAATAATAAAATAAGATAGGAAGTGCCCAATTTTGGAGCATCTGAGATTTGATAAAATAATTTCAGCAAATGTAGACTTTTTAAAAAAACCACTGTTCCAAGACAAAATTTTCAGCCTTAATTTTCCAAGACACCAGCTTTCTCTGCATGCCCTGCAGAATCTAAATAATTGTGATAAAAATATTTTCTGAATGGAATGTGAATGCTATAATTATTTTTTAAAACTATGACAGAGTTTATGATAAATTCTAGTAATTAAAAAAGTTGGAAAGACTGGAGGGAGTGAAGATATGCTAATTTCTCCATCATTTATGGAGGGAAGCAATAATAAGCAGTGTTCAATTTCTGAGATTAAAATTCAAGAAATACATATTTAAGCATTTGTACAAAGATATGAGCATGGCCACTAACGGAGTGGTAACAAATTTTGTCACTTTCCAATTATAAAAGTAGGAATGAAAGAAAACTCACTCCATCTAACAAAAGGTAGAAAACAAAAGAAATACCATCAGAGAGAGGGAGAGTGATGAAGACTTGAGAAAAGGAATACAAACAACTTTCAAAAATGAGTGGGGATTTTTAAATTCATCTGTAAAAAGAACAAGTATCTTTAGATTAGATCCTAAATAAAATCTACAAATATCTTTCCAGAGGAAAGAGAAGTAAGACACACTGACTCGTTTAAAATAAATGGTGAGGCAAAGATATACCAGGCAAATACATGTAGAAAATAAAATTTGAACTTGCAATATTGGTCAAGTAAAAAATAATCCAAGGTACAAAGTATTAAATTGAGCCACATTAGTGAAGGGGACAATCGATTCGTGGACATTTTTGAAATTAAAATATGTGATATGAAAACTGTTGGAGATACAAGAAAACAGACACAGAAATCTACTGAAAGGGTTAGACTTTAATGCACCTCTCTCAAGCTGGATTAGCAAAAATTCAAGTCTGGAATGAAGGTAGGAATATTTGTACATTACTGGACAAGTATTATGGGACAATTTTGGCAGTGTCATAAAATTCAAACTGTGCCTATCACCACAACCCTTTGATACCATTTCTAGGAATATATGCTTAGAGAAACTTTCACTGGATTGTTCTTTGTAATAGAAAAAGGAAAAAAAAAAAAGAAAAAAACTTGTTATTTAGTAATAGGGATATGACTAATCAATGTGAGCTACATTCATAGGATAGACTACAGCAGTTAAGGGAAATGAGCTACATCTATTGAAAACAGCCTGGGTAAATCTCAGTAATGTTATTTTAAGTGAAAAAAAGCAGATTGCAGACCATGTACTGTTGATTGTGTGTGTGTGTGTGTGTGTGTGTGTGTGTGTGTGTGTGTGTATACACCAAATCAGTATTCTCTTAAGAATGCTGAATATTTTCTGCATTGTTTAGTAAACTTTTCCACCAAAACCTGGGGAAAAAACATATTTCCTCACATATACCTAACATTAGTTTTTATCTCTAATGTATTAATGGGCCTTAAGTCTGATTTAAAAATGTTAAATACCCAATAGAAAAATCAGCAAATTATAGTTAATTAGTTAATTCACCAAAGCAAAAAAAAAAAAAAAAAAGAAAGAAAAAAGAAAAGAAAGAAAGAAAAGAAAACACAAAACCTCGAATGACCAGTAGGCAAATGTTTTCACTCCCCAACTATGTTTTGAGCATCTACTATGTGCCAGGTACTCTTCTAGCCATGCGGATTGATTGGTGAACAGAATAGGCAAACCTCTGTCCTGGTGGAGGTGACATTCTGGTGGGTCGGTGGAAGGAAGAAGAATAGGGGGAGAAAAACTAAGAAGTTAACTACATAAATGAATGCATAAGTTGTACATTAGGACATGAAAAGTTGTGTGTAGAAAAACTGGGAAAGGGGCTGGGTGGAGAAGGGGGAAGATATTCTGGAGAGAATTCAGTTCAGCTCTGGGGTAGGGCTCTCCAGAGACGGAAAGGAGAGAAGACATAGGGGACATCTGGTGTGAGGCTTGGGCAGGGTGTAAGGTGAATGGGAGATAAATCCAGAGGGTCACTTAATGGGGCAGCAAGGACTGTGGCTTTTCCTAGAGAGAGATGAGATGGGAAGTAGTAGATAAAAGGGAGGGTTTTGAGTACACTGACTATCTGACTTATGTCTTAACAGAATAACTCTGATGGCTTTGCTGAAAATAGACTCTCCAGAGTTGAAAAGCGTCTGAGCTACACTCATGTCTAAATTTTCTGAAATTTGGTTATAAAGATCACAAGTCTTGAAAGGCGCATGGGCCCTGACTCAGCAATAACCCTTTCAGGAAACTGGCAATTTCAAAAACAAATAAAGATGCGTACATAAAGACACATATACATACATGCATGTATGTTCACACAACTGTTAAAATATAATAGCAAAATAATAGCTATCACCCAAATGTCCAATAATAAGAACTCATTAAAATAAATTACATTACATCTCAGCACTGGATTACCATGAAATAATTTTTTAAAAAATAATATAGACCAGCACTTATTGATATGAAAAGTTAGCCACAACAGACTATTAAAGAAGAAAGTTTATAATACAGCATGTGTGGTACAGTTTTGAGCACACTTAAAATAAATATATGCATATAGATTTTGTATATAAATAGATATTCATATGTGTATTAGCAGATGTATATATAAAAGAAAATCAAAACTATATACCAAATAATGACAGAAATGGTATTATAATGATTTTTTACTTTATATATTTTTTCTGTATATATTTTACTTTATATATTTATATAAATACATATATAAATATATAAATACTTTAGACATATATATTTACTGTATATTTTTTACTTTGTATATTTTTCTGGACTTTTACAATGAGGAATTAAGGGTTTTACAAATCAAGTGATTTCAGCTTTTTAGGTAGAACAATTTGTGCACATCATTTTGAATGATCATCTAGTGTCTTGTTGAACAGATATTCATGATTTTCTTGCAATTTCCTTTGTATTTCCGTATTTAATATAGTGGATTCTTAGCCCTCTAGCTTTCCTGTTATTCCCTTGGGTAATACTCCTAGAAAAGCAAGTCCTAGAATTATGGCCATGAATTTTTTGGGGGTTTTTTGGAAACAAAGTTTCATTCAACTGTTGCCCAGGCTGGAGTGCAGTGGCCTGATCTCGGCTCACTGCAACCTCTGCCTCCTGGGTTTAAGCAATTCTCCTGCTTCAGTCTCCCAAGGAGCTGGGATTACAGGTGTGCACCACCAAGCCCATCTAATTTTTTGTATTTTAGTAGAGATTGGGTTTCACCATGTTATCCAGGCTGGTCTTAAACTCCTGAGCTCAAGCAGTCTGCCCGCCTCAGCTCCCAAAATGCTAGGATTACAGGTGTGAGCCACTACACCCAGCCTATGGCCATGAATGTTTTAAGGCTTTATTACTCACTCTCACTTCCTTTCCAAGGAGACTTTTCCCTGTTTATTTGCCCACCGCAGCTCTCTTTCACTCTTCTTTTGCCAGAATGGATTATTCCCCTTTAAACTCTCTGCTGTTTTGCTGAGTGGAAAATGGTTTCTGTAACAGGATGTTAACATGGAAACCCAGCCAAAGTGTTAAGTGGGTCAAGATCAGGTGTAAAGAGGCTGTGTTCCACTGACATACGCATGATCCCAGTAATTGCTTTCTGCTCACATCAAGGGTCTAAGGGCAAGGCATTGTCTTGAAGACCGATTCTATAATCCATAGGATGTTGGGAGCCATTGCTTCCACCAGCCCTGAGTGGATGGAGCCAGGGGTGACTGCCCCTTATCTCACTCCTGATAAGAGACTTCAAGGGGCTGTTGAGAGTGCTTGATGAGAGTCACACACCCCTGGGAACACAATAGGCCACAGACTTGTAGGCCATGGGATTCTGAAGGACAAGAGGCGGGCTGTCTAGCTATGAGTGGAAGAGTTGAAAGGGAGGTGGCTCTGTTCTGCAGCCTTCTATTAAGGCAAAAAATAAAATGTGTGCATGTTTCTCTTAGGCATCATCTAAACCCTGTGTGAGACAGTCCTGTCCTACATGGCAGACTGGAGGGGCAAACAGCATCATAGAGAGAGGCTAAAGGTACCATAAAAATCATAAGGAGCTTTAAACTTTTGCCAAGTCTAGAGAGTGGCAAGCTAGATCACCCTGGTGGTATCAATGAAGCAGGAAGAAGAATAAGCCAATTAAATAATGAGCAAAAAACCTAAATAGACATTTTTCAAAAGAAGACCTACAAATGGCCAACAGGTATGTGAAAAGGTGGTCCCCGTCACTAATCATCAGGGAAATGCAAATCAGAACCACAGTGAGTTATTGCCTCACACTTGTAAGAATGGCTTTGATCGAAAAGATGAAAGGTAACAAGCGTTGGGGAGAATGTGGAGAAAAGAGAACCCTGATACACTGTTGCTGGTGGGAATGTAAATTAGTACGGCCATTATGGAAAACTGTACAGAAGTTCCTCAAATAATGAACCTAGAACTACCATAGGATCCAGCAATTCCAATTCTGGGGATCTACCCAAAGAAAATAAAATCAGTATTTTGAAGTGATACCTGAACTTCCATGTTCATTACAACATTATTCCCAATAGCCAAGATACAGAATCAACCTAAGTGTCCAGCAACAGGCGAATGGGTAAAGAAAATGTGGGATAGATACACAATGAAATACTATTCAGCCTTTAAAAATACAAAAAATCCTGTATTTGCAGCAACATGATGCGCCTGGAGGACATTATGTTAAGGGAAATAAGTCAGGCACTGAAACACAAATACTGCGTGATGTCACTCGTGTGAAATCTGAAAAAAGTTTATCTCATAGAAGCAGAAAGTAGAATGGTGATTACCAGGGGCTGGGGGCAGTGGGGGCAGATATTGGTTAAAGAGCACAAAGTTTCAGTTAGAGGACTAAGTTCTGGAAGACTGTTGTATAGCGGGATGATGATAGTTACCATTAATACTTGAAAACTGCCAACAGAGTAGTTTTTTGTTTTTTGTTTTTTGTTTTGAGATGGAGTTTGGCTCTTGTCACCCAGGCTGGAGTGCAATGGTGGGATCTCAGCTCACTGCAACCCCTGCCTCCCAGGTTCAAGCAATTCTCCTGCCTCAGCCTCCCGAGTAACTGAGATTACAGGCACCCGCCACAACACCCAGCTAAATTTTGGTATTTTTAGTAGAGATAGGGTTTCGCCATATTGGCCAGGCTGGTCTCGAGCTCCTGAGCTCAAGTCATCTGCCCACCTCAGCCTCCCAAACTGCTGGGATTACAGGCATGAGCCACTGCGCCCGGCCGAGAGTAAATTTTCAAAGTTCTCATCACAAAAAGTGGTAAGAATGTGAAGTGACGGAAATGTTAATTAGCTTGATTTAGTCATAGCAAAGTGTATAACCTATATTAAAACATCACGTAGCACAATATAAATATATGCAATTTTTCATTTATCAACTAAAATATTTAAAAAATTTTTAATGTTAAAACAATAAAGGAAAGCTCCTGTGAAGCACATATTTATTTTTGTTACATACCAGATTTAATTTTTTATCTCAGCAATAAAATTCAAAATCTCCATCAAATATAATAAAGTTCTATTCCAATGAAAAATGTAATAAAAATGTCAGTCTTCCCCTTTCCTCTCCTACACTCCAGCCCCAGGAGGATCAGAGGCCTCAGTTCATGGTTCTTGGTGAGAGTCACGAAAGGGAGTTGGGGAGGGGAGAAAGAAGCCACTCACACTTCTTCTCACCCACAATTTGCATGATTATTTGATCATTACTTGAGATGAACATTCTCATTAATAACTTGGTACCCTTTTGTTTTGTTTTGTTTTGTTTTGTTTTGTTTTGTTTATAAACAGCAAACGTTTATTTCTCACAATGCTGGAGGTTGAGAAGTCCAGGATTAAAGTGCCAACTGATTTGATGTCTGGGGAGGGCCCACTTTCTGGTTCATAGTCGGCACTGTCTTGCTGTGTCCCCACATGGTAGAAGGGTGAACCAGCCCCTTCGAGTCTATTAATAAAAGCACTAATCTCATTAAGGAAGGTTCCATCCTCATGACCCAATCACCTCTCAAATAACTTGGGACTCTTTGAATTACTCAAGCATGAGAAGGAAGATTGTACAAACTGCCTGACTGTTTAAAATTCAGGAACAAGAGAAGAATTAGCCATAAACTAAACATTAAAAGAGAGAGAGAAAAAAAAAAGAATAGCATGACAATGTAAGTTAATTTGCATTACCTGGGTTGTAAGCTGGGTAATTTTAAAATATTTATTGGACTTTTGTAGTTCTAGTCTTGGTGAATGATATATTCCTACTCTTTCCACATTTTGATACTGGGGTCTTAGTGATTTTCTCGCTGACCTGTGTGATGTGCTTTCATACCTTTGTCATGGGCATCAGTGTTGTCTGAGAGACTGCTCCAGCTTCTCTAGAGCTTTATAAATTAAAGGGGAAGACCTGACGTCAGCACTCACTTTCTGTTCCGTTTCTACTCAAAGATGGGATCCAGAAACTTTGACTTTTCCATCTAAGTTCTAAGTTGCATTTGGGCCAAAATCAATGCCTTATCTATGCAGCTTTTTTAGCCAGAGTAGCACTTCAGGCCTGCCCAAACTTTCTCCCACTTAGTGGCATAGCCTCCTGTTAAATTACTTGTTTGACCTCCCAAGTCTTCCAAATTGTCTCCTGATGATCTCCCAGAAAACTACTGCAGGGAGATATATTTAAACTTGGTATTGAAATTACATCTTTAATAATAGAAAATATTTTAAATAGAACCCCAAAAATGGCATCATTATTTGATATTTTCAATATTTCATCACAGCAGGAAATATTCAGGGTTATGTTATAAAAGATTCACTCTTTTGGATCTGGGCCTAGGTCTATACCTAGCACCATGTAGAGCATGTTCAGTGCCAAAATAATTAGGATTGGCACAAAAGCACCTTGCCTTAGCTGAAGTTTTTTTTTTGTTTGTTTTTGTTTTTGTTTTGTTTTAGACGGAGTCTTGCTCTGTCACCCAGGCTGGAATGCAGTGGCATGATCTTGGCTCACTGCAACCTCTGTCTCCCGGGTTCATGTGATTCTCCTGACTCAGCTTCCCCAGTAGCTGGGACTACAGGCACCTGCCCCATGCTTGGCTAATTTTTTTTGTATTTTTAGTAGAGACGAGGTTTCAGCATCTTGGCCACACTGGTCTTGAACTCCTGACCTCGTGATCCACCCATCTCGGCCTCCCAACCTGCTGGGATTACAGGCATGAGCCAATGTGCCCGGCCTGAGCTGTAGTTTTGACTATGCATAAGTGCATTCATTTTGTCAGTCTTCAATGAACTGGGAAATTTCCTGAATTGGAATCATCTTTGATCTACTTGGACCTTCTGCCTCATCCACATCTTGACCAATGCTGATACTCTCTACTAATAAAGAATAAAAAGTATTATCTGTACCTGTCAACATACAGCAACTGTGTCTGGACTCGACTGATGAGGTCTGGGCCTATCCAGTCAAGAACATATTTGCTGTACCTTCAACAGTTACCAGATTATTCTGTACACTGCTAACTCAGACTTGTACCTTTTGCCTCTTTCTTTCTTATTTTATTTTATTTTTTTAAGAGACAGAGTCTTGCTCTGTTGCCCAGTCTGGAGTGCAGTGGTGCAATCATAGCTCACTGCAGCCTCAAACTACTGGTCTCAAATGATCCTCCTTCCTCAGCCTCCCAAGTGTAGCTAAGACCACAGAAATAAGCCACCATGCCCTGCTTCCTGTCTTTCTTTATACCAAAGAATCAAGTAGACATTTAGGGAGATTTTATCACTTAAGTTGATTTGACCTCGAAATAGCTCCTTCTGAAGATATCCTATTCATTCATTTATTAATTCACTCATTCAACAAATATTTGTGATACCAATATTTTATGCCTGGCACTGTCTACCCACACTTTCATTTTGTTCCCTAGAGAATTAAGGAAAAATCACATCATAGGACACCTGTATTACAAGATACATAATGTCTTTGTGAGCAGTCATGTAAAAAATAAAATCATCCCACTCTTGCTTTAATGCATTAGGGTACCTAATGGTGAGAAACATTTCCCCAAAGGGAGCTGATTTTGCAAATAATAAAGATTAGATGGGCAGAACCAATAAAGCAAGGAGAAGCTGATGCAGGAGGACACAGGAGGTGTGACTGATGGAGGGCATAGCTGGGGCTTGAAATTTCATTAGAGGTAATTCCACAGGAAAGCTGAAATTATTCAATTAGATATTTAAGAAGATTTGATCTTTCTCTCATGAAGAGACACCCTCAGGGGTATTTCACTTATGCTTCAATTTCTTTTACAACTGCTTAGAACATTTTAGATATTTTATTCAAGTCACAGTGGCGTCTATAGTAAGAAATCCTTCGGGAGTGAGCATCAGTTATGATGAATTAGGAAATGAACACATCATGTCACTTTTGTTTATGAAGTCTGACTTTTAAAAATTACTAATATTAGTAGAACAATAAAATTATTATGGTAGATTGTACAAAGATGTGTTCTAATACTATATACTGGGTTCTTAGCATTTGTAGGAATATCAGCATCATTCTGTGGTTGGCTGTCTCCTTTGTCTTGACTTTCGTACAGGAAACCTTACAGAAATTGAGTAAATAGTATTCCTGTTTGCACCGGTCTCAAATTTTCTGTGTAGTGTGTTTCCTTAATGATACCAGCTGGACGTCGTTATCCAAAACTAGGGGTGGTACAGTGTAGTGCAAAGGTGATATTTCCAAGGCAATCTCACAGAGGTAGACTTACAATAAGTAATATTTGACAGTCCTCATCCAATGCATTTACTCAGCATCTAGAATAGATACAATGTATCTTGAGTTTCATGAGACTAAAATATCATGCATATTTAGTGAAAAACAATGACAAAAATTTTCTGGCAATTGGGACTCTACCAGAGGGCTGTGAATGCCTTGAGTTTGTCATGAGAGTCACTAGAATACCCTGAAATAATTGAAGAAATTTGCTCAATTGCAACACTGCTGTCACCACCTTCTCCTATAAATCTGCTGCCCAGATGGACTTTCCATGGTAGCCCAGGCCATCGACTCCTCAGGAAAATGGAAATACTGTGGAAGGTAGGTAAGATGTGATACCCTTCTCCTAGTGACAAAACAATGGAAGATTGGCTCTTGTGAAATGAAGCCAACAAGATGCCAAGAAGTCTTCAGTGTACATGAACAGATTGTTTCAGTTGACAGTAGAATCTGGACATCGTTGAATGTGCCACTAATTCATAATTTCCTTTTCACAAAATGATTTTATTTGGATATATAGATTTTTAAGTTCATTTGGTGACCCTTTTAGAAGGTTTTATTTTCTCCTCTTATTTGTTGAAGATGCTAAAAACTGTGATGATCAGATGACCATTTAATAAAAATTTTTAAATGATTATGTCTCATGCCTATAATCTCAGCACTTTGAGAGACCGAGGTGGAAGGATCACTTGAGCCCAGGAGTTCAAGACCAGCCTGGGCAACAAAGCGAGAAGCTGCTCTACAAATAATAATAATAATGATAAAATTAGCTAGGCTTGGTGGCTCATGCCTATAGTCCCAGCTACTCGGGAGGCTGAGGCGAAAGGATCAATTGAGCCTTAGGAGTGTGTGGCTGCAGTGAACAAGGATCTTACCACTACACTTGCTTCAGCCAGGGTGACAGAGTAATACCATCTCTGAAAAAAAAAAGTTACCAAGTTTCTTAGCATATTTATTTTATTAGGATATCATAAATACTATGATGCTTGAATTTCAGTAATAATGTTGTTACATAATTATTTTTTGTCTAAGAAAATGATCAAAAATTACAACTTGGGAAAAAAGTGCAACGCCCTTGATTTGTAATGTTGTACTTTTACTTATAGTGCCATGGTGTTGATAAGCAGGCAAGAAATGATTGATTTTTTTTTCAGCCGTTTACCTCTGCAAGAGAACAATGCAAAACAAGGCACGACTGGAGCTCGCAGACTATGAGGCTGTAAGTACCAAGGACCTTCTGGCAAAGATAGTCATAGAATGCACAGCAGTAAGGCCCACAGTCTTTTCTGGGCAGGATGTTAACTCTTCATTCATGGATCTTTTTCTTTTTTTGAGATGGAGTTTCACTCTTGTCACCCAGGCTAGAGTGCAGTGGCACGATCTTGGCTCACTGCAACCTCTGCCTCCCAGGTTCAAGTGATTCTCCTGCTTCAGCCTCTGGAGTAGCTGGGATTACAGGCGTGCACCACCACGCCCAGCTAATTTTTGTATTTTTAGTAGAGACTGGGTTTCATCATGTTGGCCAGGCTGGTCTTGAACTCCTGACCTCAGGTGATCTACCCGCCTCAGCCTCCTAAAGTGTTGGGATTACAGGCACGAGCCACCACGCCCAGCCTCATTCGTGGATCTGAAGGGTCAGATTTCTAGGGATCTGGCATCACAGTGGGTGCATGAATCCCTGTTTGCTTACTTCCTCTCTTCATTCACATTGCATATGGCAAAACTCTAAATACATAAACTCAAAGTATAAAAGGGAAGCATATCTTATTTTCTAAAATCGACTTAACTGTCGAAATGTCAGATACATCCTACATAGTGAAGATATCCAAACTCTGAGGATTAAAGACCATTTACCCTGGGAAAGAGTGGGTTTTGCCAAAATTGTATCTGCTGACGGTGATCATCAGCAGATAAAAGTCATCTGCTGTCATTTGTGCAGATGGTTGCTATGTTAGATTTTCTGAATTCAAAGCACTGTGTAGGAATAGGTTGTGGGCCGCCAGGGTGTGCCATGTATTGTCAGGAACTGAATAGGCTGATTGCATGCGTAGTAGGAATGTACTGATGTTCTGTTCCTCTATAAAGTGGGTACCGAAAAATCCAGTGGGTTCATCTGAGCACCTCCTTATGTACTAGGTAAATTTTAGTATTTTGCAGATACATATTGGGTTTGTAGTCCTGTTCTCCAAAGTCAGTAATTCAAAAAATCGATATTTGTAACAGGTTTTTCTGCTTTCTTTAAGACTGCCAATATGAAGATGAGCTGAATTCAGGGAGCATGACTTATCATTGAGAACCACAGTACACTTAGGGCTTTAGAAACTATTTGTTTCCTTGACAAATACAAGTGGTAACTAAGCTAGAAGAGAGCAGTGACAATGAACACCGAATGTCTTCACCTGGGGTATGTTTTTCAGGAAAGCCTGGCCAGGCTGCAGAGAGCGTTTGCCCGGAAGTGGGAGTTCATTTTCATGCAAGCAGAAGCACAAGCAAAGTGAGTCCTTGTGAGTCGTTTGGAAGATTTGTTCCAGTTGTGGCCTTTTTGTCCAGAGAGGCACTACAATTAATACTAAATGTTATCTATTGTTACTGTGTTGACAGAGTGGACAAGAAGAGAGACAAGATTGAAAGGAAGATCCTTGACAGCCAAGAGAGAGCGTTCTGGGACGTGCACAGGCCCGTGGTAAGCAAGCATCGCACTCTCGTCTTGAATCCATCTTCTCCGTCTGTGGGAAGTGAGGGGTGCCCTGCCAAAATAAGGGAAAGACCGTAGTGACCCCATGCACGCTCCATGGTATCTTGGTGAATTCATTAAGAAAAGATCACCACTTTTGTGTAGGATGACTAGACCTCAATAGCATCATATTTGATTTATAAAACCATGCATTTTCCCACCATGATATCGCTTGCTTGCTCTCTTGCTATTTGAAGGTATCTGATGCTTCTGTATACATTTGAAAGAAAAACTACTGCAACAAAACAGTTTTTCATGTTTTATTGTTTACATTTTTCTGGCTTTATAGTACAAGTGTTATTCCTGCCCTGGTTTTCCTTCCCTCCCTTCGTTCCTTCGTTCCTTCCTTCCTTCGTCCTTCCCTCCCTCCCTTTCTCTTTCTTTCTTTTCTCTTCCTTTCTTTCTTTTCTTTCTTTTCTTTTCTTTTCTTTCTCTCTCTCTCTTTTTTTATGGGATCTGGCTCTGTGGCCCAGGCTGGAGTGCAGTGGCATGATCTTGGCTCACTGTAACCTCTGCCTCCCAGTTCAAGCCGTCCTCCCACCTCAGCCTCCCAAGTATCTGGGACAACAGGCATGTGACAACAAGCCTGGCTAATTTTTTGTATTTTTTTGATAGAGATGGAGTTTTACCATGGTGCCCAGGCTGGTCTTGAACTCCGGAGCTCAAGCAATCTGCCTGCCTCAGCCTCCCAAAGTTCTGGGATTACAGGCATGAGCCACCGTGCCCAGCCTGATTTTCTTTCTTAAAACCTATTAGTAGCCTGCTTTGGTTGTTGACTTTCATAGACTTACATTTCCTGTGGCTCAAATTCAAATCAGCTCACACTTTTAATGACATAACATTGGATCTCTAATAACTTAGCTGGCATTCTTCCTTATTAATGTTAAACTACGTGCCTCAGAGTAATATTAATGAATATCCTTTTAATACCAGAAAACTTTATGGATGAAATTAAACAGTGGTTACCAGCAACTATAAGACAACCTCGTATATTTCCTTCTATTTTGATGCTGTATCATTTTCTTCTGTAGATTTATTTAAATACAGACAAGGCAGTAGAGAATAATATTTATATAAGTATTATTAGAATAAATAATAGGTTCATAGCATGAAAGACAAATCAAGATTGATAAGAATACCTTACAATTTTCTCTCAACTACCTTCAGAGTCAGACCAAAATAGAAAGTCTCCAAAGGTTTGTTTATATATGTACATATTTCAGCTTCAGATAGCAATGCAATTGTTAAATGCTATATTGAATTTGTTCTCTCTTTTGAATTCTGGAAAGATTCAAAGAGAATCAACTGAAAATTAACTGGCTTTGCTACTGAAAATTCAGTGTGAGTTTTATTGTTCATGAAGAGAAAGGATTATGAGGTCAGGTGCATAGCTATTGCAAGGACATTAAGTAGGATTTTTATTTTTTTGTTTGTTTTAAGCAACCTCTAGAAACCAGTCAATGTGTTATGTTCCTGTGCTTATCCACTTTGTCCCCTGGACATCTGGTGGCTCATCTGTAGCCTCGTTTAGCTTCAATGGCCTGGATCCTCCTGGCAACCCAAAAGGACTCACACCATGCCAGCTCCCCTGCACTGCCCACGTCTATTTCATGCTCTGAGACTCTCATGCTCACAGAGATGACACATGATCCCACCTCAAACACTCCCCTGCTCCATTGCCTCAGCCCTTTGTGTGCCTCTGTTGGAGGCAGAATCTGATCACAGTTGTCTTTCCCTCTATCCAGTGCAAGTCGGGCGCTAGTCTTTCGTGTCTCCCACCAGCAAGGAGCACATATGAGTGTTATCCAAGAGGCCTCCACCACATCCTTCACTAGGCTTCCAACTAGAAAGTCATCCCAAGGAGGATCTGGAGGCAGAAACCACCCAGAAGCCACTGGCTCCATCTCCCTTGTTGAACTTTTTTTTTTTTTTTTTTTTGAGACCGGAGTCTCGCTCTGTCGCCCAGGCTGGAGTGCAGTGGCTCAATCTCGGCTCACTGCAAGCTCCGCCTCCCGGGTTCACGCCATTCTCCTGCCTCAGCCTCCCGAGTAGCTGAGACTACAGGTGCCCACCACCATGCCCGGCTAATTTTTTGTATTTTTAGTAGAGACGGGGTTTCACCGTGTTAGCAAGGATGATCTCGATCTCCTGACCTCGTGATCCACGAGCCTCAGCCTCCCAAAGTGCTGCGATTACAGGCGTGAGCCACCGCGCCCGGCCGTCATCGCTTATTTTCTAGAGGAAAATAGAGCTTCGGGTTGTCATGAGCCTCTGAGAATGGCGTTCGCCTAAAACCAATCCTACCTTCAACCATTTCTTTTTCTTACATTATAACTTCCTGTATTACTTTAGAGGTAATCCCTCTTGGCATTTTTAAATTTTAAACATTTTGAAGTGATCTCAGGCACTTGCGAAATGCTGACACTCATCCAAAGGCTGTGTCTGCCATACAGGTACTGGTGTTTATCTTGTTTTTAGCCTTTTGGGTCCTTACTGTGAGTTAATAGACAAAGATGATGATGACAGGGACATTAACAGAAAGGTTCTCCTAAGAGAGCTCCTATGTTATTTTCTCAGCCAAACAGATAAGCTCTATCTCTATTTGCTGGCTGTAATGTTAGCTAAGCAATGACAAGAACTTTCTAAGGTAACTAGGCCCCCTCAAGAAAAAGTGGCATAGGGGAAAACAGCAATATTGTGATAATTTCTAAGAATGTCTACACTTTTACATTTGTCCCTAGAAATCAATTCTGCAGTTGTCATAATCAATCCTAATATATTTAGACCTTAAATCCTATATCCCAGAGTTAAAGTGAATAGGTATTTCTATAGCTCAGTTTCTTCTTCATAGTCTGTCCTGACTGTGGCTGTAATGAAAGACTCTTTGTACCTTGTAGTATTCACTGTAAAATTTAAGTGTCTTCCAGACAGGATCTGTGAAGCTAGGAAGCTAGGTCTTCCATGTTAACACCAAATTATTGCCACCTGAGCAACGTAGAATCCCAGACCATGTGTAGGAAAATACCAGAGAGTATCTCAGACTGTCCAGAGGCTTAATCAGGTATGGCCTGCGGCCTGATATTGCATACCGCCCCTCACCAGAAGATGTCCATATCTAAGAGACCGTCCTATTGTGTACACTTCCAGTTTTTATTATGTCAGCCAACAGCCAGCAAAAAGGGAATAGGGAGACCTGGGGCAGAGTGGGAAGCAGGTGGGCTTTGGAATCAGATAGACATGAGTCCGTTATTTACGAGGCCTACCTGGCACAGTGATTTGCCCTTTCTGAGATTCAGCAGTCTCACTTACAAAATGGAAATATATCTACCTACCTTGCAGTGTTAGTTGAACATTAAATGAGATTATATGGGTAAAAGCAGCTAGCAAATCACTTTAGCATCTCACTTGACAGGTGAAAGACAATAAATTTTCAGCTTTCTTCGTGAAAAGAAACAGAGAGTAGCAAAAAAAAGGAAAAAGCAAAAAAAAATGGAATATGGAAACAGATAATGCACATGCAGCTCCTGTACTTCATGGTTTTAATGACATCTGTGAATCTCACAGAGGACAATCAAGGAGCATCACAACCTTTGTCTTCAGTTCTGAGGTCCCAACCAGAATAACTCTGAAGACCACTCCCATAGCCATCTCTTTTTTCCTCCAGCCTTATCATTCCACTCTTCCATTTAGGGATACCTTGCATGAAATAGTCTGACCTTGACTTAAGGCTGATGTGGTCACCATGGTGTTAATGCTAATCTATGACCCCTCTCTCTTAGTACCCTTTATTTTTGAACTCTTTTATTTCCTGTATGCTTGCATTTTTATTTAAGCCTTTATTCTGGAATGTGGGATCTGTCCTCTAGGTGCAGGAACACAAGACTTAGAACAAAGCAGCCTTTCTTTGTCTTTATCAACCTGTTTACCTGAAATAAGTCAGACTGTTGACTTTCCTCTTCAAAGGGATGGTTCCTTTACCCACCTATGAAACTTTTTGAACTGTGTGGGGAATACTTTTATCCCCAACATTTTTGTTATTTAAATATGTAAGTCCTGGAGCCATCTGCCAATGCAATGACTAAAACATGTTTCCTTCAAAAGTTGAATCTGAAACTCGTGAAACAGGGCGTTGCCACCCTTCCATAATATGGAACATGGATCTTGGGATACATGTGGATATAATATGGAAAGGTATCACGTAATGATACCTTTTATTCTGTGTCAGTGTGTGCCAGATATTATACTAAGGCCAGTCATAAAAAGTGGACTAAAACACACTCCTTGATCCCTAAAACTTGTAGTCCAGTGTCGCATTTTATGAACATAGTCATTAACACAGCAGGATGAGTATGACTGCACCATTTGTTTTCTGAAGGGAGATACAGATGCTCATGTTGTTTATAGAACGTGCTCAGGTTCAGAGCTAGCGGTGGGAGAGCCAGGCCTGGAACTAGGGGGTGGTGTGGGTCCAGGCAGATAAGTAGCTCCAGCAAGAATGAGATCCTGACTTTATGTATCTATCCTGCAAAAAGAAAGAATAAATAGTTAGAATGCAATAGTCCGCAGAGGATATAGCTGTATTTATAGGTGTCTTATTATATTTTACTCATGGTTTTCATATGTCCTTTTGCTTTTGAAAAAATAGCTGTATTTATAGGTGTCTTGTTGTATTTTAAAATGGTTTTCACATATCCTTTTGCTGTTTTTAAAAGTCCAGAGTTCAGGGCATTTTTCATGTATTATAGACCACACACCCCTGACCTAGGGGAATCCAACTAACACGTGTAGAATACACCTGCCAGGGATGTTTATACAATATACACCCTAGAGGGCTATTGCCAACAGGGCTGCCTGATAAGTCCTATCTTCAATATTTAGATATAATAATATTGTGTAACAACCTACATATGTTATTGTTTCAAAAAGGATCTAAATTTTTATTTTTATTTATTTATGTTTTTTAAAACAGAATCTCACGCTGTCGCCCAGGCTGGAGTGCAGTGGTGCGATCTTGCCTCACTGCAACCTTCACCTCCCCGGTTCAAGCAATTCTCCTGCCTCAGCCTCCTGAATGGCTGGAATTACAGGCACGTGCCACCACGCCCAGCTAATTTTTTATATTTTTAGTAGAGACGGGGTTTCACCATGTTGGCCAGGCTGGTCTCAAACTCCTGGCCTCAGATGATCCTCCCGCCTCAGCCTCCCAAAGTGCTGGGATTATAGGCATGAGCCACCGTGCCCGGCCTAAAATTTTTAAAATATATGAACTATATTTAAGCCTGGGCGACATAGTGAGATTCCATCTCTACAAAACATTAGCCAGGTATGATGGTGCATGCCTATAATCCTAGCTACTCAGGAGGCTGAGGCTAAGAGGATTCCTTGTGGCCAGGAGTTCGAGGTTGCAGTGAGCTATATCATGCCACTGCACTCCAGCCTGGGTAGCAGAGTGAAACCCTGTCTCTAAAATACACACACAAACACACACACACACACACACACATTTAGTTTACAGAAATTATTCATAAAAAGATAAGAAAGTAGGGTCTTATTTTTGTTATGGTTTTTCAGAAGGTTAACTGAAAAACTATGAAGCAATCACTATCAATTTTAAAAGTCTTGAGATTGATATTCCCATTAGAATAAAAAGCTTCAATATCACAGATCTGTGACACGATCTAACTGAAAGACTTTTAAGTTATGTAATTATATTTTCCTGAATCGATTTGCCTTCATAAATATATAAAGTATCTTTATTTTCAAAAGCCAGAAATGGAGTTATCCTAACAGCATTTTTGTTGAATGTTTTTCATTTTGTTTTCCCTTTCACAGTTCTGCTATTACACCTTTCAATAAAAAAAAAAACCAGATAACATCTGATCCTTTTAATGCTTTTAATTCAAGTAAAGGTAATATGCTACCTTGCCTTTTGAATACTTTTATTTGATCTGATTTGACACGAGCATTTATTATTCCAACCTCAAGAATGGATTGGAAGCCATTAGCCAGAAATGTAGTGAGGAAAGGGAAATTTGAAATAACAGTTCAGAATCTTTAAAATATACTTAAAGTCAATTTAATGTAAAATATGATATCTTATGTGCATTTTACCTAGAGTGTAGAAAATATACATAATATGATTTTTTACCTTTCAAAAAACCGTGAGGTCACTTTTAGGTCGGATTGACACAGAATAATCATTCTAGTACTTAATATCTCTATAAAATAAAGTTTGCCTCCTAAGTATGTCAACATTTACTCCAGAAAAAAATTAAGGTCATAACACTAAAAAGGACTCTTCACTTACTAAGGACTCCAGACAGAATTTTCAGAAACTAACTACTGAAGAATATAGTGGGAGAAATACACCGAATTGTAGTATGACAAAGATAATATAGTATTTGGGTTGACTTGTGTATTTAATGTTTCAATAATTTAATGAAGCCCCACACATATACACACACAAAGAATAATGCATTAGTAGCTTGTATTAACAGGATTTTAACATCTAGCTAAATTGCAGTGAAACTTCTACTTGTCAAAGTGCTGAAGAAACTCAATTTTAGCATTTTGTGCCCAGTCCTCTGCACCATACTTTAAAAAGAATGTGGATGAGCTAGAGTTAAGAGGTGAACGGATGGACGGTAAGGAGGCAAACTAAAAAAAAGCAAGAACAAAAAAAATTGTGAAATTGTTAGTAAGATTAGTGACCCTAGGAATGAGAAGTCCCATGGAAAGTGTCTTCCTATTTTGAAATGTTATTTAACAGAGTTGGAATAAAGTTTATTGGTTTACCACACATTGGGTTCTGTATGACTACTATGAAAATGACTGGAAAATAAAATATCAATATAAAAGCTTCCTAATACTCAAAGCTATCTAAAGGTCATTGCCAACTTCTAATGATGCAAATGATAAATTCAAGTAGATTAGAAGTCATGAGCCAGAAACAGAATGGAGAAAAGGCAATCACTGGATAGAAAATGAGATTCATAATTTTTAGAGTTCTTTCCAGCACTGAAGCAATAAGAATTAGATCACCTTCTTTGCTTCCCCAGTCTATTAGTTTAGAGTTGAATGCATGCCAAGCATTCAACAAAGACGTCATGGATAAAAATGCTTGAGCAGAGAAATGGAAATGTACTTCATCAGAATGTTCAATATAGAAACAATAATCATTGAATTCTTCCTGACTTCAATTTAAGCAAATCCTAATCATAAAGTAGTGAGAATAGTTGATTTACTTATGCTTTTTAAAACCAATATATAATCAGCATTTTGTAGCATTTTCGTTGACCCTGACCAGATCACTTGTTTTAACATCTGTCAGACCACGATCTCTTGAAGAGCAGAAAGTCTGTCTTCAATTCCCTATCTTAAACCTAACATTTTGTAGCATATAACTTAATGCAAAATATTGAGTCTGAGTAGTTGAGAAAATGGTGGACATACGAAATTTACAAAGGATTTTGCTAAGGGTTCATAGCAGATTTGGAACAGTGAGTTTGTTTTAGGGCATGCTGAGTGTGATGACATGACATTCAGATGGAGCAAGATCTTGTCAATAGTTGTAGACATTAGACCAAAATTTGAGGGATGTTTTAGGATATAGAATTGATTCTGAAACTCATTAAGCTAAAGGTAATAGTTAAACCCTGATACAAGGTCAGTTTGTTAGAGGAAGGCGTAGAGTGAAAGAGGATTTGTTATTCATTTGGAAGGTCTCTTGTCTTTCTTCTATCTTGCCTGTAGTCCCATAAATGTCCCTACATATCTATTTTTCTTCAAATAAATTTGTATAGAATAGCCTGGCGAAGCAAGTGTGTGTGTGCCTGTGTGTGTACAAATCCATTAAAATATGAAGTTAAATGTTAACAGTGATCAGAAGAAAGCTGGAGTAGCTAGATTAATTTCAGACAAAGCCAACATCAGAGCAAGGAAAATTATCAGAGATAAAGAGGAATATTACATAATGATAAAAAGATCAATTCTTCATAAAGAGATAATAATATTTGATGTCTACGCATTTAACAACAGAACATCAAAGTATGAGGCAAACACTGAAAGAAGTACAAGGAGAAATGGATAAATACGCTATTTTATTTTGAGACTGTAATACCCCTCTATCAGTAATTTACAGTTCAAGCAGGCAGAAAATCAGTAAGGAACTAAGAACAAGGTTTAACTGAAGTTCACCATCAATCAACTGGATCTAACTGACATCTATAGAATACTTAATACAACAACAGCAGAATACACGTTCTTCTCAAGCTTCCATGGAGCACTCACTAGAAGAGATTGCACTCTGTGTCAAAAAACACACCTTAACAAATTTAGAATAGAAATCACACAAAGTATGTTCTCAGACCAAAATGATATAAAACTAGAAATCAGAACAGCTAGAATATCTCAAAATACTAGTAGATTAAACAACACACTTCTAAATAACACGTGGGTCATAGAAGCAGTCTCAAGAGAAATATAAAAATATTTCAAACTAGCTTAAAATAAAAATATGCTTTATCAAAATTTTTAGGATCCAGTGAAAGCAGTGCTTAGAGAGAAATTTATAGCATTGAATACATATACTAGAAGAAAGAAAGATCTAAAATTAGTAATCTAAACTTCCACATTTGGAAACTAGGAATAGGAGAACAAGTTAAATCAAAGTAAGCAGAAGAGAAGAAATGATAAAAATTAAAGCAGATATCAATGAGAATGGCAAGAGAATATCAAGAAAATCAATAAAATCAAAACTTTTTTTTGGAAAACACCAATAAAGTCAATAATCCTCTAGCCAGGTTAACTAAGGAATAAAGGGAGAAGACACAAATTACTAATATCAGAAATATAAAAGGGTATATATCTACTGATTCTGTGAACACTAAAAGCATAATAATGAAATATTCTAAACAACTCTATGCCCAGAAATTTGAAGGCCTAGATGAAATGGACCAAAAGAAAAAAAAAACAGGAAAGAAAGAAAGAAAGAAAAACACAATGTACTAAAACTTACCAAGAAAATAGATAATATATATGGGTCTATATATATTAATGAGAAGGCCTACATCTTAACATCTATTATTAAAGATTAACCTATTCAATTAAAGAAATTAGGCCAGGAGTGATGGCTCCTGCCTGTAATCCCAGCACTTTGGGAGGCCGAGGCAGGAGGATCAGTTGAGCCCAGTTGTTCAAGACCAGTCTGGGCAACACAGCAAGACCCTGTCTCAAAAATTTAAAAAACAGTAAATTAAATGAAGAAATTGAATCAATAATTAATAACCTTCTAAGACAGGAAGCACCAGCCCAGATGGGTTCATTGATGAATTCTAGCAAAGAGGGACAAATTGTATCAATTCTTTACAATCTTTTCCAGAAAATAGCAGAGTGGCTACCTCCTAACTCATTCTATGAGGCTAGCATTACCCCAATACCCAAAGCAAACAAAGTCATTGCAAGGAAGGAAAACTACACACCAATGTCTCTCATGAACAAAGATGCAAAAATCCTCAACAAAATATTAGGATATCACGTTCAGCGTTGTACAAGAAGAATTTTACACCACAGTGAAGTGGGAATTATTCCAGGTATTCAAGACTGATTCAACATTTGAAAATCAATTGGTATAATCGATTACTTCTACAGGCTAAAAAGAAAAAAATCATATATCCATATTATAAAGACTAATGAATTAGACTTCACTAAAATTAAAATCTTTTACTCTATAAAAGATGTTGTTATGAGAATTCAAGCCACAGACTGGGACAATATTAGCAAAACAACTGATATTTTGGACTGGTATTCAAAATATACAAGTAACTCTTAAAACTCAACAATGGTAATAAAACAGCCAATTAAAAATGGACAAAGGATCTGAACAGACACTGCACCAAAAAACATACACAGACGGCAAAAAGATGCTCAACATCACGTCGTTAGGGCTAAATTAAAACAACAATTGGATACCACTGCACACCTATTAGCATGACTAAAATCCAAAACACTAGCAACATCCAATGCTGGTGAGGATGTGGAGCATCAGGAACTCTCATTCTCTGCTGGTGGAAATGCAAAATGGTACAGCTACTTTGAAAGACAATTTGGGAGTTTCCTATAAAACTAAATGAATTGTTACTATACAATATAGCATTCCCACTCCTTCGTATTTACCCAAATGAATAGAAAAGTTCTGTCCACACAAAAACCTACAAATGTTTATGGCAACTTTATTCATAATTGCCAAACATGGAAACAATCAAGATGTCCTTCAAAAAATAACTATGTTATATTCATACAATGGAAGGTGTATTAGTTCATTCTCATGCTGCTAATAAAGACATACCCAAGACTGGGTAATTTATAAAAGAAACAGGTTTAATTGACTCAGTTCAGCATGGTTGGGGAGGTCTCAGGAAACTTACAATCATGGCAGAAGGGGAAGCAAACATGTCCTTGTTCACACGGTGGTAGCACGGAGAAGGGCAGAACAAAGCGGGAGAAGCCCCTTATAAAACCGTCAGATCTCCTGAGAACTCACTCACTATCATGAGAACAAAGTGGGGGTAACCACCCCCATGATTCAATTACCTCCCACCAGGTCCCTCCCACAACACGTGGGGATTACGGGAACTACAATTCAAGATGAGATTTGGGCAGGGACACAGCCAAACCATATCAGAATGTTTTTCAATGATAGAATGGGATGAGCTATCAAGCCACAAAAAGACATGGAAGGACTTTAAATGCATCGTACAAATGAAAGAAACCAGTCTTAGAAGGCCAGTTATCATATGATTCCAACTCTATGACATTGTGGAAAAGGCAAAACCACAGAGACAGGAAAAAGATGAAGGGTTGAAGGGAAAGCAGGGATGATGAAGAGGGAGAGCACAGATTTTTAGGACTGTGAAAATATTTTGTGAGATACCTTAATGGTGGATACATATTGTTATACATTTATCACAGCCTATGCAGTGTATGTAGCACCAAGAGTGAACCCCAATGCAAGCTCTGGACTTTAATTACTATTAATGTATCAATATTGGCTCAACAACTGAAACAATGTACCACATCAATATAAGATGTTAATAATACAGGGGACTTTGGGGTGGGATGGGGGGACATATGGGAATTCTCTGTTCTCTGTACTCAATTTTCTGTAAACCTAAACTACTCAAAAATAAAGTCCATGACATAACAAAAAAAATAGAGATATAACTTTTTTACAAAGTGAAACAGAGGGCACAATCATAGAAGAGTATAATGAACTCAACAAAATATCCAACCACAAGAACAAAACAGCGTCATGTGGTGATATCAGCAGATAAAAGTGAATTTTACTTGCCTAACATCAGGTCCACCTATATAGAAAAGCTGATGGTTGTTCCACTGTGTGTCTTTGTATGCCATATAGACAAGACCTTGAAGTAAAATACAAAGCCCATGTATTGGTTCTCTACTTTACTCAGTGTGCTTGGCTTTGTTTGTCTTATTTGGTAGATTCATTCTTGACATGATCAGTGTGATTTAAAAAGAAGCAGAGTCCCACAAAATGACTCAGATTTTTTTCTCTGAAAAATCACACTAATCATAAGAGAAATATTTTTCTCCTTATGATTATTATGAGAAATCCTGCCAATTATTTCTCCTGGATGAGAATTGATACATGCGAAATATTTCTTCAGAGAATGCTAAAAATTCAAAATTATCTTTTGAAGGATTAGTTGCACCATGGTTGTATGGACACCCCACATGTTGTTCTGAGGCATGATTGTATATTAATTGTGTACTTTAAACAAACAAGTATATGATAAAATATCATTATTCCTGTGGAATACATTTTTCTAACTATACTATTAATACAATAGTTTGGCAAGAAAAAAAGGAATAAGAGAAGTAAAGTGGTACATTTCTTTGATTTTCACTGAAAAAAATCTGTGCATTACACAGTTGATTCATTCATTTAGTATGTCTTTCAACCAACATTTATAGTTTGCCACACTAAAGGCTAAAGACAAGAAGATGAAAAATACTGCCCCAGTGACTAAGATACTCAGAGTCCAGAATAAGTAGAATGGGGGTGTAAATAAATAATTATTCTTCAAATACTATAATGAGATCTATAGTAGAGCTATGAATATAGCTGTTTTAAAACAGAGGTTTACATTGAGCTAATGTTAGGATCTAGAGAACTTTTCATGCATAAAGACAGCAGAATAAATCACAAAATAAGCGGCTAATACATTTTATTAAAAACTTGTTTTTGTGTTTAAAAATATAATTGAAAGGCATAGAGATAATCTGAAAATACTTGGAGCAAGATAAATAAATTTTGATATTCTGAATGTATAAAATAATTAAACAATTCAGAAATATCATGATTTCACATAAAATAAAGGGCTTAAACTGACCATGTATAAAAGAAAATATATAAATGGCTATTAAAAATTGGGAAAAGAGTTTAACCTTTCTAGTCATAAATTAAGACAAAGAGATGACAATTTTTTTCAATATATTTTATTTTAAAATTTCAAATTAATTATATGCAATCCTGGCAAGAACAACAGAAAGACAAGTGTTTCTAAATGCTATGGTGGGTGTGTGCATTGGTATTATCTGTATAAAAATTAATTTGACAATATGAATTAAAAAGTTAAAATCTTTTTCACAAGTAGATTAACTTGTCCAGAGCTATACAATAAAATTAGAGTGGTTAAACCTAGGGTAGCTAACATTTGAAATCGCATAGCTATTCAACTTATCGGGGTGGTTAAATAAGATATATCCACAAGACAGTATATTGTATATCTCAAAATGAGAATTTTAAAGACTTGGAAAGATGTGGAGAAAAACTATGCTGAAATGTGAAATAAAATCACTCGAGCCCGGGAGGTCAAGGCCACAGTGAGCCGTGACCATGCCGTTGCATTCCAGCCTGGGTGACACAGTGAGACCATGTCTCAAAAAAAAAAGGAAGAAACGAAGAAAAGGAAGAAATTATCTAAATATAAGAAATTATCTAAATATAAGAAATTAGATAAGAAATTTAGATAATTTCTTCCTTTTCTTCTTTGTTTCTTCCTTTTTATTTTTTTTTTTTTTTGAGACATGGTCTCACTCTGTCGCCCAGGCTGGAATCAACAGCATGTGTAATCTATGGACGTGCTTGTTAAATAAGTGAGTGAATAAATAAATATTATATTGTTTGCAATGATTCTACCATCCAAAAAAAGGTTATATGTAATATGATCCCAATTTTGTTTATAAAAATAGATACCTAGAGAAACAGTTAAGAGACAATATACTGAACATTGATTGTAACTATTCGGGGATATTTGATATCATAGGCAATTTTAATTTTCTATAAAGAGAAGATGTCACATTTATACTCTGAAAAATTGTGGATAAAGTATCCTTAAATCCTCCTGGTTGACCCATAACGTCCGAGATGAAGGTAGGCATGCTTCTGCCATGCCTGGAAATAGTCAGAACACACAGAGTGTATGGTATCCCATCCCAGGCACTGCATACTCAGGGGACAACATGTAGAAACTCTGCCCATCTTTTGAGCAGAGTGAACAGAACAACCAGTGTGGGCCGGGGAGGGGATGTGAAGTACTAAAGTAAGTGAGAGGACATGAAAAATTAAGCTTAAGGCAGAGAAGTTAGATGCTGTTACTCATCTGTCTTCAAGTATTTAAGCAGCTGTCATTGGAAAAAGGAGTAAGATTAGCCTGCTTTGCTTTGGATAAAAGGAGGCAGATTTTGTCTGAATGAAAACTGTTTTCATCCTTCTAATTGTCCAGTGGATGGCATCACATGGCAGGGAGATCTCTGCTGTCTGAAAAGTCCAGACGAGGCGTAGCGTCTCCTCTCCTGAGTCATTACTTGGATCTTCTCCCCTACTATTCAGTGCTTTGCATTAGGAGAGGGTGAAATTGGAGTGTTATTGATTAAAGGAACTCGGATTGAAATTTGAGAGCATCATAATCCAGCCAACTTAATAAAAAGAGATGGTGCATAACGCTTTTTTCTGAATTCAAATTTTTAAATTGGATACGTTACAGATTTGTATGACATTAAGCAAACTGGGAATAGATGACCAAGAGGGGAGAAAAAAAGTTTGAGATTTAAATTCTAGTTGTATTATCAAGAGTGAAGCTTGCTCCTTGGTAGACCGTCTTTTCCCATGATCAAAGTCCGTGATTTTGCACGTGCAATTAATGCCTGATTCTCTTTTAGCCAGTGATGTGGTATTTAATAAGACCAGGGTGTGATTTTCACACAGTGAAAGCAATCATCTAAATTGTCTCTATCAATTATTATCTTTGTTCAGCCTCAAAAATGTATATGTGACATTTCTCTTAAATAGCTCCAGAAAGGAGGTTCCAGAAGTGTTCCCAAGAGAACATTCCTGAATGTTTTTTGTATGTTTCATAATCAGCATGGATTTTCATATATTTGCCATTTCTAAAATGAAGAACATGCTTTTTTTATTTTTTATTTATTTTTTATTTTTTTGAGACTGAGTCTCGCTCTGTCACCCAGGCTGGAGTGCAGCGGCACGATCTCAGCTCACTGCAAGCTCCGCCTCCCGGGTTCACGCCATTCTCCTGCCTCAGCCTCCAGAGTAGCTGGGACTACAGGTGCCCGCCACCATGCCCGGCTAATCTTTTGTATTTTTGATAGAGGCGGTATTTCACCGTGTTAGCCAGTGTGGTCTCCTCCTGACCTTGTGATCCGCCCGCCTCGGCCTCCCAAAGTGCTGGGGTTTCAGGCGTGAGTCACTGCGCCCAGCCAGAACATGCTTTGAAATCTGGTAGTACATGCAATGAATGACTGCTGCCTTTTATCAGTTCACAGATTGAACCAATTTTTGCAAGTGATATTGTCTGTTCTTCTGACTATTGTTACTGTGAGGAGTGGTGTTAAATTTTCAAATGATTCCCATCATTGGCTTCATTATCTCAAATGTTGGGAATGTAGCTTTCGTATTAATCTGGACCAAGAAGTTGTATCTTATGCTGTCGTTGAGAGAGTGTTATCATAATGTAAATAATATAATTTTTGCTATAATTATTTCATGTTGCTAACATGCTTGGTTATCTTGAAGAAACAATTCCTCTAAAAATGTCTGTATTCCACTGTAGTCGTTTCTGATAAAACTATTCTTTATTTACTACTTTAAGAGAAGTGATTGCAACTGATACATTCTCCAAGACAGACAATATTTTCCCTGGGAAATGCTATATTTATTTTTTTCTGAGAAAATCAGGCCTAGAAATCTCTTTAAACATGCATGTAGTTGCATTACCTTAGTTATTCATATGATGTCCTACATTTTACCTCATTATTTAAAAATACTCAAAAATGCACTTGAAAAGATTTATGTAATTGTGTGGTTACTTAGCAACCTTCATTAATACTTGATATTTCACCACCAGTTCTTAACACACACTGACAAGGGTAATCACAGACAATGTTGCTTGTGATCCAGATGACTTAAAATTGGTCTTTTCCTTCATCAAGTTTCGCCGTCCAGAAAAGTGCCACTTAGAGCAACACAAAACCCCCAGGAATCCCTTAGCTTGAGTTGCTGCTTGTGTGCCTTAGAGCCAGGGGAAAGTAATGTTTATGTTGATAATTTCCTTTTTGTCTTGTTTGGCTCTTACTTACCTTTGATTGTGAGAGGAAAGGGTGAGGTTCTATATTCTTGGGTCCCTGAAGTTCTTTTCCACAGAGCAGAGGCAACATTGGAGAATCAATACCTCTGTCTTCACCAAGTTGGGGAAAAAGATGGGCAGTAGATAATAACAGTTAGTTTATTAGTGCCTAGAGAACATTCACCAGGTACCAGGTTTTATTCCTGGTACTTTATATAAATTACCATGTAATAATCACAACAACTACAGGAAGTAGAGGCATACCTTGGAGATATTTGGGGTTAAATTCCAGACGACAGAAATAAAGCAAATATCACAATAAAGTAAATCACACACATTTTTTGGTTTCCTAGTGCATATGAAAGTTATGTTTACACTATACTGTAGTCTATTAAGTGTGCAATAGCATTATGTCTAAAAAACAATGCACATACCTTAATTTAAACATACTTTATTACTGAAAAATGATAACAATCATCTGAGCCTTTAGCAAAAGTTGTAACCTTTTTGTTTGTGGGAGATCTTGCCTCAGTGCTGATACCTGCTGACTGATCTGGGTGGTGGTTGCTAAAGGTTGGAGAAGCTGTAGCAACTTCTTAAAATAAAACAACAATAAAGTTTGCCACATCAATTGACTCTTTTTTTTTGCAAAAGATTTCTCTGTAGCATGTGATGCTGTTTGATAGCTTTTTACCCGCAGTAGAACTTCTTTGAAAATTGGAATACATCCTTTCAAACCCTGTCCTCGTTTTATCAACTAAATTTATATAATATTCTAAATTCTTTGTTGTTATTTCAACAATGTTCACACCATCTTCACCGGAAGTAGATTTCATCTTAAGAAACAACTTTATTTGCTCCATAAGAAGCAACTCCCCCTTTGTTCGAGTTTTATCATGAGGTTCAACAATTCAGTCAAATCTGTAGGCTCCACTTCTAATTCTAGTTCTCTTGCTATTTCCACCACATCTGCGATTACTTCTTCCAAACTCTTGAATCCCTTTATCATCCCTAAAGGCTGGGATCAACTTCTTCCAAACTCCTGTTAATGTTAAGATTTTGACTCCTCCCATGAATCATAAATGTTCCTAATGGTATCTAGAATGATGACCCCTTTGCAGAAAGTTGTCAATTTACTTTGCCCCATTCCATCAGAGGAATCTGATCATCTACAATAGCTGTAGCCTTACAAATGCATTTCTTAAGTAATAAGACTTGAAAGTCAAAATTACTCCTTCATCCATTGACTACAGATTAAATGTTGTGTTAGCAGGTATGAAAACAACATTATCTACTTGTACATCTCCATCAGAGCTCTTGGGTGACCAGGTGCATTGTCAGTGAGTGGGTATATTTTGAAAGGAATCCTTTTCTCTGAGCAGTAGTTCTCAACACTGGGCTTTAAATATTCAGTAAATCATGACATAAACAGATCTGCTGTCATCCAGGATTTGTTGTTTCATTTGTAGAACACAGGCACAGTAGATTTAGCATAATTCTTATGGGCTCTAGAATTTTTGGAATGATCAATGAACATTAGCCTCAACTTACAATCACCAGCATCATTACCTGATAACAAGAGAGTCAGCCTATCCTTCCAAGCTTTGAAGCCTGGCACTGACTTCTCCTCTCTAGCTATGAAAGTCTTAGATGGTATCTTCCCGTAGAAAGCTCTTTTGTCTACATTGAAAATCAATTATCTTCGCTAGATCTGGATAACTTGCTGCAGCTTCTCCATCAACACTTGCTGCTTCCATCCTGCACTTTTATGTTATGGAGATGGCTCCTTTTCTTAAACTTCATGAACCAACCTCTGCTAGTTTCCAACTTTTTTTCTTCAGCTTCCTTATTTATTTCAGTCTTCATAGAATTGATGACTTAGGGCCTTGCTGTAGATTAGGGTTTGGTTTAAGGGAATGTTTTGGCTGCTTTGATCTTCTATGTAGATCACTCAAACCTCTTCCTATCAACAGTAAGGCTGTTTTGCTTTCTTATCATTTGTGTGTTCATTAGAGTAGCACTTTTCAAGTGCTTTTGAAGAACTTTTTCTTTGCATTCACAACTTGGCTGTTTGGCTCAAAAGTCTTAGCTCTCATCCTATCTCAGCTTCCAACATGCTTTCCCTCACTAAACTTAATATTTTCTAGTTTTTTGTTTAAAATGAGAGACTTGGGACTCTTCCTTTCACTTGAACACTTAGAAGTCATTGTAGGGTTATTATTGGCCTGATGTTGATATTGCTGTCGCTCAGAAAATAGGGAAGCCTGAAGAGTGGAAGATGCAGCAGTCAGATCACACACAATATTTATCAATTAGGTTTGCCATCTTAAATGGGGAATGGCCTGTGGCATCCCAAAACAATCATGACAGTAACATCAAGCATCACTGATCACAGGTCACCATGGCAGATATGATAATAATGAAACGGTCTGAAATATTACTAGAATTACCAAAATCTGACTCAAAGATACAAAGCAAGCACATGCTATTGGAAAAATGGCACCAGTAAACTTGCTGGACACAGGGTTGTCACAAACCTTCAATCTGCAAAAAGAACAAAACAAAAACAAAAACCCACAATATTTGTGAAGAACAATAAATCAGAGCGCAATAAAATGAGATATGCCTTTACTGTTATCTTTTCTCTTTACAGATAAGGAATCTCAGACATGGGACATTTAAGTTGTGCAAAGTTCCACCAGTACTAAATGAGGAAGCTGTTACTGAAGGCAGGTGTTCTGGTCCCAGGACCCATACTCTTTATCACAACACCTTCCTGCCTCTTGGTAAATCCAGTACGGGTGCGGAATGTGATCATATATAAACTTTCTTCTTAATTTCACATTACTCTGTTAGGTTGGTGTGTTCAACCATTCTTGCATTGCTATAAAGGAATACATGAAACTGGATACTTTATAAAGAAAAGAGGTTTAATTGGCTCATCGTTCTACAGGCTGTGGCAGCATGGCTCCAGTATCTGCGTCTGGTGAGGCCTCAGGTAGCTTACAATCAGAGTGGAAGGTGAAGCGGGGAGCAGGCACGTCACACGGTGAGAGCAGGAGCAAGAGAGAGGAGGGGAGGCACCACACACTTTTAAACAACCAGACCTCTCGGGAACTTACTCATCACCAAGGGGAGGGCGCTAAGCCATTCATGAGGGATCCACCCCCATGATCCAAACACCTCCCACCAGACCCCACCTCCAACACTGGGGATTCCCTTTCAACATGAGATTTGGAGGAGACAAATATCTAAACCATATCAGTTGGCATTAATTTTGTCCTCATTTCATAAATAAGGAAACTGAAGTGTAGAGAGACTGAGTTTTGTTTTATTTCCCCCTAGGACTTCTTTTTCCTTGAGAGGAGCCAGGAATGAATCCAGGTGTTCTGAATTGCAGCTCAGGATTCCTTCCACTGACTCAGGATGCTGCTCAAAGCCAGGCCCTGAGGTTAACGTAACAGATCACAGGGGAAAGCCATTAGGATGAGTAAAGTAGAACTTACAATAAACCAAGGAAAACGAAGGGGATAACTTGTTGAATGAAACATGTAATGAAAGGCAAAGTAGAATAGATCTGTTTAAGAGATACACCTCTCTGGAAATCTCACACCACATGATAGAATTATTCTGGAAAAAATCAGGATGAAAGAAAGGAGGGAAGACTTAGGGAATTATCATTGAAATATGCTAGCAAGGCCTGTACTAGGAAATGGATGACGAGTTCCTTACACAGGCAACAAAATGGTTAAAAGGCATCATCTGGGTTGGAGATATCACGTTCTGCCCATCACTGTTTGGATTTTAGTGTTTTATGTCTCATAAGTCTAGACCCTCTCAATCCCAATACACGTTTTACTTGTTTCTCTTCATTTTAGGTTTTTCCTAGTTATTTCACTACGTGATCTTTGGAATCAATTGTCTAGCACCAGAAAAGAACCGTTTTTGGCATTCAAATGTTATAAATTTATAGAAAACTTGGGAGAATTGAGTTTTTTTCTGAAGCTGAGTCATCCTAAGCATTTGTTCTTACCAACTTCTGTGTTATTCAGGAGCATCTTAGATTTTTCTTGTGCATGTCTCATGCATTTCTTGTTAGGTTTCTTTCTTAAAAAAAAAACCTCTCTTGTTATAAATGAGATTTCCTTTTCTGCTGTATCTTTTATAAAGGAACTATGTATAGAATTAAGAAACTGGACCTTACATTTGTATCTTACACAGCTATAATTTTCAAATTCTGAAAGTTTGAAAATGGTCTTATTATTTTTTGGTCTTATTATTCCTTTTCACTCCTAAAAATTACTGTGTATCCTGAAGTGTCTTTGCTTATACAAGTTTTATCTATTAGCATTTATCGGACTCAACAGTAAAACCAAGGACTGTTTAAATATTTATTTTTTCATGTAAGATAACAATAGGACACCAATCACTTAATAAAATAATCCGTGTAATTTTAATGAAAATGGCACATTTTCCAAAGGAAAATTAGCAGGAAGAGTGGAACTGTTTTATACTTTTGCAAATCACTTTAATCGTAACCTTACTAGAAGGCAGCTCCATTCACCTGTCTCTTTCTCCATTCAATTCCTTTGCTATATACATGTCATCACAATATCTGGGAAAATCTACTGTATATTTCTGAGAACAAGGCAGTGATGGCTTCCGATCTTTATGGAAATAATTTTGATCTTGCAGAACCCCTGAATAAGAACCACTGTTGTAGTGTATTTGTTTTTACAAGTAGAAATGATTGATAAAACTATTTTCTAAAGCTTTTTATACATTTTTGTCCTTATATCTATTAGTAATATGTGAATTCTATGAATAGATGTTCTAATGTTGAGTGATCCTTGAAATCCCAGAATAAATAAACCCTACTTGGTCATGTCGTGTTATTTTCTTAATGTGATATTGGATTTTGTTTGTATGTTGATTTAGAATTTTGACATGCATATTCAAAGGTGAAATTGGCTTGTACTAGGCTTCTTATTGATTTCTGTAACAAAAACTTGACTATAAAGAATGGTAATGTTATGGATTTTTAGCATACTCTTCCATGATTTAGAAAAGTCTCATGCAAAATTTATGTTATTTCTTTAATCTAAAGATATCCAGTGAGACAGAAGTTGGGGAGGGCAACATTGTGTCATGAGCTAAATGCCCAAATGATGGATTACATAAAAATTCTCACTTCTCTTCCCACTCCTGCCACTGTGCTTAGGCTCTCTCCATTTATATTTTCCCTGCCTCAGATACAAAGACTTCAAGAGAACTCGCACAGCTATGACAGTTTTATGTGATGTAGTGTTCAAGGGATGCAACTGCAGCTAAAAAGATTTGGCTCAAACACCAACTTCCTTCTTGAGTGAGATTTTACTAAATGCCTCCAAGTCTCAAACTTCTCATTTGAAATGGGAAAAATAAATACTTACCCTACACGACCCTTGAGAACACATGGAAATAATATTTGTACATTGCTTAGGACAGTACCTGGCACACAACCCTTGTTCAGTAATTGGTAGCTGAAGTTATTTTAGCAATCATGCTTTAAAAGGAGATGAGGAGGTGGGTAAAAAGGTTAGCAGATAGCTATCACCTGGTATAATCAGGAAAAATACTTTTGGGGATCAGAAGAGTTGGAGTTGAAGTTTGAAGGTTAAGTATATTAGTTATCTATTGCCGTATAACAAATTATCCCAAAATTTAGCAGAATAAAACAACAAATATTCACTATTTTACACAGCTACTGAGAGTCAGGAATCCAGGAGTGGTTTTCCTGGTGATGCAGGCTCAGGTTCTTTCATGAGGCATCAGTCAAGCTGTTGGCCAAGGCTATGGTCATCTGAAGGGGCTGATGGTTCACTTCATTCACATGGTGGTTTGCAGGCAGCTTCAGTTCCTGGCCACATGCACCTCTCCATAAGGATGTCCAAGACAGTTTCTGCCATGTCATCCCAAAATAGAAAGATAGCCCCATGTCAAAACCTCATGTTTGTATATCCTAATCTCATAAGTGGTATGTCATCTCTTCTGTCATAGTTTATTGGTTACACAAACCAACCCTGGTACGGTGTGGGAGGGAACCACACAGAGTGAGAATACCAGGAGAAGGAGGTCAATAGGGACTGTTATGGAGGGTACTCACCACAGTAGAATCTGGGAAAATAGAATTTGAAAAGGGTGGTGGAAAATATAAAACTAGGTTAAGCCCTAGCATGAATGAAACCCTTCCCAGTGAAGAGGGTGACCTATGCAGATGCTGCTGGAACCATCTTACAGTAACCCGTAAGCAGGAGGAAGAGAACAAAGCCCTAGATCAAGAGGGGAATAAGGGGATAATCCTGCATACTCCTCACAGCTGTGGCGCGTGAGTTCTTTGCCAAATCTCCCTCCTAAACTAAAGAATGTCTCTCACCACTCATTTATATTTTAGGTTAACTTCCACAATATTTAAGCAGAGCAAATCATCTCTTTCATAATATTAAGGAAAAAAACTTTTGAGATGAACATGAAAGTACTTTCTATGAATGATTTTTATACTGGGAATGACATGGTAAATATGAGGTAGTAACTGTTCCCCATAAGAAGACAGAGACAAGGCTTCACTTGTCCCTGACTCTGTATTTAGGCCTCAGTCAAGTACCAGGAACACAGCAGACACTCAATGGATAGATTTTGAATTCATGAGTAAATTAATAATTCTTGATTTCCCTCATCCTATCTACATCCTTTTGGATGACATTAAATACATACTGACTTAGTTTCAAAAGCACACAGATTTTTCTTTTCCACGGGGCTCCAATATTTGAACCAACCAAGGTAGCAGTGGCCAGAGATGAGGCAACAGGACTTTGTCAGTTATCGAGAAGCTTGTCAATTTCCAGCATTGTCCCTTTTACTGTTCGAGCTACTTCTCTGTTCAGGTTACATTACTTTAAAACACATGTTAAATGCATGCCACCTGGATTCCTTTCTACAAAATGTAAGAGAACAATAATGCATGTGGATTACTGTCGATGACAATAACATTGATTGCCTGTGTAGCAGTTTCTGGTGGCAAAAGCTTTTTAGATTTATCATACCACTTATTCTTTACAATGACTTCGTGGGGTGGGTAACTATTTTCCTTAATTAACAAATAAGAGAAAGCAAGACTCTGAAGAGTTGGGTTTTGTTGGTTTTGATATGGTTAAGAGTCAAATCCCTAATGATGACTAAAAACCTAGCATTTGCTCCAAAACCCCATGTGATCTCTATTGCATAGGATGCAAACTTTGTCAATTCATAAGGCACAGCAGGATATTATATCGCACCAGGACCGGCTTTGTGCATGTTAACTAGTTTTTATTTCATATTAGTGAAATGATTAATTGAGTTTTTTATGTATTAGATTGTCTACTGGACCTTACATGTCTACTTGAACTCTGAGGCAAAGGGCAGTATATGTCCATTGTCCCAACATCTCTGAGAGGCGGCTACATATTATCAGCCATGCCAGGCTGCTGGAAAGGAGTCACAGCATGGATTGTGTCATGTAAATGCAACAGGGAGGTTGCTTTTTAATTTTGTAACTGATGTGCAATCCACATGCATAATTTCATGTGCTCATCTGGAGCTTAAGCTGTAGGAGAACCCTAATATTTTCCCTAATATTTCCCTTGGAAGTTACATACCTATTTTAATCTTTGGCATTGTCAGTTTTGTGGTGTTCCTGAGAAACAAATTAGGTTGAAATCAGTAGGAACTGTGCAAGTTTTTTGTTCTTAAGTTCAAATCAGCCCATACTCATGATGCTGTCTTTCCTATCAATAGTCCATGATCTCATTACTGATACCTTGAGCTGTTTTAGAAAATCCAAAATGTGTTCATCCAAATTTAAATATTTCTTTTGTGCTCTGAAAATGGAACAGCATTTCTGTCTATTATTCCCATCTGTTCCTTTGGATTGAAAAATATTTTGACAATCTGGCTATCACAAGCCGCTATGAGTGAAACTGTTCTTTTTTGCTTCCTGGCTATATCTTTCATCTTCTGTCTGCTCTTTCTATCCCTGAATAGATTTGTAGATACAGTGTCCTATTATTATGTAATATCTGATGCTATTTATGTGAGCCATGGGTAGAATGAGAATAAAAACTGCTTCCCCTATTATTAAGTTGGTGCTTTTATCCCTTGTGGATTGGCGACTTTTCAAAATCATGAGCCCAGATTTCTGTCCTGTTTCTTCTGAAATGATGAGGATGTGGATAGGGGTTGGGGTGATGCTAGCAGGAAGGTCTTAAGAGCCAACAGCTAACTCTCAGGGAAGTGGATAGAGGATAGTATTGATCTCAAGTACTGATGGTATCTTGCATAGTTGTGGGTGTCTGGGCAGGTGTCGGGGAGGGAAGGGGAGCATCTAACCCTGATACTCTATTGAGAAGCCAGCCTCTTGGGCCGTTCCTACTATAGCTGAATTTCTGTTTGCCAGTAGTTTAAATATAGACAAGGAAGGGGAGAAAATGGGGCCAAATGTTAACAATAGGAGAACCTGGGTAAAGAGTCTATGGGAGTTCTTTAAACCACTCTTGCAATCCTTGTAGGTTTGAAATCATATCAAAGCGAAACTAAGATTTAAAATGTGTACAAACACACTCAGGCATGCACGTGCACACAGGCTTTGAGGGGCTGGCTGAGCTAACAACATAGGCTCAATCTGCCAGAACCCTGACGGGACCAGCATGGACTCTGATTTCACAGAGAGCAGTCATTATTTGAGCTTGTTTTTTTCCCTGTTCATTTGCTTTTCCCCAGATGCACAAATTGTATTTTTAAAAAAGAAAGAAAGAAAAGATAGGCTGTCTTCCCTTAATAGGACATCAGCTATCTTCTTCAAATGAATTTTCTCTTTCCTGAGAAAGACAATTAAATTAAAATTAAAAGCAATCTGAATTAATTTAAAAGATAGCAAATCCTCTCTCAAATACCAAAAACTCTAGATTTGTCCTCAGCTCTGCTATTTACCTCACAATAATTTCATATACCTCCTCACAATCAATAACTGGATTTTTTCAAAACAAATTACATTTCGTTAAGAGAAAACTCAACATAAAGATATGTGTCAGGCCGGGCATAGTGGCTCATGCCTGTAATCCTGACACCTTGGGAGGCCAAGGCAGGAGGATCACTTGAGGTCAGGAGTTGAAGACCAGCCTGGGCAACATAGCAAAACCTCATCCCTACAAAAAATACAAAAATCAGCCAGCCATGGTGATACACACCTGTAGTCTCAGCTACTTAGGAGGCTGAGGCAGGAGAATCACCTGAGCCTAGGAAATTGAAGTTACAGTGAGCTGAGATCACACCACTGCATTGCAGCCTGGGCAACAGAGCAAGACCCTGTCCCAAAAAAAAAGAAAAAAGAAAAAAAGATATTTGTCCTTACATATGTTCATTCTTTCTTTCTTCTTTCTTTTTCTTTCTCTTTCTTTTTTTATTTTTATTTTTTATTTTATTTTTTTGAGATAGAGTTTCACTCTTGTGCCCGAGGCTGGAGTGCAGCAGCATGATCTCAGCTCACTGCAACCTCTGCCTCCTGGGTTCAAGCAATTCTCCTGCCTCAGCCTCCCAAGTAGCTGGGATTAAAGGCACCCGCCACCATGCCTAGCTAATTTTTGTATTTTTTTAGTAGAGATGGGGTTTCACCATATTGGCCAGGCTGGTCTAGAACTCCTGACCTCAGGTGATCCACCCGCCTCGGCCTCCCAAAGTGCTGAGATCACAGGCATGAGCCACCACGCTTGGCCACATATTTTCAAATGTTAGCAGTTACCCCTTATGAGAAAAAAAAAAGAAAAAAAGAAAACTGCCATTAAGAAAATGGAACTCCAAAAAAGAAAGAAAGAAAGAGAGAGAGAGAAAGAAAGAAAGAAAGGAAGGAAATGCAACTCCAACGTATTGGTCTGGCTTGATATTTCAGAAGAACTTTGAAATGAACTGAGTTTTACACTCTTGCCTCCACACTTACCCTATATTTATTCCACCCCCCCAAAATGCTTACCTTTTTAAAAATTAAATCTGATATTTGGCCTAAAATTACTAAAATTTATTAGCTTTTTGCTTTTCCTCCATTCAGTGTAGTTCAACTTGTTTACTTTCATAAGCAATTTCCTCAAATCCTGACAAACAGCCAGGCACGGTGGCTCACACCTGTAATCCCAGCACTTTGGGAGGCCAAGGCAGGTGGATCACCTGAGGTCAGGAGTTTGAGACCAACCTGACCAACATGGTGGTCTCTACTAAAAACATAAAAATTAGCTGGGCATGGTGGTGCATGCCTGTAATCCCAGCTACTCGGGAGGCTGAGGCATGAGAATCGCTTGAAACCGGGAGGCGGGGGTTGCAGTGAGCCAAGATCTTGCCACTGCACTCCAGCCTGGGTGACAGAGTGAGACTCTGTCTCCAAAAAAAAAAAAAAAATTCCTGACAAACATAATCTGAAAGCATAGAAGACCCAGTCCCTTGCTTCTATGGGATTATTTTATTGATGTCAAATTATACTGCTAATAATACTAATACTAAGGGAAACTAATATGTGCTTTGCATATTCTGTGTGTCAAGAACTGTGCTGACCTCTTTTACGTGCAGTATTTCATACACTGAGGAGGTTGGAACAATTTTTATTGCACTCGCTCTGAAAGAAGAGACACCAAGGCTTAAAGAAGTTGCTACTTTTCCAAGAATCTTAACTATTTTGTCATCATGTTATTTGTCTTTTTTAGGTATGATTATTAACATGTTTTAAAAGTGGCGTGGTCCTTTAAATAAATGACTTATTCAAAAATTTTCTTTCAAGTGTGATGCAGATGGAGGTATTTTAGGGGAAAGGAGGCAACAAGCATTCAAGCTAAGGTTGAATGACTCTTGTCGTAGAAGTTGCCAGAAGAAATCATGAATTGGATGCCAAGTTAGACCAGATAATATTTATATTCTCTTCCAAGGTATGAATCTTTGATATGCTTCAGTGAAAATTAGGATCATAGTGACTAATCTATATGGTTTAGAGAATGCTTATGAAACTCAGATGATGGTTATAGTTGAAAAATGTCAAAGTACTGCACAATAGAAGAGGCGTTATTAGCTTTATCTTTTCTTAGTTTATATCTTGAATCCAGGTTTTTCTCATATGGGGTTTTAATCTTCAGCTCCATAATACAGCCCTGTGGAGATGTGCTGGTTGTATAATATGGCTCAGATGTGTTGTCTGAACTCCGCTGTGCCATTGCACACCCAGGTAAAGAAATGCATAGGGGCACAGCTTTTGTTTGTCCTTGGATATTTGTAGGTCAAGATGGGAACCGCTTTAAACAAAGTTATAAAGGCAGGGACAGAGCGGCCTGCTCTATTCTCATCTTGACTTCTCTAAAACTGAGCCTTTGTAAGTTCCCAGTGTCTTCCTGCTTTTTAACTACTTAACCCCCATTAAATCTGGAAGCAATCTGCTATTTACACTTATCAACTGATGGGCTAATCACACTGCACAGGAAAAGAACATTTGAGCTAAATTTTTCTGCACTAGAAATATTTCTTTTAAGGCTAACTGAAGAATTGGAGTATTTGTTTCCTGTTAAATAAATGTATGATAATAATGAGAGGTGATGATCAGTCGGCCAAGAGGTTAAGTTATAGGTACCAACATTCTCAAGCACACACAAATGCACACACACACACATACACACAAGCAAACAGAAAATAAAACTCATTTAGTATTTTTAATAGATGGGTATGTTCAAAAAGACTTTCACATTCATTCATTCAATAAACATTCATTGAGTACCTACTAGGCACCAGGAAATTTCAGACTCCAGTGACAGATACTAAACAAGACATAGAAAGTCCCTGTATTTGAGGAATTTACCCCTCAGTGGTGAAAGACAGAGAAAACAAACAAGTGTAATGCGCAAAAACCCTCCAGGTGGAGGTAAGTGATATGATAAAAATAAAAGCAAGGTGATGTGATTGAGAGGGACTACATAGTATTTGGAGAAAGAAGTAGCATCTAGTACAGAGAAAAGGGCCTGGTACAGAAAGAAGGCCAGTGAGGCCGGGCGCAGTGGGTCACGCCTGAAATCCCAGCACTTTATGCAGCCAAGGTGGGCGGATCATGAGGTCA
Source organism: Gorilla gorilla gorilla (assembly GCF_029281585.2). Classification (NCBI taxonomy): domain Eukaryota; kingdom Metazoa; phylum Chordata; class Mammalia; order Primates; family Hominidae; genus Gorilla; species Gorilla gorilla. The sequence goes on from NC_073224.2 coordinate 14,659,501, forward strand.
GGAGTTCAAGACCAGCCTGGCCAACATGGTGAAACCCCATCTCTCTACTAAAACTACAAAAATTAGCTGGCATGGTGGCCCATGCCTGTAGTCGCAGCTACTCAGGAGGCTGAGGCAGGAGAATCGCTTGAACCCAGGAGGCGGAAGTTGCAGTGAGCCGAGTTCGTGCCACTGCACTCCAGCCTGGGCAATGGAGTGAGACTCCATCTCAAAAAAAAAAAAAAAAAAAAGAAAGAAAAGAAAAGTGTAACACCTCGTAGAGCATGGCAAGGTGTTTGCCTTTTATCCTGAGCATGACGAGAGCCCTTTGGAGGTTTGACGAGGAGACTGATGTGATGTTGCTGTAGTTTAAAAAGGTGACTCTGGCTACTGTGTGGAGAATAACTTGGGGAAAGGGAGGAGAAAGCAAGAAAGGAATTAGAACAAATAAGAAGGCTGTTGTGATAGTCCAGATGGGAGATCATGGCAGCCTGGAGCAGGGTGGTAACAGTGAGGGTGGAGGGAAGCCAGTAGCTTCGGGGTGTATTTGGAGGTAAAGCTTGCATGATGCGCTGCTGAATCAAGTGTGGGAAGTAAGGGGAAAAGAGGGCTTAATGATGCCTCCTTGGTGATGGCTTGAGTCTCTTGATGGATGGTTGGAGGCACTCACTGAAAGGCAGAAAACCAAGAAAAGAATAGGTAGGAGGGGAGAGAAACTAAGAGTTCTGGCTTGGACACTTTATCCTTTTTGGGAAACTAAACCAAAATTAGCAATGAATCTGGCAGGCTTTTTCCAAAAGAATCTGGGTGTAGACAAGAGAGTGCATCATTGTTCACTCAGGATCTGGGGAGATGCAACCCAAGAATGCTGCCCTTCACCTCAGTTAACTTTTCTCCCCACCCCTCGGAGCACAGAACAAATTTCTAGCTCTCAATATGCCATCCTCTTTCTTAGAACTCCAGATAAATGTTTGATGTCATCTACTTCTGACCCCCTTTAATTGGCTTCTATGATATGTATGTGCTGATAAGTTTTCCTAAATGTATCATGAGAACTTGTTCACATTTTATTTGTTACAGTTTTGAGACTTTTTCTTACCTCTCATATCTCCAAGTCTAATTCTATCCAAAACTCAGCCAAGAAATAAACTCAGAAAGTCTTAACCGAAGTAGTTGTTTAAACTCTCACACTCTAACCGTGTGCTTTGATCGGTTCATTTGCTAAAATGTGAGACCCTGTGGCAAAGGAGCATTTGTATAGTTTCCTGATCCACATCAGAACCAAGCAACGAATTACAGAATAATGAGATGCGCTGGAGTCAAGGATGCTGAGAGCAGCAAAAAGTGACAGCTAACTGGGATAAGGCAGAGGAACTAAAAATGGCATAAAATCACATAAAAGCTCAAAAGGCATTAGGAGTTGGGATCATCTAGCCTCACAGGCATTGCTGTCTTAAAGACAGCAAAATAGGCCGGGCACAGTGGCTTACGCCTGTAATCCCAGCACTTTGGGAGGCCAAGGCAGGCGGATCACGAGGTCAGGAGATGGAGACCATCTTGGCCAACATGGTGAAACCCCATCTCTACTAAAAATACAAAAAAAAAAAAAATTAGCCTGTAATCCTAGCTACTCTGGAGGCTGAGGCAGGAGAATGGCGTGAACCCAGGAGGCGGAGCTTGCGGTGAGCCAAGATGGCGCCACTGCACTCCAGCCTGGGCGACAGAGCAAGACTCTGTCTCAAAAAAAAAAAAAAAATAAGCATTGTCCTCAAATAATCATGACCTCAAATCATCAAGAAAGACTCTGTTGTTTTGGATATGATTAAGTAAGAATGCGAGGATGCATGGGAATTATTTTAAAAGATTTTTTTTCCCTAGCAGTGAAAATAAAATTTTGGCTCTTAGCAATAAATATGAAATCTAGAAAAGAACTTTATGTAAAAATCTCTTTTCTAACACCACTACATCTTTTTCTCTTTTTGGAAATCAAGTTGAATGCAACAGAGTATATCTTTGAAATTAATCTTCTTTACAGAGATTTTGCTAAACCGAGGTATGTGTTATGGCCTTTCTCTGTATGGCCCTCCTCAGGGAGGGCTCTGGTCTGAACATTTGTGTCCTCACCAAATTCATGCGTTGAATTCCTAACCTCCAAGGTGGTGGTATTAGGAGCTAAGATCTTTGGAAGGTGATTAGGTCATGAAGGTTCTTTCCTCTTGAATGGGATTAGTGCCCTTACAGAAGAGGCCAAGAGAGAACTATTATGCCTTCCACCATGTGAGGAAACAGCAAGAAGGAACCTTCTATGAACTGAAAAGTGACCCTCACCCAACACAAAATCTTTCACTGCCTTGATCTTGAACTTCCCAGCCTCCAGAACCGTGAGAAATAAATGTCTATTGTTTATAAGCCACCTGGTTTATGGTATTTTGTTATAGAAGTCTGAAGAGACTAAGACAGGGAGGTGCACCCCTTTTCTATTTGGGAACTTATGATTTAGGAGCCCCCTATATCCTTTGTGATTCAAAGCTATTGAATTCAAGGCAGCTATTGTAATTCAAGGTTAATTCCAATATGTGATGATTTTCACAAACTTATTTCCTAGTTGTCCCATTGCTATCTGTTGTAAAAATTATTATAAGCCTTTGAATTTACTGTGAGTTATTGATGCTATACGAAATTTTATTTGGTTCTCTTTAGCCTTTACAGCATACCATGTAAGTCACCAGTACTAACAGTAGCACTGTGTAAAAAAATAAAGATTGTTTTCTCCAGTTCAGTAGCTAGTTCATTTTCCTACTTTTTGGCACCTCACCTTTACATTGGGGAAATTTATGTTGTCACCAGAGACATAGTCTAGATTTCATGTCTTAATTTCTGCATTCAAGAAACATGTTAAGTGTTAAAGTAAAAATGTTTAAGGTGTTTGATGACCCATTTAAGCCCACGGACCAGGAATCTTAAAATTCTGTGTTGCTACTCACCCTCCCACCAATGAAATACCAGAGGAACAGTATAATGCAAATCAAAATGCCAGTTCAATTATGGGTATAAAAGTACCCAATATGCCAACCCAGGATATAGGACAAGTTGGAGCACACATGTTCAGTCTGAAATCTAAGAGGGACATTTTTTCTCATCCAGTTGAAAATCTTTGCATGTCCTCACACTGCAGCCAGCTTTTTGTAGGGAAATAATCATAGAAAGGGAAGGACATCAATCACTCATGTGCGCACAGCAGGCCAGGTGTCACAGGAAAGTGTCCACGCATACTTGCCTCAGGCCTTTTGTTTCTTCCTGCAGGAGCCCCTATTTTAAAGGTAATTATGACAACTTAGCTTCTGCCCAGTGATTTTTTAAATTTCAAAGCAGTTCTAGCTGGGAACATTTTAACTATTTTAAAGCTGAACATTAAACATGGGTAATCCCAGTGACCACAAAGAAGCTATAGCAAATGTACTGGTTAGAGTCCTCTTGGTTGCTCTTTGAGAATGGTACCTGCAAGGCAATTCCTAGTCTATAAAAAGGGAATGTCATTGAAGGATGCACAGATAGTTGCTAGATGTGAGGCTGAAGTGGTCTGATTTCAATTAGAGCAGATTAATAGAATGTGGTAGGACTACAGAAAATTTAGGAAAGTGTACCAGAGACTCTGAATAATGAGAGACAGCTCCACCAAATTCTCAGGAATTGATCATCATGTTTTAATGTTGCAGATTCAATGATATGTTCATACCACCAGTGATAATGCAAAAACGCAATGGCACAAAAGGACAGGCCAAGGGCAAATGATTATACAGGCATTTGTGTTGGAAATGCTCTGATTCGTGATCTTCATAGAGACTGCATAAAGAGCTGCATTCCCTTTGGAGACTTCAGCAAATACAAACATTGTATGTAAATACAACCCAGGGATCGTTTTGGATTCCTCTCTTCTTTTCACAGGCTTTCCCATCTCAGCAGATGGCATGGGAGTCATCCTTGATATTCTGTTTTCTTCAGCATGCCCACAGACACAACCCATCAGCAAATTTTGTTGATTATAGCTTAAAAATGCATCCCAGATGCAACCACTTCACATCATCTCTAGTGCCGGCAGGCAAACCCACGTCACCATAATCTCTTGCCTGGATAATTGCAGTAACCTTCAAACTGGGCCCCTTGCTTCTGCTTTGCCCTGTTCCCACCCTGACAATCCACTCTCAAAGTGCTCAATATTCTTGAATGAGTTGTTTGGTTGGTTTTTAATCAATTTTATTTTTTTAGAGCAGTTTTGGTTCACAGCAAAATTAAGTGGAAAGTACTGAATTCCCCAGCAACGTCTCCCCGGCCCACAGCCGCCCCCATTATCAACCCCCCGCCCCCAACCCCACCAGAGCCGTACATTTGTTATAATCGATTAACCGACACTGATATATCATTATCACCTGCACTCTGTAGTTTACATTAGAGTTCACTGTTGATGTTGTACATTCTATGGTTTTGACAAATGTATAATGACATGTATTCACTATTGTAGTATCATACAGTTTCACTACGGTAAAATTTCTCCGTGCTGGGCCTATTTATTCCCAACCCTTGGCAACCACTGATCTGGGAAAGGCAAAACTATTTGTCTCCATCGTTTCGCCTTTTCCAGAATGTCATATGATTGGAATCGTACAATCTGTGGCTTTTTCAGATTGGCTTCTTTCACTTAGTAATATGCATGTGAGGTTCCTCCTTGTCTTTTTGTGGCTTAATGGCTCATTTCTTTTTAATGCTGAATAATATTCCATTGTCTGGATGTACCACAGTTTATACATTCACCTACTAAAGGACATCTTGGTTGCTTTAAAGTTTCGGCAATTATGAAGAACAAGCTGCTAGAAACATCCGTGTACAGGTTTTTGTGTGAACATAAGTTTTCGACTCAATTTGGGTAAATGCCAGTGAGGATGATTGCTGGATCGAATGGTTAGAGTGTTTTGTAAGAAACTGCCAAACCGTCTCGCAAAGTGGCTGAACCATTTTGCATTCCCACTGGCAATGAATGAGAATCTCTGTGGCTCCACATTCTTGCCAGCAATTGGTGTTTTCAGCCTTTTGGATTTTGGCAATTCTAATAGGTGTGTAGTGGTATCTCGTTATTTCAATTTGCGTTTTCCCAATGACATACGATGGGGAGCATCTTTGTATAAATGTATTTGCCATCTGTATATTTTCTTTGGTGAGTTGCCTGTTCAGCTCATTTGTCCATATGTTAATTGGGTTGTGGTATCTTCTTATTGTTGGGTTTTAAGAGTTCTTTACTTATTTTGGATAATAACCTTGCATATTTTTTTTCCAGTTTGTGGCCTGTCTTCTCATTCTCTTGACAGTATCTTTCACAGAACAGAAGTTTTTAATTTTAATGAAATCCAAGTTACCAATTATTTCTTTCATGGATTGTGCCTTCGATATGGTATCTAAAAAGTCATCACCCAACTCAATGTCACCTAGATGTTCTCCTGTTATTTTCTAAAAATTTTATAATTTAGCATTTTACATTTAGGTTTATGATTCATTTTGAGTTTGTGTGTGTGTGTGTGTGTAGAGTGTAAGGTCTGAATGAGTTTTGAAAAATAAATCATATGAAGTCACTCTCCTGTTTAAAACTCTCCAGTGGCTTCCAATTATGTTTAGAATTAAGCCAAAGTCAGGCCGGGCGCGGTGGCTCAAGCCTGCAATCCCAGCACTTTGGGAGGCCGAGGCGGGCAGATCACGAGGTCAGGAGATGGAGACCATCCTGGCTAACACGGTGAAACCCCGTCTCTACTAAAAATACAAAAAAATTAGCCAGGCATGGTGGCGGGCACCTGTAGTCCCAGCTACTCTGGAGGCTGAGGCAGGAGAATGGCGTGAACCCGGGAGGCGGAGCTTGCAGTGAGCCGAGGTCGTGCCACTGCACTCCAGTCTGGGCGGTGGAGCGAGACTCCGTCTCAAAACAAACAAACAAACAAAACCTTAAAAATAAAAATAAAGAATTAAACCAAAGTCCTTACCACCTTATCACGGTCTGTGACTTCTACTCAACCTGACCACTTTCCACAGCTTCAGGCAGACGTCGTATGATTCTGTTTCCTTCTGCCTCTTGGATGTGTGGAGTTCATTCACAACATACACTGAAGCAAGATATCATACCCAAGAAACTGTAGCTAGCAAATGAGGCCTAATAGGAATCAAATGAGTAAATACTATAGAGAAGAGTGAATGGAAGAAATTTGGAGCAACTTCCTCAAACAACTTTCTTCAGTTTGTGTGTAGGACTTAGTAAGTAGATGGGTCAGGAGGAGGAGGGCTGAAAGGATCAGAGGCTGAATCAACTGACAACTGCCTAAGAAAATGAAGAAAAGCTTGAATTGGATCTTTAAAAAAAGAATCCTGGCTAGGCACAGTGCTTCACACCTGTAATACCAGAGCTTTAGGAGGCTGAGATGGGAGGACTGCTTGAGGCCAGGAGTTGGAGACCATCCTGGGCAACGTAGCAAGACCCTGTCTCTACTAAAAATTAAAAATAAAATATTAGCCAGTCATGGTGGCACTCACCTGTAGTCCCATCTACTCAAGAGGCTGAGACAAGAGGATTGCTTGAGCCCAGGAAGTCAAGGCTATAGTGAGCTGTGATTGCACCACTGCATTCCAGCCTGGGCCAAAAAAAAAAAAAAAGTCCTGAGACTGAACACTTTAAAATCTATAGTTACTTCATGTCAGTGAACACTTTAAAATCTATAATTACTTCATATAAGAATAAGGGATCATTCTTACTGGGGTACTATGGATCATGCATGCAATTTTTATAACTTGTACTGTATTACAAAGCGGTGACTCTTTTTCATTAATTTACTTCTATTTGAATTAATAATTATATATACAGATGCTCCTTGACCTACAATGGGGTTATGTCCCAATAAAGCCACTGTAAGCCAAAAATATAGTAAGTCAAAAAATGCATTTAATACTCTAATAAACTCACAGTAAGGGTGAAAAATTTTAAGTTGAGCCATAGTAAGTCAGGGACCATGTAAATACAATCGCTCCCCCTTATCTATGGTTGCACTCTGTGGTTTCAGTTACCCACAGTCAACTGCAGTCCAAAAATATTAAATGGAAAATTCAAGAAACAATGCATAAGTTTGTAATTTCACGCCATTCTGAGTAGCATGATGAAATCTCGTCTATCCCATTCTGCCCCACCTGGAACATGAGTCACCCCTTTGTCCAGCAGATCCACGCTGTCTGTGGTACCCACCTGTTAGGCACTTAGTAGTCTTCTAGGTTATCAGATCGACTGTCCTGGTATTGCAGTGCTTGTGTTGAAGTCACCCTTACTTTACTTCAGAATGACCCCAAAGCCCAAGCGCAGTGAGGCTGGCATATTTTATTATTTTATTATTACTTGTTGTTTTCTATTTTATTATTAGTTATTGTTGTTAATTTCTTATTGTTCCTAATTGATAAGTTAAACTTTATGATAAGCATGTGTATATATAAGAAAAACAGCATATATAGGGTTTGGTACTATCCATGGTTTCAGGCATCTCTTTTGTGGGGGTGGGCAGTAGTAAAACATATCCCCCAAGGATAAGGGGGGACTATGCATATCTGAAACCTGAATTTTCCCAGAATCATGATTTTTTAAAACTTTCTAGGGTGTACTTGATGTCTTGCTATCAGCTCTATTTGATGGTGCATTTCTAATCCTCCACTCACCTGTCGTTTAGGACACTGTTCTCCCAGGTACACATCAGCTGCAGTGATGGAACTTAAACACAGCTGTTCTGTATTCCTCTCTCTCACTGTCGCTCTTCACCACAGGCTTTGCCGAGTTGTCCTGAACACAAGTATGCCTTCTGCTATAACTAACAAAAATGTACTATCGCATGAAAGGAACTAAATGGCATTTAGATGCTTTTACTTAAAATATCAATAATGAAACCAAAAACTCCAGCTTCTCTTTTGCACCTCATGAGGACACTCACGTAAATGTTATGACAGTAGTATTTCTCAATGATATGCTCCGTTTACTCCCTCAGGAATGGCTTCCACAATGTTAAATCCTACTTTATAATAAATAACGTTATAATAATGTTGCAACCCAGCTTAGTTCGGTTGAAAAGAAATTCATCTTTGAATCGCTAGAAATAACACAATTCTCTTCCAGGCTGATGTAAATAGCATTTCATTATTCCTTACATCCAACAATACTATGTGCTTAATACTGTATCCAGCAAATAGTATATATTTGAAGATTTTAATGGAATGTCTACTTGGTAATGGTAATGTTATTTATATCTTATTGGGAAGATAGATTTGTTTAGCTCTGCAGAAACCAATTTTATGAATTTCATGAAGGTCTGGTGCCAGCTAGTGGTACCTATTATATATGCATCAAAAAGATGATTGACTTTTTTTTAAATAACCAAAGACAACATGGTCTCATCGAGATTGAAAAATTGCTTAAAAATAACTTTTAAAGGAATATTGTTTGCCATGTTGAGGAGAACCAACAGACTGTGCATAAAAATGGATGTCTGTCTTGGCCATGCACAGTGACTCATGCCTGTAATTCCAGCACTTCGGGAGGCCAAGGCGGGTGGATCACCTGAGGTCAGGAGTTCGAGACTAGCCTGGCCAACATGGTAAAACCTTGTCTCTACTAAAAATACAAAAAATTAGCTGGGTGTGGTGGCACCCGCCTGTAATCCCAGCTACTCAGGAGGCTGAGACAGGAGAATCACTTGAACCCAGGAGGCAGCGGTTGCAGTGAGCCGAGATTGCGCCATTGCACTCCAGCCTGGGCAACAAGAGTGAAACTCCGTCTCAGGAAAAAAAAAAAAAAAGGATGTCTGGAATGTTCTGTTGTCATATAATGCTCTATGCCAACTTCCACTTAGTCATTATGCTCCCATATTCTGATTATTCATGTCTCGTTTTTATTGTATCAGGAAGTTACTGGGATAGGGCTCGTGCCTTCATTTCTGTAACTCACCATTTGTCACAAGATTTGTCACAAGATCCGACAATTAGATGCAGAAAGAAATATTTATTGAATACATAAGAGAATTCAAGAAAAATTATTGCCATATTTCACTTACCACAGTGCATGACTTCTGAAAGCAGTTATTCAGGGGTTATCAGCACTGGGTCATGACCTTAATTATTCAGAAGTATACCAGGCAACTTTGGGCCTCTAAGCTTTTTTAATCTTCAAGAATTTCCTAGTTGACTTAGATATCATAGATCTGTTGAATCATTAGCTGTCCCATGAGGCCTCATTAGAAATTACAGGGCCTCCGAGACAAGCATCCCAGATCCAGCTTACTATTTTAACCATTTAGTCATTAGTAACAAACTTTGAACTGGCAGATTTCATTTTCCTGGGATGGGAGCCGGGTTATAAAACATATCTTACAGTTCAGTCTCTAATGACATTTACTTTTAAAATCAATGCTTTCTTATTAATTTGCTGATTAGTGGTGTTAATAATTGGCTCAAGTGGGAATTTCAGATGTAAGCTAATGGTTCATTAATCAAATTTAAAAGGCCATCATCTTTTAAATATGAGGATGAAACTTCTAATTTCCTTCAGGACTGACAGTCAGATATGTTCCTCTGGGGAGGGGAATCTTTCCACTTTATGCCTTCAATGGTTGACAGGATTTCCAGGGCCATTTGTTAATTATGCCCCCTGGTATGAAGTAAAATTGATTTGGAATCCTAGCTCTTTATGGAAGGAGTTTTAGAGTTCAAATTAGTTCAGCTTCCTCAGATGTATAAAGAAAACACAGTTTCTGTATTTTTCTGTAATTGACATAGTTTTCTCAGAAACCTATTTGAAGGGTAGGTTTCGATGTATGTGCTCTGCATGCCACCATAATTGAAATAGTTGGTTTAGATGACTCGGTCATTTGTGGATAAATGATTATATTTTCAGTTTTCTCGGCCTTTCTCTGGATTGGTTTTGGAAGAGAGTTTGGGGTCTAGAGGTTTTGTTTTTACAGTCTTGTGCAGTGGGGCCAGAGGGCCAAGCACCCCCAGAACATCTTCCAGATCCTTGTCGATTTCTGCTATAAATAGGTTGGCATGGGCTGCTCCCAGGACAGTTGCAACAAGTACCATCTCATCACCTGGAACTCACTGCTGAAGTCTGTGTTTCAGACATCTGCTTCCAGCATAAAATCCCTGCACACTGCAGCCTTTGTCCCAACTTCAGGCTCCCATCCACCCACTATTCTTAGATCTTCTGTGCCTTTTACTACTGTGGCATGCAAGAAATTCCGGATGGCTTGACTGCCACATAAGAGGCTTGGGAAGCATTTTCTTCAGCTCATCTTTCTTGCTAACACCCATATGATATAAAATTCATGTTGGCTTGGATTGCATGTGGGGCTTCTTCTATGGGAATGGGACTGACTACTTCACAGGCTTCCTCATACTTGTCTGGGATTTTTTATTCCTCCCTGTCACCTCTTCTTCTTCGAGTTTCTTCCACAGAGGAGAAAAATGAAACACCTGCTGAGCTCAGTATCTTACCTTTATCTTTCTTTGCCTCCAGGTCATGAAGAAGCATGCTTTCCTTTTCCTGGATATTATATCCTAATTTTTCCCACCCCTTAACATATGGAAGAAAATCTCCATGACATATCTTATCATACTTGGCTCTTTAAAAAAAAGAAAAAGACAGAGAGAGACAGAATCTCACCCTATCACCCAGGCTGGAGTGTGGTGGCTCAGTCACAGCTCACTGCATCCTCAAACTCCTCAAAGCAAGTGATCCTCCCACCTCAGCCTCTCCAAATGCTGAGATTACAGGCATAAGCCACTGCACCTGGCACTGTGCTTGGCTCCTGATATGTTGATAGGAGTTTAAAGAATTTTACTGCCTTCCCTTCCGTTATGGCTCAGGCTTAGGGATGGAAGCCTGCAAAGAAATAGAAATCGAATGGAAAATGAAAACTCGATCCTTTAATGTTTTAAAAACCTTGTCTTTGTTACACCTACATCAGTGGTTGTGAACTCCGGCTGCAGATTAAAATCCCCGGGGGTCTTTTAAAAAAACAAATGCTTAGACCAACCATAAAAAAAAATCAAACCACAATATCACATACTCAGCAACCAGATGCTGGGAGAGTTTAGTGAATTGCTTAGTGTCACTTAGGAAATTAGTCCCACCCAGTTGGGTGCCCTTCCTCCCTCCTACACTGCCAAGCTGACCACTGTGCTGAACCAGTGATTTCTATTCCTAAATAGATATGCAAACCAAACTCATAATTTATTTAATGTTTGTAGTACAGTGTGTGTGTGTATCTGTAGTATATACATATTCTACAAAAAAAAAAGTTTTCCTCATTTACTTCCTTATCTATTATAATATTATGGTGGAGTTTTGGCCCAATGGCTATATTAGCAGGAGATGGTTCTTTAAGGAAAGTGTCCTCTGTCCTCATTACACCATGAACTGATTCCCGTTACTGTAGTGAACAGCTGAGTCTGCCAATCACATCAGCTCTGCCTTTTTGCCCTTCCTTCCCAACCCCATCCCAACTCCACGGAAGACTTTTCCGTATTCACAGTTTCTCTGGAGTCACTTCTAAGGACATCTAATGCTTTAATTTCTTGCAGTCTGTGGGAAGAAATAGAGAAATTGAGCAGAGACATGCAACTTGATGGTTTATTTGTTTGTTTGTCTGTTTTGAGATGGAGTTTCTCTCTTGTTGCCCAGGCTAGCGTGCATTGGCGCAATCTCGGCTCACTGCAACCTCCACCTCCTGGATTCAAACCATTATCCTGCCTCAGCCTCCAGAGAAGCTGGGACTACAGGCACCTGCCACCATGTCCAGCTAATGTTTGTATTTTCAATAGAGATGGGGTTTCACCATGTTGGCCAGGCTGGTCTTGAACTCCTGACCTCATGATCCATCCACCTTGGCTTCCCAAAGTGCTGGGGTTACAGGCGTGAGCCACCGCACCTGGCCGATGTTTTTTACTAATACCAGAGATCGTTAAATCCTGCACCAAAAGTAAAGGAAACACAGTCCATGTAGCCATTAACTTCTCATCACTTCTAAAGGATGTGTGATGTCTAAGCCCTTTCTACATTTAAGCTACTATGTATTTTTGAATCTCCTGTCTTCTCTGTTTTGTGATTCATATTCTCTCCCTTCCCCTCTTCTTCCTCCCTCCTCCCCTCTCCTCCTCCAAATATACAAGAAGCTTGCAGCTATTTGTTTCTGTACAACAGAACAATAAATCTGACAACATGAGACACCTGAGGTTGTCAGGAAGCTAACAGCAGGCTGCCTATACTTCATCAACCCCTCTGTTTTAAAGGGGTTCACCTGCCCTTAAGGAAAAGGAAGGTCGGGAATTTATCAGAAGAAGCATGGCATCTTATTTACCAGTTTCTTTCTCCATCTTTCACATTTTAACCATGAACTCCATTGCACATTCTGTCTATGGCAAACAAGGATTCCTAGTTGCTGGGTTTCATAATCCCTGTAAGACAGTTCATTGTGGGATGTGAGCTGGCTCAACTAAATGCCATTTTAGTCTTCCAGCCTGGGAAAAGCAAGGCACCCATCTAATAACAGCCTCTTTTTTTTTTTTTTTTTTTTTTTTTTTTTTTTTTTTTTTTGCAATGGAGTTTTGTTCTTGTTGCCCAGGCTGGAGTGCAATGGTGTGATCTTGACTCACTGCAACCTCCACCTCCCGGGTTCAAGTGATTCTCCTGCCTCAGCCTCCTGAGTGTCTGGGATTACAGGCACCCGCCACCACGCCCAGCTAATTTTTTGTATTTTTAGTAGAGAGAGGGTTTCACCACATTGGCCAGGCTGGTCTCGAACTCCTTACCTCAGGTGATCCACCCACTTCAGCTTCCCAAAGTGCTGGGATTACAGGCATGAGTCACTGCGCCCGGCCCAGCCTCACTTTTTATAAAGAGAGCTCTCTGCAAGAGGCTGTCTGCAGATAACCAGCAAGGGGTATCTGTTTGTCCAGGAGTGCCCTCACTCTGTCTGCCGGTTTGTCGCTATGCGTATTGACACCACTTTCACATGTGCAGTCCGAGTATTTCTTTTTCCTGTTTCTCTGGGAGTTATTTGAGGATAGCATCTGAAGGCTTTTAAGTGTGAAGAGTTAAGAAGTATCATGTCTTTTATGACTGGCTACTGCTGATGGGACTGGCTGTGGCCATCTAGAAAACACCTCCCTTGATTTGTGTCATTGTGGCATTTGCTCGGGCTCTGGAGAGCGAGTCATTCGTGATTGTCCTGGTCAGAAATTTCACACCCAAAGATTCATTTGTCTCTCTGTTTTTCCATTCCCAGCCTGGATGTGTAAATACGACTGAAGTGGACATTAAGAAGTCATCCAGAATGAGAAACCCCCACAAAACACGGAAGGTAAAACTGTCATTTGTTGTGCTGATCTTGGTGATGGATTGCATTGTTTACAGGACATCAGCCATAAAAACACTTTCTTCTCATGTCATGCAGTATCTTTCCCACTCTTCTCAGCCTTCCACAGCCCTTCCTTCCTCAAGAATAGCCCCACCCTGATGCTCAAGCACACCGGGGTCCCAAGACAGAGCGGTGGTCCTGACTGAGACGAGAGGAACAGGATTTCTAAGGAAATCATCCTTAGAAAACCTGATACTGATGAGAGAAGGGCATTTTAAAACCTGAGGAAAGGGGGACATCTGAAAGATATTTAATTCCAGAAAGAGTGCAGGGACCCCCTCTTAACACTAGAATTTTGTGACACAACCATAAGACTGTGGTTGTATTTCAGTGTTTGTTATCTGAGAGAATATCGGTGTGCAGGGTGTGGGGGAAGCTATTCCAAGTTCAGTGACATTTTAAATAACCCTTTGAAAATGCACAGCAATAGTTTCTACATATTTTTTAAAGCAACACGTACAACTAGAAGGCATTTTTATTCATTCTATAAAACATGCTTGATGTACACAAGAATTTCTGGCCTGTAGCAGTCGCTTTGAGAACACAGCTTATAGATTGGTGCTGCTGGATTAATACATTCCACAAAGTTCAAGGTCTTTTTTCTGTGGCCATTTCCTTAGTATTTCGTTAGCCATAGCGTTTTCCAGAGTCTATGTCCCTGTAGTAAGCACTCAATAGTTTTTTCTAGTCTTATTTTGTGTTGCCTTTTTCTCCCATCCCTAGAAACATAGCATCATGTTTAAAGGCCCCAATATGGTCCAAGTACCTTTTCTTTCTTTTAAGGCAGTTTACCTTGATGTTAGGATAAAGAAGCCGAAGCAAAGCACCACAAAACCAATTCGGATGCGGTGCTCAAATTCTTCTGCCCCTAGGAACTCTCCAAGAGAGAGGCGAAGCCAGACCAAAGCAAGCCTGTCTGGTCTGTCTCTCTGGTGGCTGGCCCAACTTAATTGCTTTCATCCTCTGCTCACAGCACATCCTGAGGGCACCAAGAACTATTTTTGCAGAACAAGATTCAAAAATGCTATCGGCTCTCCAAAAAGTGCATTAAGCCACCTCTCTCCACTTCCTGAATAGTGAAATTACTCTTCGAAATACTTTATTGGGTGTCCTGTTTCCCCCAACAGACCCTAACCCAGACACGCTGTGATTCAGAAGAGAATGCATATGGATTAACAAGATAGCACTTAGACACAATAAAGGCATCATTTATACTCTCTCTTCGGCACCATATGCAGTATAGATCATCTTTCTCGTGTTTCACATGGCACTCTTCTTTTTGAACATTTGAGAAGCATTAGTTTACAATATCGTTCTTTACATACCATCAGCCCTCATTTAATGATGAAAAGCCCATGAGGCATTGCAAGGTGAAATATTGTAAAGAAACAGAATCATTGAGATCTAGCTCTGTTTGTCTCAATAACATCTAATTTCTTGTGAATCAGTAACGATAGAATGACAGGGCCTCACTCCAGAGATGTCTAGCGCTAACATTTGCCAGAAGAAAACAAAAGTCCTGAAAAATCTGACAGCAAATAACAGGTATACCCTTATTTTCCACAGTTGGAGAAAACAGATTTTTCTCACCTTTTGATAAATGTAGCTTCTCACAGTCAGAAGTGTTCAATTTGCTAGAATCTTCGCAGATGATAATGTTATTTTACATGGAAGGTTATCCGACTCCAAGCCACATACTAATATTTTTTAGAAGTATCACCACTGATACTTTAGCTCATAGATGTTTAGGAACTGTAATGATCCACTGAATTAGCAAAATTAAGGCGTCTGTACTCTATGCCAGACATGTCCTGGGCTTTAGGTACTCCACAGTAAATGGGACAGTCAGGGCCTTGCTCCCCTAATTCATGGTCTCATAAGGGTGCAGGTGTTGAGCAAGGAGACAAATGTCTGTACATGGATATAAGTATATGATTTTGTTAAGCTTTATGTAGTCTGCCGGGGCCGCCTTAACAAAATACCACAAACTGGGTGGTTTAAACTGTAGGAATTTGTTACCTCATAGTTACGGAAACTAGAAGTTCGAGATCAGGGTGGTGGCAAGTTCAGTTCCTGTGGAGTGTCTCTTCCTGCTTGGGGATGGCTGCCTTCTTCTCATATCCTCAGTGGCTTTTCCTGTGTGTGCATAGAGACAGAGAGAAAAACAAAACAAAACAACCAACTCTGGGGTCTCTTCCTCTTCTTAAAAGGACACCAGTTCTGTTGTATTAGTTCCCACCCTACAACCCCACCTAACCTTTATTTCCTCTTCACAGGCCCGATCTCCAAATATAGCTATGTTGGGGGATAGGGCTGCAACATAAGAATTTAGGGGAGGGGACACAACTCCG
This sequence comes from Gorilla gorilla gorilla, assembly GCF_029281585.2. Lineage (NCBI taxonomy): Eukaryota > Metazoa > Chordata > Mammalia > Primates > Hominidae > Gorilla > Gorilla gorilla. The sequence continues at coordinate 14,675,309 of NC_073224.2, forward strand.
TCCATGACATATGACAAAGGGAGTGTAAGTGATTCGTGCTTGTGATTGCCACTGCATTTTGTCAGTGAATACCTTGACAGCAATCAGCAAGCTGTTTCACCACCCTCTGAGGGGTCCACAGCTCTGTGTCTGCGGAGCGGGTGACACTGTGAGATCACAAACCACAGACAGAAATGGCAGAGGCCAGCCAGTCGCCCCTGGAAGCCACCCTTCCCTTCCGCCATAATTGAGCCGTCTCTGTAGCGCCTCCTCCTGGCTGTGTGGTCGGCATCCATCTTTATACTGTGGCTGCTCAGGAAGTGGAAGCTATGGAACATGCTTAATCTTTGAAAGCAGATAATGCTCGTAGCAAGGAGAGCTGCTGTTCATTTCTTTGGGAGTGAGCTATAATAATTTTTCCTGTAATTACGTGCCGTGACAAGAATAAAGGACCCAGTAAATCCCTAAAGTAACAATCTAGCATAGGTGCCTGAAGAATATCAGAATCATTTCACATTTCATTTGGGAATGTTGTATCTAATTGTTGAATGTTTGACATGTTTATCAAATATAGGAAGCGAAGGCTTTGCTGTATGCATGATTTGAGATATGTTAATAATCTAAAATTAGTCCATTTTCAAGTCTTTCTTTTTAATTAGAATATACTTTACTACAATATAAGCAAATAGGTAAAAATGTATTATCTCAAGGATCTGTGAAAGAATGATAATGTAGCATAGCCAGAAAGAAATCAGCCTAATCTAAGTAAGTTTGAAGGGGAACTGTCTGTCTGATGTTCTTGAGTCTGATACTAAAATTTTTACTGTAATAGATTCTGTATTAGCCAGAGTTCTCCAGAGAAACCGAACCAGAGACAGAGTGGGGGGCGGGAGGGGGGAGAGAGACAGAGACAGAGATTTATATTAAGGCATTGACTCACAGGATTATTGAGGCTTGGCGAGTTCAAAATCTCATGGGGGAGGCCACCAGGCTGGAGACCTAGGGGAGAGTGGCAGTTCAAATCCAAAGGCAGTCTGGGGAGACACAGCTCTTGAGTCGCCGGGAAGCTTTTGTTGGGTTGGTAGCCTCAGGGACCCACCGCGGCGTGTCGTCTTGTCGCCAGGCCCCTGGTGCGCCCCCGCGGCAGGCAGAGCTCACGGCCATGTCCCCACCCCACCCCGTGCTGATCCAGGGTCCGGGCACCCCGTCGATGGCGGCCCCGTAGAACGCGCGGACCCGGCCGCAGCCCGTGTCCTGAGCGGACTGGACTATAACATGAGGCATCTGCCCTGCTTCTGCCGGGCCCGAGTGGCGCGGGGCTTCGGCCGTGGCTCCAGGCCGCTGGGCATCTCCGCAGCTAATTTTCCTGAACAAGTAGTAGCTAATCTTCCAGTTGATGTATCCATTGGCATTTATTATGGTTGGGCCAGTGTCGGAAGTGGAGATGGCGTTTAGGTGGTGGTGAGCATAGGATGGACCCTCTACCACAAGAATACGAAGAAGTCCATGGAAACGCTTATCCTGCATACCGTCAAAGAGGACTTCTATGGGGAAATCCCCAATGCGGCCATTGTTGGCTACCTCAGACCAGAAAAGAACTTTGATTCTTTAGACTCACTTATTTCAGCAATTCCAGGTGACATTGAGGAGGCTAAGAAACGACTAGATTTACCAGAACATTTGAAACTCAAGACAATTTCTTCCAGGTTTCTAAAAGCAAGATAATGAATAGCCCCTGATGAAAAAAAATGTATTATTTATTCGTTCACTGTTTTCTAGTATTTCGGTGTTTATTACCATCCAGCCTCATCTTGGTTATATTTTAAAACTCAAATGTTTTCCTACAGCTGAAAATTAACAGTACAGTATAGTTACCATATCATGCTTCAGCTGTTAAATTAAGGCCATCATATCATAGCACTAAAAAGATTCTTTTAAAAATCAATATTTAAAAAATATATATTGATTAAAATGTATCACTAGAAATGTATTACATGTCTTATGATGGAAGTGAAATGTATATAAGTATGGGTAAAAAGACAAATCACTAGTTTGAGATGAAAACTAAAATTTTCATGGTAAAATACCAGCATGTATGTACTTGTATAGCTTGTACTTCTAAACAAAGAAGGCTTATGAAAGTAAATGCATTAAACAGAAGTTTAATAGTTTATCATAAACCTACAGGGAAGAAACCCAGACTTTGTATTTTTGATATTTTGTGCATTATTATTAGAAACATGAAGATGTTTGTGAAATTTTGTTTTAGTTATTTTCTTTGAAGTCACCTCATCGTACCATCTTCATTTTCGTACAGAGCTGCTTCAATTCTGCCATCTAGACGTCCCCTGCCTGTTTTTCTGTTGTTGTTGTTTTTTAATACAGTAAAATAAGTGTTTTTCAAATCTGTACATCTTTTTGTGGGATAGCGCTTCTTTTTTAAGAGTAAATATCCTTGTTCTTCAAAACAACAAACAACAACAAAAAAGGCAGTCTGGAGGCAGAATCCCTTCTTGCTCAGGGGAGGTCAGCCTTTGTTCTATTAAGGACTTCAACTGATTGGGTGAGGCCCACCCGCATTGTGAAGGGCAAACTGCTTTACTCAAAGTCCATTGATTTAAATGTTAATCCCATCCAATAAACACCATCACAGAAACATCCAGAGTAATGTTAGTCCACATATCTGAGTACTATGAGCCAGCCAAGTTGACACAAAATTCACCACCACAGGCTGTATCCTTCTGTAGGACGATAGCTAGAGGGGTCCTAGGACACAAAACCTGAGGGAAATGATAAGAGCATCTGCATGTATGTGTGACTGGACCCACACTTTGGGCTCCCTCCTGTAACTTAGCACCCATATTTCAAAATAACAGTAAGCTATTTCCTATCCTGTTCTCTTTTTCCTCTGTCACCTTCATTTGGACATCATGGTACTAAATATTACAGTTAACAGCATCAGTGAAAAGCTAATGTGCACATCCTAGAAAAACAACAGCAAATGTATAATTAGCTGTCTGGTTTTCCTGCTATTAATAATCCAGTGGTTCTAGCTGTTTCTGCATAAAATATGGACATGTCTTCAACTCCATATACAGCATGTGTACATTTAAATTTTAATGTGTTACTGAACAGAATAAACTACTCTTGTCTTAGAGCAACACAAAAGTGTGTCAAGTAAAGGGTATAGTAAAGGTGCAGGCAATAGAAACTGCTCAAATGAGAATGAATAAAGAGGGGACTTTTCTTTTTTTGAAATAGAGTCTCACTCTGACTTGCCCAGGCTGGGGTGCAGTGGTGGGATCTTGGCTCACTGCAGCCTCTGCCTCGCAGGTTCAAGTGATTCTCCTGTCTCAGCCTCCCAAGTAGCTGGGACTACAGGCATGTGCCACCACACCCTGCTCATTTTGTATTTTTAGTAGAGATGGGGTTTCACCATGTTGCCTAGACTGGTCTCGAACTCCTGACCTCAGGTGATCCACTTGCTTCAGCCTCCCTAAGTGCTGGGATTACAGGCATGAGCCACCACACCCGGCCAAGAGGGGACTTTTCTGATTCATGGTCTGAAACCTTGTGGCAGGCAGTGGTCAAGCTTGCCCAGAGGTGTGAGTGGACCCAGCTCTCTCATGATTTCTCTCTCTGGTTGCCTTCTCTCTGCTTCTTTCTGTGTGCTGACTTTCTCCATATTGTGTCAGATATGGTCACAATCTGTTCTCTAGCTCAGCTGAGCAACCTTGAAAGAAAGAGAAATATTACCACACCAGTCAGTCACAAAAGCCCCAGAGATTACATTTCACAAAGAAACACAGAAAGGCTTCTTGTACTTTGTGGTTTCTATTTTACTGTCTCTGACTTAGTTCTTGGTCTGTTTGAGTTGCTGTGACAAAATATCTTAGACTGGGTAATTTATAAACAACAGAAATGTATTGCTCACAATTCTGGAGTCTGAGAAGTCCAAGATCAAGGCACCAGCAGATTTAATATCTTTCGCGAGCTCACTCTGTGCTTCAAAGATGGTGCCTTCTCGCTGTGTCCTCACATCGTGGAATCGGCAAACGAGCTCCCTCAGGCCTCTTCGTAAGGGCACTAATCCCATTCACAAGGGCTTCACCCTCATACCTAGTCACCTCCCAAAGTCCCCACCTTTTAATACCATCACATTAGGGGTTGAGGATTTCAACATAAGAATTTTGGAGAGACACAAACATTCAGACCATAGCAAAACCCCACCCCCTGCCTAAAAAAAAAACGGGATAATTTTTCTAGTTCCCTTCTAAAATGTCAAGGGAAATCACACATGAACAGATTTATGTAGGAGGCCGAATCTATTTTATTTAATGAATAAATAGATGGCACTGCATATGAAAAAGTGCTTGTCTTAGCAGCATGGGAATAAAGGAACGTGTTAATCAAGCCAAAGCATTGCAAATAAATGATCTTGCTATTAAAACTAAAAATGGATCTCAATTAGTTAATTTGATTTTCCCCAGCTGCAAATATTAAGACATTAAGAGATTTTATTTCTCTTCCTCTCTAACCTTACCTGTTTCTAGTTCTATGCCACCCCACCCTGTACCACGATTTGAATACATTTTTTTCTAAAACATGCAAAGCCTTTTACGTTGCAAATAATTTTCATAATTTGTCTGCCAAAATAGGATTAATCTCTTTGCCTCCTTTGTCCATAAAATAATCCCCATATATAAAATTATATTCTTCTTGGCTGTTTTCATTGTAGCCAACAATCAAAGTTAAAAGCTATCACTATCCCCAGGAAATGAACAGTACTCAGATTGGTGAAAGGGAGACTTCCTGATGTTGACTTTTATGTAAGACAAGAAATGGAAACTCTGCAGTAACTTCAGAGCAAGTAGCCAGGCTCCTGGAAGATGTTTTAAGCAACACCTCCCAATGGTTTGGGTCATGGTCTCTTATGGGACCTTTTTGTTTTTGTTTTTGTTTTTTTTTTTGTGGAGATGGAGTCTCACTCTGTTGCCAGACTGGAATGCAATGGTGCGATCTTGGCTCACTGCAACCTCTGCCTCCTGTGTCCAAGTGATTCTCCTGCCTCAGCCTCCCAAGTAGCTGGGACTACAGGCACATGCCACCATGCCTGGCTAATTTTGTATTTTCAGTAGAGATGGGGTTTCACCATGTTGGCCAGAGTGGTTTCTATCTCCTGATCTCGTGATATGCCTGCCTCAGCCTCCCAAAGTACTGGGATTACAGGCATGAGCCACCACGCCCGGCCTCGTATCGGACCTCTATGAAGTTTACAGGAAATGCATGAATGTTGAAATCATTATAGAAATGTAGAGATTAAAGATAACTTATAGATCATTTTACTTTCATGATACCACAAATTGCTGTGTTTTTCTAGCAGTCTTTTACTTTATTTTTTTAATCTTCACCTAAAAACTTACTGTTAAAACCATCAGCTATTTTTATAAGCACTGTTTACATGACCTGTAGATTATTATTTAAAAACTTTAAATAATTAAACCAAGTTAAAAAAGAATGGAAACTTCAAGTCTCAGAGTCTTTTTATTTTTCTTCTCAAAAATTAAGGTGATACAGTTGAAAAACTAGCAGATACTGAGAGGTAGAACTATTATATAATTGGTGATCTTTCTGTTGCCTAATTTTAATTGACAAATAATAATTGCACATATTTATCGGGTAATATTCAATAAACATATATACCATGGAATGAACAAATCAGAGTAATCAACATATTCGTCACCTCAAATATTTATCCTTTTTGTGGCAAGAACATTTAAAATCCTCTCTTTTAGTTACTTTGAAATATGGAATACATTATTATTAACAATAGTCACCTTGCTGTCCAATAGAACACCAGAGCTTATTCCTCCTAACTAACTAACTTTGTACCCGTTGACCAAGAGCTTTCTTTTCCTCGCCCCCTATCCCAGCCTCTGGTAACTCTCACTCTACTCTCTACTTCAGCTTTTTTATATTCCACATATAAGTGTAATTCTATGGTAAATACCTCTCTGCCTAGCATATTCAACTAAACATAATGTCCTCTAGGCTCATCCATGTTATTGCAAATGACAGAATTTCTTGTTCTATAAAGGCTGAATAGTGTTCCATTATGTATATATACTACATAATTTTTAAGAAATCAACCTCTACTGTTATTTCAGAATTCAGAAGGTTGTTTTATTTAATCATATTCAAATATGGCTAGTATCAGTTTGGGCCGTTTCCATTCCTTCAGTGTAAATTAAATCACTTTATATTCCAGGCCCTATGCTTGTTATTCTTTTTTGTTTCATAATACTGATCCCTTTTTTAGTCATATGTCTATTTGTGTAATTACCTGTGTAACTTCTTTCCCTTCCACTGGATTGTGAGTCCCAGTGCAGAAAGAAGCACATCTATTTTGTTTATTTGTATCTCCCTAATGCTTAGTACTATATCCAGTATATAGTAAGTGTTCAATAAATGTTGAATGAATGAATGAATGAGTGAAAAAATAAATGAAATAAAAGGGCTAGTTTAAGACATTCAGCTCCGTCCTGTTCAGAGTAAATTCAAAGCATATGAGCAAATCCTTGTGTTGAAATGGATGGCCATTTCCTGCCTCTTGTTTGGCATTATAAAAAAAGAAAAAAAAGAAATGGATGTCCTCAGTGATGGGAATTGGGTTCCAAGGGTCTGGTGGTAGGGCAAGAGAAGGACATTGAAGAGGCCTACCCAAGATAGTCTGGGAATAGATTATTCCAATGATTAAGTCCAAGTTAAAATCTATAAAGAAAGGATAAGAGCACCAAAAAAAGGACGGAGGCCAGGCGCGGTGGCTCACGCCTGTAATCCCAGCATTTTGGGAGGCCAAGGTGGATGGGTCGCCTGAGGTCAGGAGTTCAAGACCAGCCTGGCCAACATGGTGAAACCCCATCTCTACTAAAAATACAAAAATTAGCCGGGCGTGGTGGCACGTGCCTGTAATCTCAGCTACTTGGGAGGCTGAGGCAAGAGAGTCACTTGAACCCAGGAGACGGAGGTTGCGGTGAGCCAAGATTACGCCACTGCACTCCAGCCTGAATGACAGAATGAGACTCTGTCTCAAAAAAAAAAAAAAAAAGGACGGAGGGCGGGAGACACAAGGGCAAAACCACATCCAAAAGGCGCAGATACAGAGTCAAGACAGATACAGAGTCAAGACGTAGTGTTAAGTGGACGTAAGGTCCTAGTGAAAGCGGCTCAGGAATAAAAACACATTGAATTTAGAGATATTGGCAAGCTTGGTGACCGGCCTGAAAATTGGCATCATTAGGCATCTGGATCTAACCTCATCTAATTTCAAAAGTGTCTTTGTAAACTTTATCTGGTACTAATTTTGTGGAGCTCATGCAGTTTTATTATGCCCTCATCCTTCTTGCTCATATCCAAAGAAAAAGTGCTCAATAACACACATTAAATTCTTTATTTTAAAGGAATAATACTTTGATATCCAAGAAGAAATAATTTGGCTTCTTCCTTGAGTTGACACGTGAGATGTCTCATAGTCAGTTACAGATAGTTTTTTATCCCTTTAGTCACCAGATCTTTATTTATACTTACTAAGCAATGGGCCTTTCTCAAAAAAGAGTCTTCCTAAGTAGTAGGTCTGACCTTTTGACAAGTTAACTAAAAAATACAAGGGTATTGAGAATTCCAAAGATGCATGACGCCTCTGGGGTCACTGATGTTTGCAAATGGCACCCAATGGCAAGGCTAGTGTTGTGAAGTAAATAACCCACTGTTGATATGGAGAGTAGGAGTACCCTGGTGTCTTCTATTGCACCGTCAGAAATCAAATCAGTAATAGAATTCTTGACTTGTCACTCTCCTCAGTGCCCCATTTAATTCCTATGTAAAATATCAAGTTATTTTTAAATCTTCTTTTGAGTTATTGCATTCCTATTCTATTCTGCATCCACCTCTCTATTTTCTTAAATCAATGCTTATGAAATGTTAGTTAGTGTCGACATTCTCCAACTTGGTATTCCCAGCCTGCTCTCAAATTTTATCACATGCACCTTGTTCTCTACATATAACCAATTATTCTGTCAAAGTTAATAATCTAACTACATGTTTTTTCCGAGCTGTGCTTCTATTTTATATGCATTTGATATTTATCTTAGCAGTGCCTTTTGAATTTTGTTAAGAAGCTTAATCAAATAAGCTTTGAGCGACCTTATTGAATTTATGCTAGAGTGTTACTTTTTAGAAAGTCTGTGACTATAAACGGTATTTTGTCCTAAAATGTTTATTTTTTATTTTAATATAGTCTGTCTATGGTTTACAAAATGATATTAGAAGTCACAGTCCTACCCACACACCCACACCAGAAACTAAACCTCCAACAGAAGATGAGTTACAACAACAGGTGAGTCAACCTATGAGATGGCCTGTTAAAGGTTTACAGAGTAACAGCTATGAAAACCAGAGGGTAAATGTTAATAGTGGGTATTTTTATAGGTTATTTGTATGACTCACTGTTTCATGTGGAAGATTTGCAGTTAAAAGATAATAAAATGTTGTAATTTTAAGTATTGTAATTACTTGAAAATGTATCAATATATGGTAATGGTTTTCAAAACCCCTCACTCTTTATTTACCCAAATCCTTGTTCCTCTAACCAATTGTAAAAATCACATACGCTGATTTGTAAGTGACTCCATCGTCAATAGTTACTTTGTACTCCAAAGCTGTGTTTTAAAGAGTAAGAGGATAAGAGGTTGAGAACATTGTCACACTTCCCACATCCAATGATAGGACACTTTCTTCACAAGAGTGCTTACTCTCGCTTTCTGCAGTGCTGATTTCTCTCTACCTCTTGAAGTTTTTTCTTATCAACACTGGTGTATAGCCATGGAGTCATGCTATACACTACCTCTTTTTTTAGCATTTCATCAATAGTGTTGACTCCAAGTAATATTTCAAAGCAAACTCCAGTGTCTGAAATCAAATAATCTCATGATTGGTTCAGTCATGGGGCTTTATTCTCATTTTGACTCTTTTCCTCTGATATTTTATTATAATATAGTTTATCAAGAGTGTAAAATATACTTTTCTAGTATATTTACAATAATCAGGAAGGAAAAGTCGTTCAGAGAGTTTTTAATTAAAGTTTTCTGTGTGTGATTATTCCATGTGAGCATTTGTCATGAATTGTTGATAAAATTATTCTCAAAACACATATCATTGATACTTTCTTGGTATTAGGAGATAGGATTTATTTTGAAATTATAGTAATAAATACATTTATTTTCTAAATTTGGAGGGAAGTATGATTCTGGATTTAGGTGTTCACCATGAATGAACGTTTAAAATCTCTACAATTTTATTTTTTATTTTTTTGAGACCGAATCTTGTTCTGTCACCCAGGCTGGAGTGCAGTGGTGTGATCTCAGCTCACTGCAACCTCTGCTTCAAAGTCCCAGGTGATCCTCCTGCCCCAGCCCCCAGAGTAGCTGGGACTATAGTACCTGCACCACTACACCTGGCTAATTTTTGTATATATATTTTTTACAGACAGGGTCTCACTATGTTGGCCAGGCTGGTCTTGAATTCCTGGGCTCAAGTGATCCACCCACCTTGACCTCCCAAAGTGCTAGGATTACAGGCATGAGCCACTGCACCCAGCAAAATCTCTACAATTTTAAAATAAAATTACATTTTGTTAAAGTAGGCAGAATGGTCAAACTCATTGCTGTTCTAAAGTGATATCAATTGTGTTCAAATTCCAACATTTCATTTTGTTAACTCTTTAAGAGCCCTCTGCTTTTATTTTTTTAACCAACTTTGAAATTGTACTGACGTAGACTATACTCTTGTTCAGAATTGCCCAGCTGATCATGATTTAGAGTGGAAAATTGTGAAAATGTCATTACTTATGTAACTCCTTCTCTAACCCTCTTTTCAGATAAAATATTGGCAAATACAGTTAGATAGACATCGGTTAAAAATGTCAAAAGTCGCTGACAGGTGAGTATTTCAAAGTGACTGTATAAATTTTAAAATTTCATATGACAATTAAATATGTTTAAAAATGAAAGAGAACTGTGGGGACAGGAGTTGGGACAGATAATTGGAATCCTGTAAGTAATGTGATTTTGTTTTCCTTTTTGCACATAGAAAAACTTTCAAAGAACTCTTTTGATGTAGTTTAAATGACAGAATGATTATAATTGTCTTAAATGCCTAGACATCCAGTCCTTGTTCAACTAAGAATCAGATATAGAGGATAATTTTGCAGAGTCTAGCCTTTTCACTCCTGCTGGAAGACATGAAACTTTCCATTTATTGATGACCTTTGGGCAAACTGGAGCCTCTCTATAAACTTATTTTAACAGTGACAATTGACACTGTTCCTGCCTGACTTCAGAATATGAATGCAACTCAAATTTCAGATATTTTCCTTTGCTTCATTTAAATCTGTTCTTAATGCCATTCATATTCTTCACTTTTGGGCATTGCCAAATCCTACCTCCCCAACTTCTTTCCCTTCTCCCTTTTTAAAATTTTTATATACATTTAAAAAACTTGTCAGTGGCTCCCATTTTACTTAATTCCTGTAAATACTTTTGACAAAATTTCCTTTTAAGCCCTTCTCTAAGTTGGCTAAAATCTGTTCTGCTGTGGGTGGACTGATTAACCAAAGATCGGAACTGACTCTTAGCGGTGTCCTTCACACACTGACCTCTTCCATAGTGCTTCATGTTAACCAAGGGATACTGATTTACATGGCTTAGGCATGGGTAGAGATGGAATCTTTAGCCACAGTTGTCTGCCAAGAAGCACAATAAGTTGTTGCATGAAAGTTACTGAAGCGTGAAGATTGCCATTGGATTTCATGCTTTAAGTGAACAAGGATTCCTTGGTCCCACATTTTTATATTGTTTTCCCTGCTTTGGACTGGCTGCAACCCCAGTCAGAAAACTAAAGAAACTGGAAATGTTTTTTCTCCTTAGTCTACTAAGTTACACGGAACAGTATTTAGAATACGACCCGTTTCTTTTGCCACCTGACCCTTCTAACCCATGGCTGTCCGATGACACCACTTTCTGGGAACTTGAGGCAAGGTAGGTGGCATTTTATCTTTCTCACCCATATGTTGCTTTATTTCAGGGTCTGAGTGAAATGGGAAGGATTTTATTGTTGGCTAATTGTGAATGTCATTTTGTTCTTTATCTACATTGGCCTATATCTAACATTCTTGTTCGAGATCATGGCTTTTGAAACTTAGACATTTGCATTTGCATTAAGATTTGCATTGCTGGAAAGACCGTCCCAAAATTAGAGGTGCAATTAGTCAGAGTTAGGATCTTCAGCTCTTGAAATTTAGCTCATTGCTATTATCTTCCTGGAAAATTCACGTAGCCACAGAGTCTCATGTAGTCAAGTAAAGTGAATGCTAAAGCCATACATACTTAAGCCCAACACAAGTATGTCTTTATAAATTCAATTTTAAGACAGAATGAGCTTACCATAGACACTATAAGAGAAACTGGCAAGACACTTCCTAAGAAAACCAAAGCACCACTTAGGACTCCATAGTTTCTTTCATGAGCTATCTAGGGAAAGAATTACATCATCAGTCTTAACAGACTCATAAGAGGATCATGGCATGTCACTTTACAAAGAAAAGACGGGTACTCTGTCACACTTCTAGCAGTTCTCTAGATTGCATTTCTGGACTCTCTCTCTTTTGCATCCAGCCATGAATCTTAAACACTGGACATGCCCAGAACTCTTCCTCCACAAGCTAAAGATTTTATAGATGAGAAAGCTGGAACCCCAAAATGTTGTGACTCAGCTAGGATTAGGTCACAGATTTAATTGACACCAGAATCATTAGCTAGTATTGAGATCTTTTTGTTACCAATGCATTTTCCCCAGTTCAATATACCTGCATGACCCTGTGTGGCATGGTGGTTAAGAAATGTGTGCCTGGCGTGGTGGCGCACACCTGTAATCCCAGCACTTTGGGAGGCTGTGGTGGGTGGATCACCTGAGGTCAGGAGTTCGAGACCAGCCTGACCAAAGTGGTGAAACCCCATCTCTACTAAAAATACAAAAAGTAGCCGGGCATAGTGGCAGGTGCCTGTAATCCCAGCTACCCGGGAGGCTGAAGCAGGAGACTCTCTTGAACCCGGGAGGTGGAGGTTGCAGTGAGCCGAGATCACGCCGTTGCACTCCAACCTGGGTGACAAGAGCAAAACTCCATCTCAAAAAAAAAAAAAAAAAAGAAAAAAGAAATGTGGCATTGGGGTCAGAATATCTGGATCTTTACCCCTTATTACTTGCCTGACATTGGCACATGATAATACTGTGCCTCACTGTCCTCATCTAGAAAATAATAAGATTAATAGTGCCTATCTCATAAAGTGGTTGGCAAAAACAAAAAGAGACCATTTATGTAAAGTGCTTGGCACATAATGCTCAATAAATGTTAGACTTTATTATTAATACTAATGTACACGATGATTTCATGCAGAGCCGTTAATCGGATATATATATTTTTAAAGAAAAGGTAAAGATGGGAACTTCGAGGCACACATGATTTTGAAGGGAAATGTAATAACAAAAAAATGGGAATTCTAATGAAAGGAATGTATTTGCCTTTGTTTTATCTTCTATAGCAAAGAACCGAGCCAGCAGAGGGTAAAACGATGGGGTTTTGGCATGGACGAGGCATTGAAAGACCCAGTTGGGAGAGAACAGTTCCTTAAATTTCTAGAATCAGAATTCAGCTCGGAAAATTTAAGGTAAGACACATTGCTTGGATCTTATAAGCCAGAGAAATACTGTCTGTGATGTGTCTAGTTATTTTGGAGGTAATACATCAATTATTCTTCCACTAACATCATAATGATGTCATGAACCCATTGAATTTCTGCCACCTAATGAAGGGAAAAGAGATAGCAAGGCAAAGGTTGTCCAACGTATCAATTTCTTGTAACTTATTTTTACGCCGTCTCTGTATCTCCAGATGTTTTAACTATACAAATTTGGTGGCTTTGAAATGGACTCTGTAAAGAAATGCAGTACAGAGAACAATGTTTGGCAAAGTGGAGACTGGCCAATAACATTTATGAAGTTCAATTAAAATATCACCTATTTGTCATTGTTGACTATCTTTGCGTATCACTTCTCAAGCAAGTTAGAGAAGAAGAGACTGGGCAGCTATATCAAATAACTTGAAACCAAACTATTGGGCTGTCTCATTCTCTTTGCGTGTTTAAATAATAGCCACAGGGCAATTGAGAGCAGCACAGCATTGAGCTGTTCGTGAGAGAGTGACACCCATTCTGCCCATCTGTTGTAAACATCATCTTTATATATTTTTAAAACTTGCTAACATAAGGAGGATCTGAAAATTGCATTTTTAAATATAAGACATTAGAGTGGATTTTAATAGCTCTATTTAACATCATTGAAGGGAGTGATAACTTTCCACTATACAAGACTGTTGTTTCATGAGTTCTTTCATTCATTATTCTTTTGAAAGCTGATGCCCAATTTTTACTTTTCCATGACTTATGCAGTCCTGTAAAATTCATTTACTGAAAGTTCTCTGCATTCATTTATTTTCATTGGAACGAAGTAGTGCCAGGCATGGTCACGTTCTTTTCAGGAGATTTAACAGGTAGGAATCCCAAACCATTCAGAAAGATGTAGGACGCTGACACATGTCGCATGGATGAAGCAAAATGACCACAGACAGAACCCGGAGGAATGTAACTCTCTGTGTGTGCCTAGCATGGATTGCTGGCATGCAGCTTCCTATTCTCCTTCCAGTTTATGGGAACCCTTCATGCTTGGGCTTTTGCAAGATCTTGCTGCTAAAGTTGCTAAAGTTCTGTATTGAGCCTACTAATAACATTTTCTATATTAGGTCACATTGTCAATAATTGAGTGCAAGAATTCATTAAAAGGCTAGGTGCGGGGGCTCACGCCTATAATCCCAGCACTTTGGGAGCCGAGGCAGGTGGCTCTCTTGAGGCCAGGAATTTGAGAGCAGCCTGGCCAACATGGCAAACTCCATCTCTACAAAAAATTAAAATTAAAATTAACTGGGCATGGTGGCACATGCCTGTAGTGCCAGCTACTGGGGAGGCTGAGGAATGAGAATCGCTTAAACCCAGGAGGTGGAGGTTGCAGTGAGCCGAGATTGCACCACTGCACTCCAACCTGGGCAACAGAGCAAGACTCTGTCTCAAAAAAAAAAAAAAAAGAATGCATTAAAAATAAAGCAGAGATAAAGGATACTTGAGGCATTTTAGTGGCTAGGGAGATGGACGTTCCTCTCATTCTCTAAGTTTTTGAAAACATGCTGATATCATTTGTATCATCATAAGTAAATAAACAAGTAATAAGCCTTACCAGCCTCGCCTAGCCAAATAAAAACATCTCCTTCTCTCATTAAAATTACGGTCTATTGGTAGATACAGACAAGAAAACAAATCACAGCACAAAATCATGGGTGTTTAGTTGGGAGAAGCAGAGAGGGATGCCTAGCCCAGAGTTAGAGATCAACGAAGGGATACTAGGGGAAATCGCTTCTAGGCTAAGAGCTGGACAATGGGGAGGAGATAAACCATCAAAACAGGAAGAGAGAAGATGCCTTTGGAAAAAGAGGATAGCATGTGGATACTAGGTTTCAGGCATGAATTGAATTCCTGCCAATTTCTTAGTTCAAGCTTTAATCATTTCTTATCTTAATCATTCTATGCCGTACTAGACTCTAGGCTAAGTAATTATATCTAAGAAATATTAGATTATCTTATATATATATACACACACATTATATACATACACACACACATACATATATTTCTTGAGTGTCTACTATATGCCTATCATATGTTTCCTTAGTAAGTATAGATCAGTAGATAAATGAAAGATGTAGATTAATTCTTGAATACCTACAAGACACCAGAATATATTTTATATCTACTACTTTTGTAAGTATGCTATGTTATATTTTGCATTCATTATTTCTGATCATCACACATCCAACCACCAAAACAACATAAAATGTAAATATTGCCTCATTTTATAGATGAGAAAAGCGTGGCTGAGGAAGGTTAAGCCGAGAAAGTATGGCTAAGGAGGTCAGATTGCATGTAAGTGGCATTCTTGGTTTCCTACAAACCAGTACCAAGCTACTACTGTCCACTGCTCCCCAAATGTGAGCCCTACTCTGCTTCCACTGACATATCTGTGTCACACACTGAAGGAGACAAAATGGTCCAGTGGTCAACAGGGCTGTGAACTGCACTTAAAATAAAATAACTCTCCGTGCATCTTACCTAAACAGCTGCCCTCCTACTATCAGTGAGAGTGTGTCACTCGTCTGAGCATTTGTTTTCAAATATTAGGACAGGAAAAAAATAAGAAGCACTGTTTCTCGATAACTACTTATGCTTCAAATATACCCTCTGCTCTCCCTAATAGAGAGCAGAAACTTGAAATTTTATGGTGTATTTCCCTCATTCTTTTTTTTGAGCAAAACACATAGCATAGAGCAAGTGCTAAGAAAACGTAGTAATATCATGAGTTTTTATCTTTAAGTGACTAAAAATATGCCAAGTACTTTTCAGTGCCTTCTGTCTAATTTATATCATTAGTATACATTAATGGAATTAATTTAATCAACTAATCCAATGGAAACCAATTAATCCAGTGGAAACCCAGTGAAATGGGCATTATCATCCCATTTTACTGATGAGGAAATCAAGAATCAAAGACATTAAAAATACTTACTTAGGTTCCAGCTCCCATGAAATAAAGGATATAGGATTTTTTTTTTTTTTTTTAAGAGAGATGGGATCTTTCTCTGACGCCCAGGCTGCAGTTCAGAGGCACTGTCATAGCTCACAGCAGCCTTGAACTCCTGGGCTCAACTGATCCTCCTACCTCAGCCTCCTGAGTAGCTAGGACCACAGGTGCACGCCATTGCACCCGGCTCCTCCATGCTATTAAGCTATTACAATAATTACAGTAATGGTGAGAATAAGAAAGGCAATGATGCTGTTAGAAAGACCGTGTGAGGGAGTGGTTGTGAGCATGTCATCTGCTGCAGATTTTCTGGGAGCAAACCTCAGCTATGACAGTAATAGTGAGCAACCTTAAATAAGCAACTTAATCTTCATATGCTTAGTTTCCTCTTCTCTAAAATGAGGGAAATAATAGAACTTGCCTTGTAGAATTACTGTGGGAATTAAATGAGTTAATATAGGTGAATCACTTAGAGCAGTGCCTGCACCTACATAACAGTGTAGGTGTGGTTATTAACTTCTCAACCCCTTTGTATTTTATGCTTATTTCCGGGCCCATTTCAGATGTCACTGGATTTAGAATAGCTTTGTCTAGATCCCCCTTTTCCAATCCAGCACTTGCCCCAGCAGAGGGGCTCTTTCCTGCTTGCCTATCCCAGACCGTCTAGTTCGTTCTCTTCCTATAGAGCCATTCATGTACTTCCTGGTGTTATGGCCATTTAAATGGTTTATCTTTTTCTCTACTCATTCTTTGAGGACAGAGACTGTTTTGATTGATGTGTTCAAAGTGTGCTGGAATGAACTTGCCTGAGCATATGTTAATTTCAACACTCCTGCTCCCTCGGATTATGCGTAGTATTCCCTTTTTTTTTTTTTTTTTTTTTTGAGACGAAGTTTTGCTCTTGTTGCCCAGGCTAGAGTGCAATGGCATGATCTCTGCTCACTGCAACCTCCACTTCCCGGGTTCAAGCGATTCTCGTGCCTCAGCCTCCCGAGTAGCTGGGATTATGGGCATTCGCCACCACACCCAGCTAATTTTTGTATTGTTAGTAGAGATGGGGTTTCACCATGTTGGCCAGGCTGATCTCAAACTCCCGACCTCAGGTTATCTGCCCGCCTCAGCCTCCCAAAGTGCTGGGATTACAGACGTGAGCCACCGCGCCCAGCCT